>NC_051419.1:17108670-17108741 GCF_015228065.2 Penaeus monodon | reverse complement strand
GTCCCCCTCCCCCTAACAAAGGCCCCCGCCTTGCCCGCGGTGCCTTAAAAAGGTTTCCCCGGGGGTTGGGT
>NC_051419.1:17103724-17104776 GCF_015228065.2 Penaeus monodon | reverse complement strand
AGGGAAAACCCTGTTTGCCCAATTCTTTTAATTTTTACTTGAAAAGGGGGGTTCCATTTTTGGTTGCAAAAATCGTTTTTGGGGTTCTTTAACACTTGGGGGGGAAATGCCAAGCTTTCGGGGCAAAACCAGCTCTGCAAAATAGTTGTAAGTGAAACATAATCATGTTCAATTTTCCAAAGCTTAAATTTATGGGGTTTCCCCCACGGGGTCCCCCCCCCTTATCTATTGGAGAACCCCTCTTTTTCCCCGGGGTCATGAATTTTTTCAAAAGACTACAAAAAATTCCTCCATCCCAAAAGGTTTTTTTAAAGTGGCTCCAAAATAGGATTTTGGGGTTTTTTAAAATTTTAATTCTGGGTTGGAATCCCCTTTCCCCCCTTTTACCAACGCCCGGGTTTTAATTTAAAGGGGGGGGTTGAAGGAAAATGAAGTTTTCTTCAGACTTTCCCACTGTTTTACGATGGTTTAAACTTGGGTTTTTTGAACCCGTCAGAAAAACCCACTGGGCCCTTTTCAAGGTCTTCACCGTAAGTCCCCGTTAAAAGCTGAGATTTAGAACCACTTTTTTAGGATCGATGCCTTCACAACAAACTTAAAATTCCAGTTAATTCAAATTGGTTTTCCATTTCCCCCCGTAAAAGAACCTATTTTGGGGGGGAGTTTGGGTCTGGGAAAACTTAAACCAAGGGCCCGGCTGTTGGATCCTTTTTTTTCCCCACACACCGACTTAAAAAAAGGGGTTTTTTTGGAAAGGGGAAAAATGGGGCAAACCCCAGAAAAACTTCAGCCTTAAATACCCCGGGGGGAACAGATCCAAAACCAAAATGGGTTGAAAAACTAAAATGGGTGTTGGGCCAAGTGGCAAAAAGAAACCCGGAAATTTCCCGGCCTTTCCCCTTAGGGAAAAATCAAATTTTCAAACCCAAAATTTTACTTTTCCCCCCTTACAGAAAAATTTAAATTTTGACTAGAGGGTCTTAAATTTTTTGGGGGTAATATTTTTTTAAAAAAATTAGCATAAGAGCAATATTTTTTTTTCCAGAGTAAAA
>NC_051419.1:17103538-17103697 GCF_015228065.2 Penaeus monodon | reverse complement strand
AGCAGTAAAAAATTTTTATTGTAATTTTTGTTTTTCCCAAAAACATTTAAAAGGTACGCTGCTTTCCTTAGCTTTGAGCCCTTTTTTTTTTCAACCCGGACCTGGGAAAACCCCGCCTAAGGGGTTTCCCTTGAAAGGGGGAAAATGAAAAATAAAAAA
>NC_051419.1:17101923-17102191 GCF_015228065.2 Penaeus monodon | reverse complement strand
CCCCTTTTTAATTTAATTTTTTGGGATCCAAAAAAAAGGGGGGCCCTTCGGGAAAAAAATCCTTTCAAAAAGGGGAAAAATTGGGGCAGGGATTAGAAAAAAATAACCCAGATCGGCAAAGATTTGGGGCTTTTTTTGCCTTTAAAATTTGCCCATTTTAAAAAAAAAAGGATTTGGGAAATATGAAAAAAGGGGAGGGACCGCAGCAAAAAAAAAAAAAAAGGGGGGAAAAAAAAAAGCGGGGGAAAAAGGGGGAAACCCAGGGGGG
>NC_051419.1:17101460-17101842 GCF_015228065.2 Penaeus monodon | reverse complement strand
TTAAGGAAAAGGGGAAAGGGTGGTTTTTTAAAAAAAGAGTTTTCCCCCGTGGGGAAAATAAAAGGTGGCCACCAAAAAAAAAAAACCCCCTGCGAAAAATTAATGAAAAGTTCCCCCAAAAAAAAAACCTGTATTCATCGGGGCAAGTGGGGGAATAACACTGAAAACAACCCTTTAGCGGTTTTTTGAAAATTGTTTTTTAGGGGAAAGCAAAAATGGCCCGAAGGGGAAGGGGGGGCCAAAATTTTTTTTAGCCTCCCTTGCAGGTAAAAAACCTTTTATTATAATTCACAATTTAAAATCCTTCAAAAAGTCAGTAATTTTTTTAGCGGGGAAAAAACGGGCATTTTTAAAAGATTTGATTGCAGCTAAAAATTTTTTG
>NC_051419.1:17101249-17101431 GCF_015228065.2 Penaeus monodon | reverse complement strand
TTTTTTTTTGTGGTGAGATTTGCCCCAAAAAAAAAAAATAGCAAGGGGGGGGACAAAAAAAAAAAAAAATTTGGGGAGGGTGGATGAAAGGGGTGGCAAAGGGGGTGTGAAAAGGGGGGTTTTTGAGGTTTTTAAAAAAAGGATTTTAAAGAACAATTTTTTTATTGAAAGGGGGGATTTCT
>NC_051419.1:17100238-17101231 GCF_015228065.2 Penaeus monodon | reverse complement strand
TCTTTTTCAACAGTTTCAGGGGGGAAAAAAACCTGACGCTTTCCTTTTAGGGGTCGGGGAAAAAAACCCGAGCGAAAAAAAACCCCTTTCCAGGGATTCCCCCCCTCCCCCCCCATTTTTCGGCCAGCACCCAAAAAAAGAAAAAAAAAACCCCGTTTTGAAGGGGGCCAGTAATTTTTGCTTTTTTTGTAATAAAAAAGGGGGGGAAAAGGGATTGGGGGGGACCCAAAAAGTTTTTTTTTTTAATTTTTTCGAGGGGAAAAAAAAAAAAACAAACAAACCCCCGCACGAAGGAGGGGGACACAAAAAATCCCCCCTAAAAAGGTTTTGAAAAAAGGGAAAACAAGGGGGGGAACCCCAAAGTAGAAAATGAAAAAAAGAGATGAGATAGGGAAAGGGGAAAAAATCCAAAAAAAAAGTGAAGTTTTAAAAAGGGGGGCCGGAGAAAATTGGAAGCAAGAAAAAAAAACCCCTAAATGAGGGGGCAATGGGGGTGTTTTTTTAATGGTTTTTATTAAGGGGGAAAATAGGTTTTTCTGTCGTCAAAAATTCCTGGTAAAGGGAAAAAGGGAATTTTAAAGATGGGGCCCAAATTTTTTGAAAATTATTTAAAAACAAGCAAAAAATTTGAGTCAAGACCCCTTTTTTTGTGGGGAAAAGGGAAAAAAGGGTGGTGTTTACCCCCCCAAAACCCTGTATGAACCTTTTATAAAATCAGGGAAAAAACCCGGAAACAAGATAGCGAGGGGGGGGGGCGATGAAACGAAAAAGGGGAAAAAAAAATTTTGGGGGGGGGGGAGAAATACAGAACCCCAATTAAAAAAAAGGGGGAAAAAAAAGGAAAGGGGGGTTCTGCGGTGAAAATAGTAAGGTTACAAAAAAAAAGTTTTTAAAACCCCCAAAAATCAGAAAAAAATTTTCAAGGGGGGAGGGGAAAAAAACTTGCATGGAAATTTTTATATGCACAAAAAAAGGTAATTTTTTTTTTAAGGG
>NC_051419.1:17099109-17100212 GCF_015228065.2 Penaeus monodon | reverse complement strand
CTTACATTTCATTTTGAAAAAAAAGGGGGGCTGCTGTAAGGGTTTTTTCCCAAAAAGGAAAAAAGGGGAAAAAAAAAACCAAAAAATTGTTTTCCCCGGCTTGGGTTTTTGCCAAAAAAAACCCCATCCCGGGAACTGGCTAATTTAGGGAAAAAAATTAAAAAGATAAAAATAAATTTGCCAATTTTGGCCCCAAGTGGTTTTCCGTTTCCATAAACCCCGCTTTTGCAGAGTGGTTTTTAAAAAAAAGGGGAAAAAGGGGGGAAGGGGGGGGCAAAAATCAAACTGGGTGACATGCCGTATTTTGGTGAAAAACCCTTTTTCCCCCATGGGGGGGAAGCGCTTCCAGCCTGATTATCAAAAAAGGTTTTTCGATAATCCTTGATGGGCGGGGGGATTTTGAATCCCGGGGGAATGGGCACCACACTTTTTGGGGCCCCTTCTGTTTTTTTTTTCACCGCAAGGGGCCCCCGGGGCCCAAAACCCTTTTCAAAAAAAGCTTTTTTTTACTTGCGTACAATTTTCCCCCTTTAAAAATTTTTCCCCTGGGGGGGGAAAACTGGCAAATTAGTATTTTTCAAATATATTCTTTAAAAGTAATTTTTGCACGTTTTTTACCATGCAACATCGCGGATTTTTAAAACCCCCGGGGAAAAAGGCGTTTTTCACCCTTCGAGCTGATATAAGGAACAACTTTGGGGGAGGACCACTTTTGTGCCGTGCAAAAACCCAATGGGGGGGGGGGCCAGTGCAAAACTTTATGATGGGGGGAAAAAATTCATAGGGGAATATTTAAAAAAAATCGCGAGAAAGGTTTTAAAAAAAAACATGAGAAAAGGGTGTAAATAGAAAAATTTAAAAAAAAAAAGGCGCAGGGAAGGTTTCCGTATTTTATACCCGGGGAAGGGGGGGGCCAGGGGATAGAAAAAATTTTTTTGGGTTTGGGGACGGGGGGGTTGCGGGTTGCTTTCCAAATTTTTCCCAAAAAACGGTTTTTTTTCCGTGGGGGGGGGGGACCGTTTCAGGGGTTTTTTTAGGTAGGCCCTAAAAAAAAATGGAGCAAAAAATGGTAGAATGTTATGTTTTAACCGCAGAGGGGGGGG
>NC_051419.1:17099001-17099085 GCF_015228065.2 Penaeus monodon | reverse complement strand
TTTCTTGTCGCCGTGGGGGGTAAATCCGGGGCGATGTCCATATACGTGGAAAAAAAAAAATATTTTTTCATACTAAAAAAAAAA
>NC_051419.1:17098716-17098903 GCF_015228065.2 Penaeus monodon | reverse complement strand
TTTTTGAGGTGATGGTGGCCCCAATGCTAATTTAGATAAAAAACCTTATCCTATTTCCCCTTAAAGCTTTTGATGTTGTGTTTTAGAGTAAAAAGGGTCTCCCCAAAATTGGGCAACTTTGGGGGTTTATCGGGGAAACAATCGAACCCCTTTTTTTTTTCTCGGGAATCCCCCTCTTAGTTGTCCC
>NC_051419.1:17098210-17098693 GCF_015228065.2 Penaeus monodon | reverse complement strand
TTTCAGCTTTTTTAGAAATTAAAAAAAACAAAAAAATTTTAAAGGGTTTTTGTAAAAACCCATTTTGATTTTTAAAAACCCATATTTTCAAAATGATCCTAGCAGAGGGTTTTTTGGAAGGTCGACCGACAAAAAAGGGGGTATGGCAAAAAAAACCTCTTGAAAAAAAAGGTTTCGGAAAATTTACCCCACCTGCGGGGTTTGTTTGGTTTTACCGTCTTATCATTAAAGGGCCCTTTTTTTAATTTTTCCCCCGCAGCATTGGGGGGGGGGCCAAATTTGCGAGGGGTTATTTGTGGAGGGGGGGAAAGGGGGTAAGTAAGTTTAGGGGAAAAAAAAAGAGTGGGAAAAAGAAAAAGGGGGGTAGGGGGGGTATTTTAATAGTTGTTAGTTTGGGGCTCTTTGGGAAAAGGGGGAAAAAGGGTGGGGGTGGGGGGCAAACCATTTTTAAAAACTTTTTTTATTCGGTTGGGGGGGTGGCTC
>NC_051419.1:17097207-17097331 GCF_015228065.2 Penaeus monodon | reverse complement strand
CCTTTCATTTTTTTTTTGAAAAAAAGAATCGGGACCATGCCCCCTCGGGGAAAAATTTCCCCTGGGGTTTTTCTTTTTGGGGGGCATTTTAACATGTTTTTTTTTTCGGTTTTCCCCTGGGGTT
>NC_051419.1:17096494-17096848 GCF_015228065.2 Penaeus monodon | reverse complement strand
GTTGGGAAAAAAAGAGGGTCTGGGTGGGGGAAAAAAAAGAGGGGGCTTGAGTTTTTGTGGTTTTTTTTTCACCCCCATTCTTGGTTTCTTTTAGTTTGGGGCCCTTTTTTCAAAGGAAGTTTAAAAATTGGGGCGTTTTTGAAAAATTTCCCTTTTTTTACCAAAAAAAATGATGGGGAAAATGTTTTTTTTTTAAAAAAGGGACATGTTTTTTCGATTTTTTTTGGCGTTTTTTTATTTAGCACAATGAGGGGGGTTTTGTGTAAAAGGCTTTGTATTTTCAGTTTTGTTTTAGGGGGGAAGCTTGAAAAATTTTGGGGGGGTGGGGGGGCAGGTTTTTTTTTTTTTTCGGGG
>NC_051419.1:17095991-17096360 GCF_015228065.2 Penaeus monodon | reverse complement strand
GGGGATTGTGCCCCCTTTTTCCTTCTTTTTTTCGAAAAAAAAGGGGCCTTCCCCCACCGCAAAAAAAAAGAGGGTTGGGTTTTCATTTGGGGTTTTTTTTTATGTTTTTGAAAAAAAAAATTTTTGCAGTTTTTTTTTTTTTTTGTTCATAAAAAAATAAAAAAACTTTTGGTTCAATTATGTTGGGGGGAAAAAAATTTCCCATTTTTAAAAAAAAAATTTTCTGGGCTTTTTCCCCGGGGGCAAAAATTTTAGGGAAAATTTAAAAAAAAAACAAGGGACTCGGGAGCTTGTAAAACTCGGGGGGGAACCCAAAACCCTTTTTTTAGGGGGGTTTCTTCCCCGGCCCATAGGGTTTCGCATGTATGT
>NC_051419.1:17094860-17095175 GCF_015228065.2 Penaeus monodon | reverse complement strand
GGGGGAATTTAAGATTAAAAAAGTGGGTTTTTTTTTCCCTTTTTTGACATGCTTGTATATTTAAGTTTTTTTTAGAAAAATTTAGAAAGAGGTCGAGCAAAAAAAAAATTTTTATTTTTAGTTGCCAAGGTTAAAAAAAAAATTTTCTCTTTTTTTTAAAGGGGAATTTTAAAGGGAAAAAAAAATTAGCGTATTTCTTAAAAAAAAAAAAAAGGGGGCCTGAATGCCGGTTCCCCCATTAAAAAAAAAAAATCACCGTTTTGTCCGGGACGGTGGGAGATGGACCGGTTCTCCAAAAAAAAAAATTTTTGGGGT
>NC_051419.1:17094278-17094840 GCF_015228065.2 Penaeus monodon | reverse complement strand
ATTTTCTTTTCCAACAATTTGTGGGGGGGCAGTTAGAAAAACAAAAGGGGGGGGAAAAAAAAGAGAAATAAAAAAATTTTTTGGTTTTGGGGCTTATGCAAAAAAAAAAATTTATGATTTTTCAGGGGTTTTTGGGGTCCTTTTTTTCCCAAAAAATTTTTTTCCCCCCTTTGTTTTTTGGGGGGGGGCAAAAAAAAAATTTTTTTTCCCGAAAAAAAAAAAAAACTTTTCAGAAACCAACAAAAATTTTTTTCCGTTTGAATCATTTTTCCTTTTTTTTTTCCCTATTTTGTAGGGGAGCTATTAGGGAAAAAAAAAAATTTCGTAGGGGGGAAAATTTTCGAAAAAGCAGCCCCCTTCTTTTTGCTGATTCATGTTTTTTTTTATAAAAAAAATTTTAAAAAAGGGGGGATTCCCCAAATCGATGTTTTTTTAAATGGGCTTTTTTTATAGCAAAAAGGGGAATACCGGTATTTTAATGCAAAAAATCTTTTGCAAAAAGGGGTATGCCCCCGTCGCAAAAGTTATTTCAATACATATAGACCTTAATTTTTTTATTGGG
>NC_051419.1:17093047-17094200 GCF_015228065.2 Penaeus monodon | reverse complement strand
TTAACAGTTTTTAAATTTTTTTTTCATGGGTTTGCTAAAAATTTTTTTCGCATGTAATTTTATCCCTCGGGGAAAAAAAAAATGCCCCCTTTGGTTCCAAAAAATTTCCCCTGTTTTTGGTTTAATTTTGGCCGTTGTCCCCTTTTTTTCCAAAATAACACAAAAAAAATTTTTAAAAAAAAGCTTTTAAAACTTTTTAAAGGGGGAAAAAAAAATTAATTATTTTACCTAATTTTTTTTATTCCTGAAAAAAAGCTTATTTTTTAAAAAAAAAAAAAGTTTCATTTGCTTAGGGAAAGGGGGGAAAAAAAGTGTTAAAACAAATTTTTCAGGGCCTTTTTTTTTGTACAAGTGTTTTGGGGTTTTTTTGGGGAAAAAAAAAAAAAATTTTTAATAGTCTTTAAAAATGTTTTTTTACCCACCAAGCAAAAATAGTTGACCCTAGTGAAAAAAAAAAAAAAAGGGGGAAAAGGATTTTTTTTAAGGGGGGAATACAGTTTGGGGTTTTTTATTTTTTTTTTTCCCGGATAAAAAAAAATCTTTTTTTGTAAAAAGGAGAAAAAAATTAAGGCCCTGTATTACTTAAAAAAAGTTGGGCCCGAATGGGGGGTTCCCGTAAAAATTAAAAAAACACCGTAGTCCGCGTGGGGGAACCCCAAACCCCAAAAAAAATAAAATTATATAGGGGCCCCCCCCCCTCTTTTTTGCCGCAATTTGTAGCGGTAAAAAAGAAAGGGGGGGGAAAAAACGGGGAAAAAAAAATTTGGTTTAAACTTATGCCCCGTTAGCAAAATTATGTGGGGGCCTTTTTTTAAAATTTTATTTCCCCGGTTTTTTTCTTTTTAGGAGAAAAAAAAGTAAATTTTTTTCTAGATTTTGATACCCCTATATTTTAGGGGGGGCCCGGTACAAAAGGGGCAATTTTTTATGGAGGGGGAGTTTAAAAAAATTTTAAAGTATTCACCTTTTCCCCCCAAAAATTTCCCCCTTTTTTTCCTATATCACCATAAAAAAAAGGAGGGGAAAATTTTTTTGTATGGGGAACCCCCTTTTGGGGGAAGGGGTTTTGCACAGTCGTAATAATTATACCCTAATTAGGGGCTAAAAAAAAAAAAAACATATTTCCCCAAAAAAGGGAAATTTTTTAGATTGT
>NC_051419.1:17092804-17093005 GCF_015228065.2 Penaeus monodon | reverse complement strand
TTTTTGGAAAAAAAAAAGGGGGCATTCCCCCCCGATGTTTTAAATTAGCAAAAAAAAAAATAAAAAAGGGGTTTGGGGGGGCCCCCTGGAGGGGAATGGGGGGGGGCGCTTTGTTTTGGGAAAAAAAAAAATTGGGGGGGTTCCCGGGGGGGCGAAAAAAAATCCCCCTTTTCCCCCCCTTTTACCTATTTTTGATACCTG
>NC_051419.1:17092661-17092759 GCF_015228065.2 Penaeus monodon | reverse complement strand
CCCGTTTTTTCAAAAACTATTGGGGTTTTTTAAAAATAAAAAATTTTGGGAAAATAGTGGTTTGCTTTTTCATTTTACCCCAAAAAAAAAAAGGCCCC
>NC_051419.1:17091516-17092627 GCF_015228065.2 Penaeus monodon | reverse complement strand
GCCTTTAGGGTGGGGGTTTTTTGGGTTAAAAGTGAGGGGGTTTCATAATTAAAAAAGGGGATATTGGGAGTAACCCAAAAGGGGGATTTATGATCATCTTCCCCTTGATTTTATTTTTTTTTATGAAAAGTTGCCTTCGGATTTTAAGAAAAAAAAGGGGTAGTAAAAAAATTTAAAAAAATAGAGGGGTTCGGCAAGGTTTTTTAAAACCCCCCAAATTTTAAAAAAAAATTTTTTGTTGTTTTTTTTTTAATTTTAGGGGTACACCTTTTTTTTTAAAACAATTTTATCTGTAAAAAAAAAATTTTTTAAAATATTAAAATTAATTTTTTTTATGGGGGTGAGAAAAAAGGCTTTTTTCAGATGGATAATTTTAATTTTTTTTTATTTAAAGGCAAAAAAATTATCCAAAACCGGAAGGGGGAAAAAGGGGTTTCCCTTTTTTTTTTGGTTCATTCAAAGACGAAAAATTGACCGGCCACCCCCTTTTTTTTCCCTGAGCAAGGGGAAAAGGTTTTTTTTTGTATTATCATTTCGCTTTTTATAGAATTTCGGGGGGGCCCAAAATGGATTTTTTTGTTTTGTGTCTGGTTTTTGTACTAAAAAAAATTTTTTTGAAGGGGGAACCCCTTAAAAAAAGGCATTTAAAAAAAAATGAATTTTATTTTAACCTTTTTGGGGGCGCAAAAAGGAATTTTTTTTTTATTTTGGGGGCTTTTAGCGTTTTTAAAAGGTAAAAAAAAACGTGGGTCAAGAATATCGGGGAAAGGCTAAAAGTAAAATAGGACAATACAAAAAAATCCCTTTCAGATCAATATCCGGGGGACCCGTAACAAAATCCTGAGGGGGGTAGCGAGGGGGGGGGATCAATTTTTTTCCTCCTTTTTTCAAAACCCCTGGGGGGGCCCCCCGGGTGTTTTAGGGGGGAGGGGGGTAGGATGGGAGGGGGAAAGGGGAAAACCCCCCCCTCCCCCGTTCCCCCGGTTTTTAATTTTTTCTGGTCCCCATCATTTAAACCTTTTAAAGGGGTTTTTTTGTCCCACTCACCCGAAAACTTTCATTGCCAGGGCTGTTTAAAACTCCTTAGGCAGGGGGGGGGGGGGACTGATGA
>NC_051419.1:17091082-17091483 GCF_015228065.2 Penaeus monodon | reverse complement strand
AAAATAATTATGGCTTTTTTTAATGGGTAAAGGGGGGGGGTTTTGGGGGGGGGGCGGTAAAAAGGGGGGAGGGGTCCCTGTTTGGGGTTATATCTTGGGGAATTTTGGGCTTAAAGGGAAAACCCGGACTTAAATCCCCTTTTGGGGGGGCCCCCAGGGATGGGGGGGTTGGGGGGGGGGGGAAAGGGGTTTTGGGGTTTTTTTTTTCCCCTTCCGCGGTTATTTTTTTTTGTTATGGAGGGGGGTGGATCATGTCTGTTAAAAAGGGTTTTTTAGTCAAGTCAGTTCAAAAAATGAGGGGAAAAAATTTTTTCGGTATGAAAAGGGGTGGGGGCCCCCAAATTGTAGCCCCAAGGGAAAAAGGGGGGGCCTTTTTGGGGGGTTGTTCGCAGGGGATGGAG
>NC_051419.1:17090888-17091016 GCF_015228065.2 Penaeus monodon | reverse complement strand
GGGAGGGGAAAAAAATTTTTAGGTTTGTGGGGTTTTGGATCCATTTCAAGGGGGGGAAAAATTTTTTGGGGTTATTTTTTAATAGAGGGGGGTACCCTTCCCCACAGGGCATTAAACCCATTTCCCCG
>NC_051419.1:17090737-17090812 GCF_015228065.2 Penaeus monodon | reverse complement strand
TTTTTTTTCAAAATTTTTTGTCTTTCCTGTTATGGGTTTTAAAGTGGGTAGTTTTGTTTTCCCCCGTTTTCCCTT
>NC_051419.1:17090277-17090713 GCF_015228065.2 Penaeus monodon | reverse complement strand
TTAATCTGTAGCCCCCACCCTAAAGCTTTTTGGTTTAAAAAGATTTCCAGTTTTTTTCATGATTTTAAAATAATTTTTAAAAAATTTTTTTTTTGTTTTTTGATCGCCCCTGAACGCCCTAGGTAAATTTTGGGGTTGGGGAGAAAAAAACCCTTTATTAACTATGGTTTTTAATGATTTTCCGGTTTTTTGGTTCATGATTATGTTAATCACTTTCCCCTTTTTTTCGGTCATGATTTTTGTTTAATACTTTTTTGGTTTTTGGTAAAACTACAGGGTTTTAAAATTAAACGATTCCCCGGAAAAAGTTTAAAAAAAAAAAAATTTTGAATTTGCCGGATGGGTGGGAGGGGAGGGGGTTTTGTGATAGAGTGGGTCATTGTGGGGGGGACCGGCATCGGTTGGATTAAAGGGGTTTAAAAAAATGAAAATTTTT
>NC_051419.1:17088997-17090217 GCF_015228065.2 Penaeus monodon | reverse complement strand
CCCCTCGTGGTAAAAAGGGAAATTGTTTTTTTTGAAGGGGGGAGGGGGAGGGGGTTTTCCCCCCAGGTGGGTGTTTTTGAAAAATCTTCTATGGTTTTGATTCAGGGTTTTTTCGGTTTTTTGATTACGTAATCACTTTTTTCAGTTGGTCATTAAAAAACCTTTTTTTTTTTTTATGAAGGTAAGGTGGGGGTATTGGCCATTTTAAGGAAAAGGGGGGGGGAGGGGGGGCACCCTTTTAGGTTTTGGGCTGGTTAGGGGGCCCCTTTTTGGGGGTTTTTAAAGATTTTTCATTTTCCCAATCATTGATTTAAAAAAAATCACTTTTTAAAAAAAAGCCCTACTTTTCTGTTTTTATTTTTTTTCGGGCCGTAGGGGGGCGTCTTGGTGTGCATTTTAAAACCATCATTAAAAAAAAAAAATTTTTTTAAAAGGATTTTCCGGGTTTTCCAGTCATTTATTTTGTTATGGTCATTGGTTTAACATTAATCCAAATTTTTTAAATTTTTTGGTGGTCATTAACCTACTTTTTTGGGGGCTCTGCCATTTTTTTCTTTAAAAATTTGGAAAAGCCCCCCCCTTTTCTGAAGGCCCTGCTTGTTTTTCCGTGGGTATTTTCTCAGGCTTACCATGGCCAATTGATTTAGTAAAAAGATTTTATAAATGACATTTAAGGGGGGCTGGGGGTGGGGCCCCTTGGGGGTTTTTTCCCGGGAATCGCCTTTTCTTTAAACTTTTGAGTTTAGGATGGCTTTATTTTCCCACTTTTTCCCCGGTTTTTTGCTTTTTTTTAAAATTTGTCCCCCCGGGATTTATTTTTTTTTGGGGGTCAAATGGATCTATAATTTAAAGGTTTGATGTAATTTTTTTGGTTTTCCGGGTGTTATTTTTTTTTATAAAACTTTCCCCCGCCGCTGTGAAAACCAGGGGAAAACCTGGAGAAAATTGGGGTTTTTTTTTTTTCCCCCAGGATGGTAGCGAGGTCTTCCGAAAAAATAGAAGCTTTTTTTTGGTTAGGGTTTCCTTTCCTTTGCCTTTATTTTGCCATCAGAATTTCCCCCCCAAAAAAGGAAAAAAACCGCCTTGCCGTGGGGGGGGGGTTGGGTTCCCAAAAAAGGGAAAAACGGGGGAGCCCCGACCAAAAAAGAAAAACCCCTACTGGAGGGGGGGCACCCCGGAAGGGGTTGATTTATTTTTTTTTAAAAAAAATTAAAACTGGC
>NC_051419.1:17086960-17087029 GCF_015228065.2 Penaeus monodon | reverse complement strand
TTTTCAATGAAAAAAATTTTGGGGGGGGAAAATTTTTTTTGTTATTATGGGGGTTTTTTTAAAATTTTT
>NC_051419.1:17085414-17086413 GCF_015228065.2 Penaeus monodon | reverse complement strand
CCCCCCCCAAACGGGGGGCCCGGGCCTTTTCCGCGGGTGGGGGGGGGAGGGGGGTCCCGGTGATTTTTTGGGAAAGGGGGCCGGGGGGGGGGCTTTTTACTGAGGGGGGGTCACCAGGGGTTGGGAGGGGGGGTGGGCTTCCTGGTGGCCCCCCCGGGGGGGGTTTGGGGGAGGGAGGTGTTTACCCCCCAAATTGGTTTATTTCCATCTTGGGGGGGGGGGGGAAAAAACTCCCCCACGTGTGGGTTTTTTTCCCTGCGTTTTGGCGTCCCGTATTTTCGGGGAAAAGGGGGGGTTCTGGGGGTTTGGGGGGGGACGCTGGCCCCGGCTGCGCCCCCCTTCCCCCCCTTTGGCCTTTTTTTGGGGGGGCCCCAAAAACCCCCAGGGGGGGGGAAGGGGGCCTTTTTTTGGTGGGGGGTCCCCCCCTTTTTGGGGGGTTTTTTATTTTCCCTTTTGCGTGGGGTTGGGGGGGTTTTAAACCCCTAGGTTTCCCCCCCTTTTGGGGGGCCCTGGTTTTTTTGGGGGGGGGGGGTTGAAAAGGGTCAAATTTTTTTGGGTGGTTTTCAAAAAAACGGGCCCCCCTGCGGCCCCGGGCCCCCCCGCTGGAAAAACCCCCCCCCGGGCCCAAGGGGGGTTTTTTTGTTTTTTAAGGGGGGTGGGGGTTTTTTTAATTAGGGCTCCCCCAAAAAGGGGGGGGGGGGGGGGAAAAAAAAAAAAAAACCTTTTTAAAAAAATGGGGGTTTCATAATGTTTCCCCCGATAGGGGTTTGGGAAAAAAAAATCCCCCTTTTTTTGGGGCCCCCTTTTTTTTTTTCCCCCGGGGGTGGGGCAAAAATCCCCCCCAAAAAACCCTTTGGGGAAAAAAAAGGGGCCTTTCCCCCCACTAAGGCCCTTTTAAAAGGGGGTTTTTTAAATTTTAAAAAAGTTTTAAAAAAAAAGGGGGGGGGGGGGGGGAATTTTTTTTCCCTTTTAAAAATTTGGGGGGAAAAATTTTTTCCG
>NC_051419.1:17085011-17085124 GCF_015228065.2 Penaeus monodon | reverse complement strand
AAAAAAAAAACCCCCAAACCCCCCACTACACCCCCCCCAGGGGGGGGGAAATGGGGAAACCATTGCCCCATTTTAAAAAAGGCCCCCCCTTGACCCCAAGCCCAAAGAACCCG
>NC_051419.1:17084427-17084931 GCF_015228065.2 Penaeus monodon | reverse complement strand
GGGCCCGCAAAGGGGGGGGCGCCAAGCCCCCGGGCCCAAAAACCCCCAGGGGGGGGGGGTCCCTTTTCCCCGGGCCCTACGGGGGGGGGGGAAAAAAACCCCGGGCCATGGGGGAAAAAAAAAAAAAAACACTTTGGGGAAGCTTTTTCCCCCGGGCCCCCAAAGGGAAAAGGGGGAAAACCCAAGGGTGGGTACACCATCCCCCCCCACAGGGGCCCCCCTGCCCCCCAGGAAAAACCCCCGTCCCCTCCCCCCGGGGTGGTGCCCCCCCCCGCAGTAAAAAGCCCTTTCCGGGGCCCCCCCCCCCCCCAGATTCCACCGGGGGGGGCCCCCAAAAATTCCCCCCCCCCCCGCGGCAAAAGGGGGCTTTCCGTTGGGGGGGGGGGGGGGACCAAAAAAGGGGGTGGTTTTTCTAATGCAGGGGGGGGCCCCGCATGCATTTATTGCTAAAAACCCCCAGGGGGGGGGCTTTTTCCGGTTCCCCCTTTTTAATTTTTTTTCGGA
>NC_051419.1:17083910-17084278 GCF_015228065.2 Penaeus monodon | reverse complement strand
ATCCCCCCCCAACGGAAAAAGCCGGCCTTGCCGCGGGGGGCGGGCTTTTGATTTATTTATTTAAAAATTTAAACTGCCGCGGCAAAACACCTTTTTGGGGCCCCCCTTACGGTGAAAAACCTTATTTAAAAAAAAATATAAAAAATTTTTTAAAAAAAATTTAAAAAAAAACTAATCAAAAAAAAATTCTTTACAAAAAAAAAAATTAAAAAAGATTTTCAAAAAAAAAGGGGAAAAAAAAATTTTTTGCTCTAAAGCATTTAAAAAAAAAATTATTTTAAAAAACATATGCATTAAAAAAGGAAAAAAAAAATAAGACCCCAATACACAAAAAAAATTCCCCCAAATAAAATTTTTTTTTATTTAAA
>NC_051419.1:17082425-17082593 GCF_015228065.2 Penaeus monodon | reverse complement strand
TTTAAAATTTAGAAAAAAAAAAAAAACCTGTGGGGGTTAAAAAAACCTTTGGGGGGTTTTTGGGGGGTTTAAAAAAACCCTAAAGGAAAAAGTAAAAGGGGGTTTTTTAAAAAAAAAACTTAAAGGGGGGGGCCCCCCCCGGGGGGGGGCCCCTTCCAAGGGATGGCT
>NC_051419.1:17082248-17082394 GCF_015228065.2 Penaeus monodon | reverse complement strand
GGGCCCCAAAAAATCCACCCCTTTTTGGGGGAAAAGGGGAAAAAAAAAATTTCCGGGGGGGGGAACAATTTTTCCCCCCCCCTTAAAAAAAAAAAATTTTGGGGGGGGTTTTTTTTTCCCCCAAAAAAAAA
This sequence comes from Penaeus monodon, assembly GCF_015228065.2. Classification (NCBI taxonomy): domain Eukaryota; kingdom Metazoa; phylum Arthropoda; class Malacostraca; order Decapoda; family Penaeidae; genus Penaeus; species Penaeus monodon. The sequence goes on along the minus strand of NC_051419.1, from coordinate 17,082,263 downwards.
ATTTTTTAGGGGGGG
>NC_051419.1:17082121-17082219 GCF_015228065.2 Penaeus monodon | reverse complement strand
TTTTTCCCAAAAAAAATTTTTCCAAAAATAAAATTTTTCTTTGGATTTTTTAAGGATTGTTTTTTTTTTTTTTAAGAAAAAAAATTTTTTAAATTTTT
>NC_051419.1:17081792-17082095 GCF_015228065.2 Penaeus monodon | reverse complement strand
TTCCCCCTTGACCTTTGGGAGGGGGCCCCCATATTTAAAAAATCCCCAAAAAAAAAAAATCCTACGGGGGGGCCCCTCCCGTGGGGAAAACTTCTTCCCCCCCAAAAAGTTATTTGGGGGGGGAAAAACCCCCCACCAGGGGACAGGGGTTTTTTTAAAAACAAAAAATCGGGAAGGGGAAAAAGGGGGAAAAAAACCCCCCAAAAGCCCATTCAGGAAAAAGGGGGCCCGGGCCCTTTCCCCTTTTTTAAAAAAAAAAAAATTCCCCCGGCTTTCCTAGGCCCCCCCAAAAAGGAAGGGGGG
>NC_051419.1:17081466-17081771 GCF_015228065.2 Penaeus monodon | reverse complement strand
GGGGGGGGGCCAGGGGGGCCAAAAAAACAAAAAAAAACCAAAATTTAAAGGGGGTTTTGGGGGCCCCTAAAAAAGGGGGGGGCCAAAAAAAAAAGGAAGGGGGAAAAAAAAAACCGGAGAAAGGGAAAAAAAAAACCCCAATTTAAAAATTTTTCAAGAAAACGGGTTCAGGGGGGGGAAGAAAAAAAAAAACCAAAAGGGGGGGGGGAAAAAAACAAAAAAAAATTTTTTAAAGAATGGGGAAAAAAATAAAAAGGCCCCCGGAAAAAAAAAGGGAGGCCCAAAAAGGGGGGGACAGTTTAAAA
>NC_051419.1:17081146-17081447 GCF_015228065.2 Penaeus monodon | reverse complement strand
AAAAGGGAAGGAAACCCCCCCCCGGAAAAAAAAAGGGGAAAAAAAAGGGGGCCCAAAAAAAAAAAAAAAGGGGGGAAAAGCCACCCCACAGGGGGGGGGAAAAAGGGGGAAAAAAAAAAACCCAAAAAACAAAAAAAAAAGGAAAAAAATTTAAAAGGATTAAAAAAAAAAATTGGAAAAAAAAAAAAACCTAAAAAGGAAAAAAAGTTTAAAAAAAAAAGGGGGAAAAAAGGGGGCCCCCCCCCCAAAAACCCCAAAAAAAAGGGTTTTAAAAAAGGGGGGGTAAAACCCAAAAAGGATT
>NC_051419.1:17080974-17081044 GCF_015228065.2 Penaeus monodon | reverse complement strand
TTTGGGGAAACCCCAAAACCCCCCCCCCAATTTAAAAACCCTTTCCCCCCCCCTTTTCCCCCCAAACCCC
>NC_051419.1:17080829-17080941 GCF_015228065.2 Penaeus monodon | reverse complement strand
GGGGGGGCAACAGAGGGGACCCCCTTTTTTTAAAAGGGCCAACCCCCCCCCCCCAAAATAACCCCAAAATTTATTTCTTTTTTAAAAAAGGGGGGTTTTTTAAACCCCCCCC
>NC_051419.1:17080505-17080761 GCF_015228065.2 Penaeus monodon | reverse complement strand
CCCCCCCAAAAACCCGGGGAAAAATTTTTAAAAAAAAAGGAGGTTGCCCCCACAGGGGGACCCCATTTCTTCCTGGGGGGACAAAAAACAGGGGGTGGCTAAAAAGAAAAATCCCCCCCCCAAAAAAAAAAAACCAAATCATTTTTTCAGAAAACCCCCCCCCCCACCCCCCAAAACCCCAGGGGGGTGGGGGAAAAAAAAAAAATTTTTCCCCCCCAAAAAAAAAAAGGGGGGGGGAAAAAAACAAAAAAGGGAA
>NC_051419.1:17080347-17080432 GCF_015228065.2 Penaeus monodon | reverse complement strand
TGGTTAAAAAAGGGGGGGGAAAAATTTAAAACCCCAAAAACCCCCTCCAAAAAAAAAAACCCCCCAAAAAACCCTTAAAAATTCC
>NC_051419.1:17080106-17080237 GCF_015228065.2 Penaeus monodon | reverse complement strand
GCAACGGGGAAAAACCAAAAGGGGGGTTTTTTTTCTACGAGCCCCCACCCCCCAAAAATTTTGCAAAACAGGGTTTTTAAAAAAGGGGGTTGGGGTTTAAAAAACCCCCAAAAGAGGGGGATTACCCCCCT
>NC_051419.1:17079929-17080049 GCF_015228065.2 Penaeus monodon | reverse complement strand
CCCCCCCCCCCCCAAAACCCCACCCCGGGGCCAACCCCAAAAAAAACATTAAAATTAGGGGCAGGTTTTAAGGAAAAAATTTTTTTTTTTTTAAAAAAAAGGGAAACCCCCCTTTTTTTT
>NC_051419.1:17079688-17079823 GCF_015228065.2 Penaeus monodon | reverse complement strand
GGGGGTTTGGAAAAAAAATTTTTTAAAAACCCCCTGGGGAAATTTTGGGTTTAAAAAAAATTTAAACTTAAATATTTTTTCCCACAAAAAAAAATAAAAAAAAGGTTTTTTCCCTTTCCCCCCCCCCCTTTCCCC
>NC_051419.1:17079280-17079670 GCF_015228065.2 Penaeus monodon | reverse complement strand
CCCCCCCTTTTTTTCCCACCCCAAAAAAAAAAAAAAAATGGTTTTTAAAACAAAGGCAAATTTTGATTTGAAAAAAGGGATTCTTGGGTAAAATTAATTCCGTAAATTAAATTTACCTTTTCCGTATGTCTTGGGGCACGTAGTTTTTCCTTAAATCCCCCTTTAAAGCATCCCCAATAATTAAGGGAAATTTTAATTGGGAGGTCAAAAAAAAGAATATAAAAATTTTCATTGGCTTTAATGCCTTTATTACTGTCTTTTTAAAATAACTTTTTTGTAAAAAAACAACCCGGGGGGGGCCCCCAAAAAAAAAACAAAAATCTATCGGTCGAAATTTTTATAAAAAAACGGGGGGGGGGGGGTGATTTAAAATTTTTCCAAAACCACCCC
>NC_051419.1:17078111-17078730 GCF_015228065.2 Penaeus monodon | reverse complement strand
TTTTTTTAAAAAAAAAAATTTCAAAAAACCCCAAAAATTTTTTTTTTTTAGGGTTTTAAAACCCAATTTGGAAAAAAAAGGGAAAAAAATTTTTATTTTCCCTTTTTAAAAAAAGGGGGGAAATTTTTGGGGGGGGGTTTTTTAAGGGTTTTTTTGGGGGCAAAAAGGGGGGGAAAAAGGGTTATTTTAAAAAAAAAAAAGCTAATTTTTTTAAAACCCCCTTTGGGTTTTTTTTTTCCCCCCCCGGTTTTTTTTTAAAAATGGGTTTTTAAAAAAACCAAAGGGGGGGGGTTTTTTTTTTTCCTAAAAAAAATTTCCCTTTCCACTGTTTTTTAAAAAAAATTAAAAATTTAAATTTTTTAAAAAAAAAAAATTTTTTTTTTAAGGGTTTTTTTTAATTTTTCCCTTTTACAAAATTTTTTTTCTTTTTTAAAAAAGGTTTTTTTAAAAAAAAAAAAAAACATTAAAATTTTTTTTTAAGGAAAAAAAAAAAAAATTTTTGGGGAAAAAGGGGGGGGCAAAAAAAAACAGAATTTTTTTTCCCCCCCATGGGAAAAAAACTTTTAAACCCCCAAAAAAAAATATGGGGGAAAAATTTTGCGAACAGGAAAAAAAAAAA
>NC_051419.1:17077913-17078071 GCF_015228065.2 Penaeus monodon | reverse complement strand
AACCAATTATCAAAAATTTAACTTATATTACTTTTTTCCCCCAAACCAAAAAAATTAAAGGTTTTTATTTTTGTATGTTAAAAAAATATTGAGGGGGCTGGGGAATCCTTGCAATGAGAGGGTTTTCCCTTTAATTTATTTGGCATTTTTCCCCCCCT
>NC_051419.1:17077090-17077740 GCF_015228065.2 Penaeus monodon | reverse complement strand
AAAATTTAAAAGGAAGAAAAAAAAGGGAAAAGGCATAAAAAAAAAAAAAAAAAATTGTTGGGTTTTTTTTTTTTAAGTTTTTCCCCTTTATCTAGAAAAATATTTTTTTTTTTTGGGGCCCCCCCAAAAAAAATGGGGAAAAAATATTTTCAAAAAAGGGGGGGGGGGACATAAAACCCTTGCTAAAAATCAAAGGGGTTATTTTTTTTAAAGCAAAAAACCAAAAAAATTTATTTCCGGTTCCCCCCCCATTGTCCCTTTTAAAAAATGTTACAAATATGTGGGGGAAAGAGAGGGGGGGGGGGGGGGACTACAAATTTTTTCTTTTTTGGGGGGACGGTTTTTCACCCTCGGGGGGGCTACGGTGATTTTTTTTTCGGGGAAACCCCCCCAATTTTAGGCACCACTTTTTAAAAAAAAATTTAAAATGCGTTTATTTTTCTTAAACTCCCTTTTTCAAAGGAAAAAAATTTTTTTTTTCCTGGGAAATAAAAAAAAAACTTTTTTTTGCTTTGAACCTCTTTTAAAAATTTTTTTAAAAAAAAATTAAAAAAAATATACAAGCATGCCCAAAAAGAAAAAAAACCCCCTGGTTATCCTTTTTTCCCTTTTTTTTTCATTATGTCATCTTTCGGTTTTTCCCCGGGTTT
>NC_051419.1:17076443-17076892 GCF_015228065.2 Penaeus monodon | reverse complement strand
TTCGAAACCTTCGGTTTTTTTCCCCCCTTCTTTTGTGGGGGGGAAATTTAAACCCAAAAAAAAACCCCATTTTCCCTGACTTTTTTTTTTTAGGGAAAAATTTCGATAGAAAAAAAACCCCAAAAAAAAAAAAAAGGGGAGGGGGGCCCTCCCCCCTTTTTTTGCCCCAGAGGGCCCCCTTACCCCCCTTTTTTTTCTAAATTTTAAAACCTTTGCTAAAAAAATGAAAACCCCTTGGGGCCCTCATAATCCCCCCCAAAAAATAGGGGGATGATCAAGGGGGGAATGCATTAAAAAAAAGGGGGTTTTTTTTGGGGGGAAAAAAAACCCCTTTCCCTGTTGAAAAGTGGTTTTTCCAGGGTTTTTTCCCAAATTTTACTGAGGGGGGGGCACCCCCCCCCAAAACCTCTTCAAAAAATCCCCAAAAGGGGAAAAAAACCCCGAAAAAA
>NC_051419.1:17076051-17076142 GCF_015228065.2 Penaeus monodon | reverse complement strand
CGGGGGGGAATTTTTCTCTTTAAAAAAGGGAAAATTGGCCCCCAACTTTTAATAAAATTTAAAAAAAAAAGTGGGCTTTAAAATTTTTACG
>NC_051419.1:17075712-17075818 GCF_015228065.2 Penaeus monodon | reverse complement strand
GCCCCCTTAAAGGGAAAAAAAAAAAAAAAACCTTCCCCCCCTTTTTTTTCCCCCCCACAAAAAAAAATCTTGGAAAAAAACCTCCCTAAAAAAACTTTTTTTCCCC
>NC_051419.1:17074775-17074900 GCF_015228065.2 Penaeus monodon | reverse complement strand
GGTTGGTTAAATGCCCCCCCCCCAAAGTTTTTAAAAATCAGGTGAAAATGGGGTCTAACCCCTGGGGTGGGCATGGGGGAAACGATTTTGTTTTTTTAAAAAAAAAAATGTTTTAAGGTCCCCCC
>NC_051419.1:17073982-17074379 GCF_015228065.2 Penaeus monodon | reverse complement strand
TTTTTTCCCCCCCCAAACCCAAAAAAAAAAAAAAAATTTTTTTCCACCCCCCCAACCCCCACTCACTTCTTTTTTTTTTGTGCCGACCCTTAAAGCCACAGCTCGGGGGACCAAAACCCCCGTTCAGGGTTTTCTTTCAGCGGGAAGTGACGAAAAAATCGAAACCCCCCTTCTCGAGAGGGAGGGATAAAAAGGCAATCAAAAAAACCCCCTGACAAAAAAAAAAAAAATTTTTTCTTTTTAAACCCCCCCGGAAACTACCTCCTTAAGAAAAAAATTTTTAAAAACCCCCCCCCACCGACTAAACCAAAAACCCCCCTCCAAAATTAATTTTTCTCTTGTTTTCCCCCTTTTGGGTTTTAAACCTTTTGAAAAAAAAATACCCAAATTTTTATTT
>NC_051419.1:17071795-17073894 GCF_015228065.2 Penaeus monodon | reverse complement strand
AATTTTTTAAAACCCCCTCCCAGGCCCCCCCAACCGAATAAAAAAAAAAAAAATTTTAAGTGGCGCGGGGCCCCCCCCCCAAACCCCTTTTCCTTTTAAAAAGGCCCCCCTACCAAAAATATTAAAAATAGCCATCCCTATCCCCATTTTTTTCCCCTTTCCCCCCCTTTTTTTTTCTAAACTTTTCTTTTTCCTTCCTTCCCCCCCCCACCCAAAAAAAAAGCCTCCCCCTTTAAGTTTCACATGTGCAGGGGGAAAATTAAAAAAAAGGCTAAATAAGACGGTTAAAATTCAAAAAACAAAAAACTTTGAAGGGGTGGTTTTAAAAAAAATTCCAAAAAATTCCTTTTTTTTTAAAAAGGGATTTGCCCATAAAAACCCTTTTTTCAGGTCCCCACCTTTCCCTAAAATCTTTTCTATACCTCAAACTTTTCAAAAAAAAAAAATAGATTTTCCCCAGATCCCAAACATGGGTTTTTTTTCCAAAAAAAAACTTAAAAAAAATTTTTTGGGGGTTTTTTTTTTCTTGAAAAAATTTTTAACAAAAAATGATTTTTTTTCCATCTTTTTTTAGGGGGGGGCCAAAAATAAATGGGGAGTTCGGGGAACCAAGGGGGGTTTTCCGAGGGTTCCCCATTTAAAACCCCCCAATTTGCATATATTGAAAAGCTTTTTTTCCCACCACATCATTTAAAACTTTAAAGGGGGGGAAAAGGATAAGGGTTTTAAATCTAATGCATTGGGGGGACCAAAACCCCCCCCTCTTTTTTTTTCAGTCCCCCTTTTTATTTTCTGTCCCCCAAAACTTTTTAAAATTTTCGTACAATTTTTTTCCTTTAAATCTTCCCCCCTGATCTTTTTGGCTTTTTTTTTTGTATTTGCCAAAATTGTTTTTAAAAAAAATATGGCATCGTCCCCGGGAATTTTTCACCCCCACGGGGGGAAAAGGGGGAAAGTTTCTTTGTTTTTTTTTTTCCCCTCTGCGGTTTAAAAAACCCCTTTAAACCATCTTGGGTCCTTTTTTTTTAGGGCTACCTAAAAAAAAATCTGAAAAAGGTCCTTCCCCCGGAACCAACATTTTTTGGGGATTGGGGAGGCAACGGCCCAAAAAAAAAAAAAACGGGCCCCCGCCCAACCCAATTAATTTTTTTTTTCCCTGGTCCTTTTGGTTTCATTTAAAATATTTGGGCTTACCCTTTTTCGGCCTTTTTTTTAAAAAATTTATTACACCTTCTAATGTATTTTTTTTAAAAACCTTTCTGAAAATTTTTTTTTTACAATTTCAAAATTTGAACTTTTTCCCCCCCCAATCAGCCGCATTTCCGTTTCCCCCCCTTTTTTTTGCAAAAGGGGCTTAGTGGTTTTTTTCAAAAAAGGTGTTTTCCCATTTAAAAAAAGTTTGGAAGGGGGGAAAAAAAAAAAGCCGTTTGCCGTGGGGGTTTAATCCCGGGGGCGGGTGTCATGGTAAAAAACAAAGTGCAAATTACGTTTTAAAAGAAATATTTTTTGCCCAATTTTTTTAATTTTTTTCCCCAGGGGGTCAGGGGGGAAAAATTTTAAGGGGGAAAAAATTTTTACGGGGAAGTACAAAAACTTGTTGGGACAGGGGGCTGGCCGGGGCCCTTGGGGGGTGAAAAAAAAACAGAAGGGGCCCAAAAAATTTAGTGGTGCCATTCCCGGGGGGGGCTATTCCAAAAATTTCCACTTTTCCATCAGGGGGTTATCGGGGAAAAAAACCCTTTGTGATCATGGCTGGAACGGCTCCCCAAAAAGCGGGGAAAAAAAAAGGTTTTTTTCCCCCCAAAAGCGGGATGTCAAAACCCGTTTGAAAATTTTCTTTTACCTTCCCCTTATCCACTTTTGTTTTTTTAAAAAAAACGTCGCAGTAGGGGTTTTGGCCAAAGGTAAAAAACTTGGCCAAAAAGGCAAGTAAAATTTTCTAAATTTTTTTTTTGCCTTCCCCAAATTTAAAGCCCAGCTCCCGGGGAAGGGTTTTTCGGGCAAGCCTGGGGGAAAAAAAAATTGATCCCTTTTTTCATTCTCCTCGTGGGAAAAATTTTACAAAAGCAAGTTCCTTTTTTTCAAAAAAAAAATGTAGA
>NC_051419.1:17071688-17071768 GCF_015228065.2 Penaeus monodon | reverse complement strand
AAAAAAAAAAATTTTTTTTTTGGGCAATATTTTCCAAAAAAACCCCATGCAAAAAAATTTTTAATTTCCTCCTCTTGGGG
>NC_051419.1:17070816-17071648 GCF_015228065.2 Penaeus monodon | reverse complement strand
AAAAAATCTACTACTTCCCCCGCAGGGGGAAAAACTTCCTTTTATCTTTACTTTTTTTTTGGGTCTGTATTTTTCGTCATCTTTCCACACTTTTCGTTTTTGTTTTCTTCCTCGGGGCCATTTAAAATTCTCCCCGGTTTTTTTTCCCGATTATTTTAAAATCATTACGGGGGGGTGGTAAAAAACCCCAAACCATTACCTTTCCCCCAATTTTAAAGGGGGTTTTACCAAATCAAATTAATTCTTTCAGATTATAAAATTTTTTTCAAAAAAATTTGCCCCCCCTTTTATTTTATTTTTAACTTCCCTTTCCCCCGGTTTTTTAAGGGGGGGGCAGAAAAAAAAAAATCCTTTTTAATTAACACATTGAAAAAAAAAATTTTCCCGGGGCCCCTCAGTAATTTTTTGGAATTTTTTTTGCTTCAAATTCTCCGGCCGGGGCTTTTAAAACCTTACTTTTTTGGCAGTTTCCCCCTATTACATTCTTTCTTTTTATTTACTTTTTCTTCTCCCTTTATTCCATTTTTTACAACAAAATGCTTACGGGTTTGCAGTTGTGTCCTTCCTTTTCCCCCCTTTTCTGGGTTTTTCTTGTTTTTTTTTTCCTCGGACATTCGTTGGCCTTAAAAACCAGTTTAAAACCCCCGTTCCCCCTTTATTTACAAATGTAGCAAGTTACCTGGGCCTCAAAAAAAAAAAGCGTCTTTTTTTCTGTTTTTTTTTCTGGGGTGGGGTTGCCATGGGAGGGTTGGGGGAGGGGCGGAATTTCCTGGTTTAAAAGGGGGCGCTTCGGGGGTTTTTCCCCAGGCCCCCAGGGGAAGTCCCCCAGCGG
>NC_051419.1:17069270-17070774 GCF_015228065.2 Penaeus monodon | reverse complement strand
AAAAAAAAAAAATTGTTTATAATCGGCTTTTTTTTAAAAAAAACTTTCCCTTTTTTTAAAAATTTTGGCCCAAAATTTTCCCGTCCCCCCCTTCCCCAAAAATTTTTTTTGGGGCCCCCTTCTTGCTAATTTAATTTTTTTGGGGAGTCTCACCCCAAAAAAATTTTTTTTTCTAAAAATTTTTTGTTTAAAAAAATTCAACAGGGGGAATCAAATCTTTTTAAAAAAAAATCCCGGGTTTTTTACCGCTCAAAAAAAAATTACGGACTTTTTTTAAGGAGTTAAATTGGGAAATTTTTCCAAGGGCTTTTACCCCAAATGGGCTAAAACTGATGGCCGGGACACTTTTTTTAGGGGCCAAATTCTGCATTCCTAGAGGGAACCCAATTCCCCAAACCGTGAAGGTATGCTTTTTAGTGGGGTAATCCACCCCCCTTGCGTGAATACAGGTTTAAAATTTTTTAAAAAAATTTAAATTTTTTGGTTTTCCCCCAGTGGTTGGGATTTTGCCCCCCCTTATCTACCAACAGGGGGGGGTCTTTTTTAAAAAAACCAGCTGCCTTTTTTTCAATTCTTTTTTTTTTAAAAAAAAATTGGGTTTTTAAAAAAATTTGAGAGTTTTTAAATGTTGCTCTTTTTCTTTATCGTTTTCACCCTTTTTTTTGCTTCCCTTTTTTTTTTTCCCTTTCCCCTTTTTTTTTCTTGCGGGGGGCCTCCTCCCGTTTTTTTTACCCCTTTCCCTTTTTTAAAAAAAAACTGGGCTAAAATTTTAAAATGCAATAGCCCCCCCCAATTCTTTTTCCCATTTTTGTAGCTTTCTATATCATGCCCCCAAATTTTTTTGAAAAAAAGGGGGTTTTTCCCGAAAAAGGGTTTCCCTTTTTTGGATGCCAAATTAATATGGAGGGGTTTTTTTTTCTCGTTGGGAAAGGGGGCCTTGGGAATTTTTTTTTTTTTTGGGGGGGGGGGGAGCAATGGGGAATAAATGAAGTGCGAGGGGGCAAGAAAAACCCCGCCTTAAATTTTTTTTGGGATTGGGCCCCGCCCCCCGGGTTGGGTAGTTGGTGGAAAGTTCCCCCTAACCGTCGCCGTCCCAAAATTTTTTTGCCATCTCACCCCACCTCAATTTTTTTTGCCGCCTTCAATTTTTTCTTTTCCCTTGCCGTATCCCCCCAACGGAAAGGGTGCCTTTTTCCGTGGTGGGGGGGGGTTTAGGGGGCCCAGGGGGTGGGGGAACCCCGGGGAACCAGAGGGCTTTTCCCATAAAGGGGGGTGGTCCCCCAGTTTGGGGGATAGGGGCGAAAAAAGGGGGTTCCCCGGGTGCACAAGGGCCCCCATGAGAAGGGGATGGTGCCCAAAACCCCCCCCCTGGTTTTCAAATTCCCCTGGGGGACCGGGAAAACCCTTTTTTTCCCCCCCGTTGGTTTGCCCTTTTGGGGGGCAAATTTTCCAAAAAACCCAGGAGGGGGCAAAATGTTGCCCCCTTCTTTTAAAAAAAAACCTT
>NC_051419.1:17068600-17069074 GCF_015228065.2 Penaeus monodon | reverse complement strand
TTTAAAAGTAATCCAAAAAACATTTTGACTTTTTATATTTTTTTTTGAAGTACAAATTGAAAAAAATGGGGAAAAAGTGGGAAAAATTTTTTCCAAACCCACCCCCCAAAAAGGGAATAGGGAAGCCCCCGATAGTTTTAGGTTTGTCAACCAATGAGAGTGATTTTTTTGCCCCGGGCGGGGTTTTTTTTTCCCCGGGGGCCCCAATTTTTTGTTTTTTTTCCCAAAAAAAATTTTTTCCCCCCTGAAGGGGGAATGACCTTTTTTTTTTGTGAGGTATTTGAGGGGGGAAAAAAAAATGTTTTTTGGAGGAAACCCAAAGAAAATTTTTTTTAATGGGTTTAAAAAAAAGCCCCTTTTAAAAGAAAGGGTTTTGGGGGTGGTTTTTTTTTTAAAGGTCGGGGGCCACCAAACCCTTTTTTAAAATTAAAAAAACACTTTTTTTTTTTCCGGGAAAACAGTTTTTAAACCCCC
>NC_051419.1:17067869-17068103 GCF_015228065.2 Penaeus monodon | reverse complement strand
CAAACCCGTTGGCTGAAATTGGGGTTTTTAAGTTTGGACATGGTAAACTTTGTGGTTGGCTTCCACTGCAAATTTGGTTGGTACAACAAACCAAGGGGTTTTCCCCCAGCAAAAGGGAATGTCCCAACTGTTTTTTTTTCCCAAAGTTCCCCCCAATATCTTTTGTTTCCCCCCCAACCTGCAATGAAAAGCTCATGAAAAAGCTCCTTCCAAACAATGTAGAAGGGTACAAAT
>NC_051419.1:17058652-17059737 GCF_015228065.2 Penaeus monodon | reverse complement strand
AGGCCGGGGTTCCGTTTAGGGGTGTTGGTACTTCTGCATTGAGGGTCCATTAATACAAAGGGGCCCAGTTCTAGCAGGTTTTGTGACAAAAAGCTAACCTTTTACAATTAAATGTGGCTTGCAACAAAACCTCCCGTGGGGTTAAGGTGACCTTCCAGGGGGAAATTCTTGTAGGCTTTTTTTTATTCCTCTACCAGGGGGCCATCCCATGGGAGGTCTGTGAAAAAACTTAAATTTTTTCACAAGGGTTTCCTTTGGGAAAAAAATACCCGGGCCTCCAAAAGATTCCTTTAAACCGGCTAAAAGGGCAAGGGGGGGGCCTGGGACGTGTCCTTTTAGTTTTAGGGGGGGCATTTCGTCTAATCAGATTTAAAAGAGTCTGAGGTTCCCTGTTGGATATGGGGTGGAAGTGGGAAGTTGGTTCACCATGAGGGCTTTGAGGTCCAAAAAGTCCCTCTACCTGGAGGGACGGGTGAGTCTTCTTTTCAGCAGGTGGAAACCCCTCTACTTCACCTTCAGTTTAAGGGGATTGGGGAGGGGGACCGAAAAAAAAAAAACTGTCGGTTGGGGGAGAGTGAGTGTTTTGCAAAAGAAAAATACTAGAAGTTAAAGGGAAATTAGGGGAAAGAAAAGGTCCAGGGGGCTAAGGGGGGGGGGGGAAATGAAGGCAAATGACTACCTAGCTGGTTGAAACAGCCATGCGGGGCAGAAAAAAAAAAAACACTTTGCCGATGGTAAAAAAATTTAAAATTTCTTGACCTGTTTACAATTCTTTGGGGAGAAGGTTTTCTTTGAACAACTTTCTTTGCAACATAAGAACAAAGGTATATGGGGGGACCTGGAACAAACAGCTGTTTACACTCCTGGATGATAAGCTTTGGTAATCCAACTGATTTAAGGTTTCTTGGTTAAACTCCCAACTTTCCTGCATGGAACAGGGAAAAAGGGGGAGTTGGGCCAAAATGACATAGGGGTTTGTGGGGACAGATGGGCATTACCTTGAAGTGGTACTTGGCCAAAACACTTTACCGATCTCGGGAAGGTGGAGAACTAAATGTCACACCAAGGAAATAAATTCCCATGTA
>NC_051419.1:17058207-17058615 GCF_015228065.2 Penaeus monodon | reverse complement strand
TTTAAAACTTTTAAAAAAACAAACTACATGGTTTCAAAAAAAAAAAGGTTGTTAGAGGTAACTTCACCACCATCAACTTTTCCTTTTTTTAAAAAATGTTTTTCCTGTTGGAAAGGAACATTGGGGAAGGGGGGAATTTGGGAAGCCCCAAGGGAAAGGTCCACACAATAATCCAACCATGGGTTCAACCCCATTGTTGGGTTGAAAACAAAAAAACTTCCCAACTTTATCCAGGGCTGCCATGTCCAAAGGTGGGGGTGATCCAAGGACTCCTGCTGGACATTCGCCAACCAAAACTATCTTGTGATGGGGACTACTCAAATAGGTACAAAAAAGATGGTACCATGATGGGACATGCCATCAATGGTCTTCCACCCACAAAGGGAATACATTCAGGGGCAAGGACCA
>NC_051419.1:17057208-17057854 GCF_015228065.2 Penaeus monodon | reverse complement strand
ACCAAAAAAATTTTCAACATTCTGTTCATAGGACTTGGGATGCAACCTGAGGGGGGGGAACTTTAATTTTTTGGGCAACCATCCCCATCCCAAATTAGAATAAATTGGGTGCCAAAATATTGGATACTCTCTCGTTCTGGCTCCACCCAAAAGTGGGGAAAAAGGGTCGGGCTCCTATTAAGGAGGGATCGGCCCAAAGGAGAGGGGGGTAACAGGGGAATTACCAGCTTGCTCCTCGGGAAGACCCCACCAGGAAAAAACTGCAGCATCCAGTGGCCCAGGGGAAAGGGAAGCCACACGGGCCACTTATTTGAATGCTATTTGCTCTTCAAAGTTTTTTTTTAGGTTTGTTTTTTGGCCATTTGCCACTTTTTATTTGTTTCTTTTATCAAATACCAGGGGTCAGGGGGTAACTAAAAAAAAGAGTTTATTGATAATTAGTTATAAAAAAAAAAACACAATGGGGGGGGGAGAGGGGGTGACATCTTGGTTTGATCGGACTAAGATAAAAAGACTTTTATAAATTGGCGTTATTTTTCTTTTGGAATGAAAACGGTATTTTGTAACTGGAAATGGAATCTAAAAAGGGGAAAATTTCAAATGGGGGAAGGATGAGGGATGGGGGAAAAAACTGAACAAAACCTCT
>NC_051419.1:17056917-17057182 GCF_015228065.2 Penaeus monodon | reverse complement strand
CCAACGTCCAGAAAAAATTAAGTGGACTAAAATTGGGAAACTTTTTTTTTACCAATTGCCCACCTCGGGGTCCAAACGTCCTGAAATGGGTTTTCTTTTTTTCAACTAAACCCCCCAGGGATGATTACCTCCAACATTTACCACGTACACAAATATTAAAAACAACTCCCAGGGGACATTATATGCCGCATGTACAAAATGGTTTCCGGATCCCCCATTCTTGGGGTTGGGGCCATCCTTAACCCCCTGGCACCCACTGGTAATT
>NC_051419.1:17056823-17056894 GCF_015228065.2 Penaeus monodon | reverse complement strand
CTCATGGTCATGAGGAGGTAAAAGGGAAAAAACCCTTGACGGGAGTTAAGGTAACACTACATCTGGAATTA
>NC_051419.1:17055898-17056782 GCF_015228065.2 Penaeus monodon | reverse complement strand
CCAAAAGGGGCAAAAGTGTAAGGGAGAACCCACAAAGGGACCACCAAAGACCGGGAAAATACAAGAGTTTTCCCCTTGGAGTTCGATGAATCACAAAATGGTCCCCACGCCGGAAAACCCCACGGGTGAGTACAAATGTTTTACCTTTGTTTCTTTTTTTCACTTAAATATATGTTTTCTTTTGTTTTATATAACATAGTTTGCGTTTTAAGAAAACTTTTAACACCTTTTTTTTAAAAAACGGAACTTAAAAAAACCATTTTTTCTATTGTTCATTGCTTCTTAAGCACTCTTTTTTTTTTTATTTGGGGGGCAAAAAAGTAAAAAAAAACTTGCGTAAAAACTTTTCTCTTAATTTCTTATTTTCGGGGTTTTTTTAAAACACTTCTTTTTAATTGGGGTGTTAATTTTGGATTTAAAAGATTTGTAATATTCAAAGTTACACGCAGTCTTTTTTTCGTTGTCCGGGGCAATTTACGGGGGCCAAAATTAAATTTGGGATCCTTGCTGGGGGTTTCGTATTATATATAAAAGGCTCGTGGGGAAACCGAGCAAAGGAGGGAAGGGGAAGGTGGGGTTTAAGCCTTTGTCCCTGGGAGGAAACGGTCGTTTTAGACGGGAGGGAAAGTATACCGGGCGGAAGCTAAATGGGACGTGGGTTGTTCTTGTTGGGCGGTTCGTAAGGACGGAGGGGGGATTTTATTAGGGCGCCGGTAAGGATGTTTTTTCGTTTTATCTTTTTTTAAACCCATTTATATATTAAATATTTTTTTTTTATTGGTTTTAAATCTTCATTTTTCCCTGTAATTCGGAATTTTTTAAAATGTTCTTTCCTTGGGTTCATTTTAACTAGTGTATTACTTTTTAACTTTTTTTCCTTTTTC
>NC_051419.1:17054897-17055446 GCF_015228065.2 Penaeus monodon | reverse complement strand
TTTGTCAAATCAATATTAAAAAAAACTAACACTCAAAGGCAGGCCCTGGTTTTTACAGGTAATATGGCTAACAACAAAATGGGGGGGGGGACTAACTTGTTAAAATGTAACAAAAAAAAAAGTACCTAAAAAATGTTCAAGGGGCACAAGTTGGGGGCCGCTTGTTAAAAGAAAAAAACTTGGGCTCCAAAAAACAGGGGGAATACCACGCAAAATTTATTATTGTTATTAATTTTGTTAACTTTTACACTGTTTATCCCCAAAAATAACACATCTTAAAATGACACAAAACTTACTGTTCATTTATTTATAGTCTAAAACAAACCGATAAAAACATGGATAAATGGGCACCCCCCCAAGCGGGGAACCACTTCAACCAAGAAAGCCCTCCATCACCACGCACGGGCAATTGTGGCAGGTCAGTAGATCTAATCAAAAATCCTTAACCAACAACTGTCCAAAGTTATATCGAATGGGATTTCTAATACACACAAAAATTATCCCACAAAAACATTAAAAATATCTGATTTTTTTATTTCAAAACCCCCT
>NC_051419.1:17053762-17054870 GCF_015228065.2 Penaeus monodon | reverse complement strand
TTTACACAGGTAAATCAGCCACGTGGGACAATAGTTCATACTCAAGCAACCAAAAAAACCACCAGGTCTGTACCAAAAACACACAGCATTCTAAAAAAGTAGGGATCCAATTTTGTTTAACGGGGGCGGCCAACCGCAGGAAGAAAAACACATGGAAACAAAGGGAAAGAGGGGGGAAACGGGGATCCTAGGGCAAGCTTATTCAAAAGCAAAAAACCCCACCATTGCTAAAACACAGGGTCCAGAAAAAAAACTGGATGTGACGGGGCATTGAATATTAATGGCCTCGGGACTGGGACCCACAAAACCCAAAAAATGGGGCAAATTAAAATAGGTACAAGGAAAATGGGACTTACAAGAGGCACCAGGCCCAATGCAAAAAAAGGCACTGTTTATGTTTTTTTAATTGGAAACTGGGTATATTTACTTACTTTTACAGTTTTTCCATTTTGTTAAGGGAATAATAATACGGATTTGCCAAAAAACAATCAGAAAAAAACAAATTCCCTTGATAATACAAAAAACAAAAATAACCCACTCTGTTAAAAAGTTAAAGTTTTAAAATTGAGTCTGCATTTCATATCTATTCACGGGAGGGCCTTAGTTTAGGATTACTTTACAGTCACACCACAGGATTGTTGGGGACAGGAAAGGATATAAAAAAAGATTTTTCCCGAGCAAAAAAAATTAGTTCCCCATATTTACTGAAAATTTTGGCTATAAATTTTGTGCAAGCCCAGTTCAAGTGTTTTTGGCCAAAACAAATTTCTGCGGGGGTTTACCGAGGGTTCTTCAGGGCAAAGGCCAGGGAAAAAATTAGGTAAAACCCTGGGACCATTTTTTGACTTAAATGTTTGCGTTGGCTTTCTTTGCTGGTCAGGGACAAAAACAGGGGGGGACCTATCCAAAAAAACTTTAAAAAAACCACTTGCAAAATAATTCACAACAAAAAAACAAAAAAAATGTCTGGGTGTTCCCGTATCTAATTTCCAAACACCACCCGGCGAACGCACAACCGGCGCCCACGCCACCCGCCACAACTCCACAACACTCCCACACACTCACAATTAACACTCCCCTACAAAAACTGGGGGGGGGGGGGGGGACA
>NC_051419.1:17052851-17053718 GCF_015228065.2 Penaeus monodon | reverse complement strand
CCCACACATTTTCCACATTTTCACATTTCCACACTCACACCTCCCTACATTCACATCTCCTACCAATCCAACACTCACACCACACCCAAACATATTACAAAAAAAAACCCAACCACCCACACACCCACACCCCACCCCACAAACAAAACCCAAACACAAACACCACCCCACACACACAAACAACACAAACCCACCCCCAAACCCAAACCCCCACCCACTCACCAACCCAATCACCATTCACATTTCCCACACTCACACCACCAACACACCCAACTCACCACTCAACACATCACCACTCCACACTCAAACCCTCACAACAAAAACACCACTCCCTAACAAATCACCAATCCAACTCCCACATTTCAAAAATTGCAGTAACAACTTTCAACACTCCCAACCTACACCACTCACACTCACACACCCCACACCCAATTCACACAATTCAAACCCAACTTAACAACTCACCACACTTCCCACCACCAACAACACACAATACAAAACCCAACATTAACAACACCAACACCACACCAACAACCCCCCCCCACCCACCACACACCCAACCCACACCCACACAACCCACCACCCAACAAAACCATCATATATATATAATACAAAAAACACGGGCACTATGTTGTCTATATATATGGAATGTATGTTATGGGAATATATTACACATAAAACTTTAATAATAATATAATAAACATATATGTTAAAAAACAATGGGTATTATTTAATTAGTTTAGTATATTCATAATAATATATTATACTATATATAATTAAAATTTTTATATATTTTATATATATAATATAATATATATTATAAAATATTATTATTATGCAAGTGTTTTATTTTTAGTCGTGGGATTG
>NC_051419.1:17051992-17052088 GCF_015228065.2 Penaeus monodon | reverse complement strand
TTAAAATTCCGCAGTGTGGCAAATTTGTATATGTGGCATTTGTATAAATAATTCCAAAGTCGCAATTGTATAGTTGCATTCCGTATAATACTTCAC
>NC_051419.1:17051525-17051741 GCF_015228065.2 Penaeus monodon | reverse complement strand
GATATATAGACCTTACATAATAATAAGTATAATTGATATATATATGTGTACCACCCACAATAACCACACCCAACCACACCACCACACACACATATGATAGATCTAGAAAGAAATAGAGATAATAAATTACTAAAGAGAAAAATAAAATGAGATAACATGATGAGAGTGAGAGTAATCGTAGCTAGATTTAGAGATCATAGAGAAGATATTAGGAAA
>NC_051419.1:17050877-17050976 GCF_015228065.2 Penaeus monodon | reverse complement strand
TACGGGATATGTGTGTTGTGTGTGTGGGTGGGGGGTGGTAGCTAAATTATGGTAGAATGTGGACAATAACTAATGAATTTGTTATTGGTAAATGGGACA
>NC_051419.1:17046117-17046438 GCF_015228065.2 Penaeus monodon | reverse complement strand
TCATTATTACTTATTTTCCTTATCTATTATCTTGTTAATAAATGTCGAAATATCAACGCATGAAAAACAACGTAAACAATACTCATAAACGAAGGGCTCAAAGTACTTACCTGCCTTTCATTTTGAGCGCATTAAGTCCTTAAAGAGACAGTATTAAGAGATTTCATGACAGAAATATCTGACAGCTAAGGTCACCTGCGCTTTGTGGTTAATAATGAGCTTAAGCGCTAAGGTCGGCGAGGCTTTTAATCAGAGATAAGATTAATGATTTCTGAGAAGATAATGTGTATTCAAATGACATTTAGACTGATAAACACCACC
>NC_051419.1:17044473-17044641 GCF_015228065.2 Penaeus monodon | reverse complement strand
GTCATAATCCACTCAACCTTTATACTTCCAGGCATGAAACTTCTTTAAAATTTCAGGAGTCCATCTTTATCCAGGTTCTGGCCAGGGCATTAAAAGGATTTTCCCCTTTTAAGCAAGGTTTATTTAACCCCCGCCAACGAGTTTTTTTCGGGCTAAGCGGGGTTTCTA
>NC_051419.1:17040633-17040723 GCF_015228065.2 Penaeus monodon | reverse complement strand
CTCAAACACACAGACCTAAGGCTCCAGGACTATAATAGTGATGTTTTTTTTTTCACTCCTTCTTCTTCAACTCTTTTTCCCCTACCCTAG
>NC_051419.1:17040171-17040273 GCF_015228065.2 Penaeus monodon | reverse complement strand
TTGTATAATGTTTCACCATAATTCTTTTTTTGTTAGTTTTACCTTTTCAGTTTTATCATTTGTGATTTTTATAATTAAGATTTGAATTTTACTACTTTTATG
>NC_051419.1:17038670-17039711 GCF_015228065.2 Penaeus monodon | reverse complement strand
GGTACCGATATTTTAGGTGGCAGCGGTGTGTATGTCTGTGGACGATAAGCAACTTTGCTCTTTAAAGAGTGGTGTACGTACTTGCCCAGCTTTGCAAGTCTAATATGATTTCAGTTTTCACTATTATGAGTGTCATTTGCCTGTCCTATGTCAATGTATGATTTATTTTTATCCATTTTATACAACTTTTGTGGCTATTCTTATCTAAAAGTGTATTTAAAATATTTGTTTTTTGTTTCTTGTGTTATTTTATTAAACGTCCGTGTTGTGTTTTGTCTCATGTCGAGACTGTTTCTCGTCTTGTCTTGTTGAAGAGCTCCCTTTTAATTCTTAAACCATCAGTTGGGCTTCTCTTTTATGTTCTGTGTTTTCCTACATGTGCGTTTGTTTTATTTTTTGTGTGTTTTCTATTCTACCAGTTTAGCGTATTTTACTCTTCCTGTTCTCATTGTTGCCAGTTTGGCGTATTTTACTCTTTGTGTTCTCTTGGTTGCCAGTTTGGCATATCTTACTCTTCCTGTTCTTTTGCTGCCTGTTGGTTGTATTTTACCCTTCGCGGTCTTTCTTTTGCTGCCATTTTGGCGTATTTTACCCTTTGTGGTCTGTCTTTTGCTTCCAGTTTGGCGTGTTTTATCCTTTGTTTCTTTGCTGCCAGTTTCGCATAATTTTACCCTTTGTGGTCTGCCCTTGGCTGATGTGGCGTATTTTACTCTGTGATCCTTTTTGTTGCTACCTAGGTATTCTTTTTATTTTCTCATTTTGGATTGCCGTACTTGGGTGCCTTCTGCACCACTGGCAATGAGCTGATCCTGTACATAACCGTGAAGCCTCTATACTCTAGCTTACCTGTAGTAGATGTGACATTAAGGAAAATTTGTGAGGCTCATTATAGCCTGGTCTGTATGTGCTACTGCAATGGATATTACCTCTACTTACTTTTGTTGTTGCCGTTGATTCCTTTTGCTTTTTAATTTTTTGCATTTTTGTATACTGTGTACCGTACACACGCACACCCTCACACACATGCAGGCACAACCACAT
>NC_051419.1:17038366-17038500 GCF_015228065.2 Penaeus monodon | reverse complement strand
AGTACTTCACTCAGCCCTTGTATGTTTACCTAGGTACAACTTACGTAGGTGTATGTAACACGACGTACCTGTGAATGTTAAAAAAGAGAAAATATGAAGTGGCAAAAATGGTGATAGGCACACGGGCCAAAAAA
>NC_051419.1:17037393-17038041 GCF_015228065.2 Penaeus monodon | reverse complement strand
AGTCAGCCGACTTCTCCTATAACACAATCTATGCCGCATTGGACACTGCCTGCGGTAGTTAGGAGTTCAAACCCATAAGTCTCAAGCTGTGAGTGATGGAAGCAGAAATAACTGTGATGGGACCGTGTGGACAGTCTTTTCTCTAGGAGAATGGACCAAATACAGAGAGATGCAGAAAGATTTGTGCATAGAACTGCTGAAGAGCTGACAAAGAGAATAAATGGCGGTGAGCAGAGCACAGGAGTGTGCGTTCAACAGGTTGCGGGGGAGTGAGCACTGGATAGGCCAGAATAATGCTATCTGGCCAGACAACTCGGTGTGTGTCAGGGAACATGAATAAAGTTACCAGGAGCTGCATCACAGGTTAACCTTAACCAAATGGGCTGTACGCTTGATATAAATGAGGGGCCTACAGGCAACTCGCCTGTACTTGAGAATGCAATCGTTTGCCTTCAAAGAAGACTTGCTACATTAGTGGAAGAAGTGCAGGGAGAAAGAAACCTGCACAGGTGTGCTGAGCAGCAACTGAGTGACCGTTTCCTCTCAGAGGGAAGGTTATCCTAGAGTTTAGTAGAACCCACATAGCAACAAAGTGGGCAAAGATGTGATGAGTCTGTGACTCTACGGGCCAGCATACCAGAGCAGAGC
>NC_051419.1:17035126-17035753 GCF_015228065.2 Penaeus monodon | reverse complement strand
AAACTGTATCCTACATCATGACCAGAGAGACGGTTCCTCATTTCAAAGGATAAGCCCGGCTTCAGAACCTCTCAAAAAGGATCAAGAAGTCGAGTCCTGGATAAGAGCTATTGAAAACATTGTGAAGCCCTTGACAAGTGACTCTTATATCAGGTCAGCTCGTGCTAGCTGCAAAGGAAGGGCCGAGTTTCTATTACATTGAGGACTGGAACCTCTTTAAGCAGGAACTTACGCGAAAATTCCTAGGTACTTACTCTGCAGCAGACTTCTTTAAAGTCCTCTACGACCAAACCATGGGTGAAAATCAGGCCCCCATGGACTTCTTCCTGAAAATAGAGGGTACCAAGGATGCTATGACCATCCAGAGGCAATTGGGGAAACATCAGAGTTGATAAGGTGAGTCTTTTTGTCTGGGACTCCATTTTGGATGAGAGACGTCCTAGGCCTCAAGGAAAATAGCACTGCCATGCAACTGGCGGAGACAGCACAGAGGCTATGGAATAATCACCATGGTATTCGACACGGAGGGTCGACTTCCAGCCATCGTTCTACCCAACGATGACTGTTTCCCCCGGAGACAGTATGATGACAGGCGAAATAAGGTTGCAGCACCAGTTGCTACTATCG
>NC_051419.1:17034598-17034672 GCF_015228065.2 Penaeus monodon | reverse complement strand
CGACAACTAATAGGCAAGATATTTTTTTCCTCTTCCTCTCACCTCTTACCGATACTACACCCCGCCCCCTGACT
>NC_051419.1:17034135-17034532 GCF_015228065.2 Penaeus monodon | reverse complement strand
ACCATCCTCTTCCCAAGTTGGTTGTAAAGTAACCAACTTGGGATCCATTTTTCTTCACTTCCCCTTCCCATTTTTCGTCTACTTCCTCCTCCTCCTCTGCCTGTTATAGAATATTTTTTCTTAGTTGCTGGCAGTAAAATCTCCAAGTGGGAACTGTGCCATTCTAAACATCATTATAACGCGAAATATCTGTTCGGGTGTGAGTTACTTTGTTTTTGATGCTAATGATCTACTTATTAGATTTATACCAAACAATATTGGATTTCCAATCGAGCAACTAAATTATTGACTTGCGGACTCCTTTCTCGTAGACGGTAGCCACATTAATCACCGTATCTAACGAGGGGTTTCCCTTTGCGGACAAGGCAAATTATACCGTAGCTCTCTTGTTTCTCAT
>NC_051419.1:17033465-17034053 GCF_015228065.2 Penaeus monodon | reverse complement strand
CTTCGCCCGCAGCCATTCACATTCAGGGTGAAAATAACCAAAGGTAGTATTACTATCACGCAATATTTTTTATCATCAATTTAACACAAGTAACGTTTCGAAATGAGGGTTGTTGATATCTGACATTTTTTGTTTCGGATACAGTAACAATCAACGGGTGGGGGATACTTCCTTGTCAGAGCACATTTAAAGTCTTAATGCATCAGCAATTTTTGATGATGAGGTGGCGCACCTTTATAACGAGTTTTTTTTTCGCGCCATCGGATTTCATCAGACCTAATTTCCCCTCCTAGTCGCTGACGTAACATGTTCGGCGGGCGGGTGGGGGGGGGGGGCAGATTACTGTAATCTATATGCTCAGCAATGGGTCCATTTATTAGTTTCTCTGTGAGATCAATGGGTGTATCATTAAAGTAGATAAAACTATCAGTATATTTATAGGCAAGTGTGGCATTATTTCCATAATGGTCTTTAATTACGATACATATTAATTTGGGCCAATTCTAGAATATAAAACCCCAGGTAATTGGGTTGCTGAATATCTATCGTGAATTTGTTGTTTAGACAGGACTCTTTGAATGAGGGTTT
>NC_051419.1:17027851-17027955 GCF_015228065.2 Penaeus monodon | reverse complement strand
CATATCCAGCATTAGAATAGTAACTAAAGCCTAAAATCCACAATGTTCTAGATATGGCAAGGATACCCCTAAATTTTTCCCGTGATCAGAAAAACGGCGCCCCT
>NC_051419.1:17025747-17026140 GCF_015228065.2 Penaeus monodon | reverse complement strand
CATGTGAGATTACCGATTTATACTTACCTATTTATTTTATGGCTACAATGATAAAATAATTTAGTTTCTGTTATAACATCTAATTAGCAAGTCAAAGCACCCACTATGATGTAGTTTTCAGCCTCTTTATATTCATGGTCAAACCAGAGGGACGCAGTTATTGCTATGAGCGGTGCTCCACACTTTGGTCTTACGATTCTGGGTGCTCTACACTTTGGTCCTACGACTCTGGGTGCTCCACACTTTGGTCCTACGACTCTGAGTGCCCCACACTTTGGTCCTACGACTCTCGATGCCCCACACTTTGGTCTACGACTCTCGATGCCTAACGGCTATTGGCAAAAGACACTTGCGTGCAACGAACTCGACTAATTGTAACCTGGCAACCACATT
>NC_051419.1:17021442-17021567 GCF_015228065.2 Penaeus monodon | reverse complement strand
GAGATTTTAATGGTGCTAAAGAATCATCGAATTTCTTTGACAGTGCTCTCTTTTTTTTAGTCGTCTAGTAATTTCTCAGTTAAGAAGTTGAAAACACAGGAACGATGTGTACAAACATAGGGTTA
>NC_051419.1:17019933-17020025 GCF_015228065.2 Penaeus monodon | reverse complement strand
CTGAACTAGATACAGGCACATTGTAACCTATGGGGGCAATTTAATAATCAGAATGAAACTATGTTTGAAAATAAGTTTGCAGAAGATTTGCC
>NC_051419.1:17018295-17019834 GCF_015228065.2 Penaeus monodon | reverse complement strand
GAGGATGTCAACAGTCATCAAATAATGCAACTGCAGTTCAAGCATTCATGTCATGTTACCTTTCTGATCTGAACTGGAGTCCTCAGTCCAGGGATCATCATTAGAATCACTTACTACATTCATATTTTCTGGCTCGATATCACTTTCATCACCGGCTGTAATAATTGCTTCATCATTGTCACTGCCATTATGAACAAATTATCTGGAGTAGCAGGGCCCCCAAACCAGCTAGGTTGTAATCTGTTCTCTTTGAGGCACCATCCATATTCTAACAGCATCAAACCACCTGCTGGTGAAGCTGCAGGGTTTCGCGAGTAGATGGCACCAGTGCGCAGTCACCCTGAAAGGGTGATTGCGGATATATCGGCGTACTATTTACATTATAAGAACATTATTTTTTTTAACTACATATTTTCCCTTGTCAATTTTTCCAGCAATTTTCGGCATTTTGACGCAACGAGCCTGATTGACCTATAATATGTCTTGTACAGAGAATACATCTGACAGACAAATTTCGAAGCAACGTCAACATCACTATCATCGGTGATGTCTCCATTGCTGATGAATATATCTACCAATTGTGTCTTTCGCCATGATGTCAAAGGGTTTCCTTTTCCCTTTCCCGAAATACAGAATGTCATTCTGATTTAGAAATTTAAAAGATATCATTAGATATTCAGCAATCGACAATCAAGCATATACCTTTTGCTACCATTGCCGATATTTACTGAATCAATAATTTAAATGAATCAGGCTTTACATCTCCAATACAGGACCTGATTACACATTTCAAATGTCTGTTTTAGCTCTACGAGAGGAATGTATTTTCTTACCTGTAAAATGCAAATGTGAAGCCAAACCCTGTAAAAGGGAGTGCGTGTGGCAGTCCTGGCTTGAATTCTCTAGGACTTCTGTAATATTGGAGACACTTATGTACCTCCAGATGCTTTACATATCACAGTCCATGATTTTTGCCATGGACCACACCTCAAGACATTGACGTCCAGCAATACCTATCAGGATTACCAATACGCCTGTGTCTGGTACTCTGTCCGCACCACCTTCAGTTTCTTGAGCAGGGCTGCTTTGTGTGCCTCTACATGTGACCCACCACAAAGGATACGAAATGATTGGAAGGACTTTGTCTAACACGCGTGTAAATGCGTCACGCAGGCTTTCCGCAGTAGTTATAGCTTTTTGCACGTTTTTTTTTTTATTTGGTAGCAAAATTCTAAACATATGTGCAGTTTACTGGTGGGAGAAACCTCATATAGTTGTTCTTCCATTCTCCAAAGATTTTTTCTCAAGCTTCGAAGCTGTGTACTCAGCAGATATTCCTTGGTGGTGTAGGATGTTCCACGAAAAAATCCGAAATTAGCAAATGATCCTGGAGCATCAGCCATGAATAGATGAAATGATTCATCAATCTTTTCGCTGACGAAGGCCATTTGCACGTTGCCTTCCTTTATTCGGAACTGAGAAACTGCGTGTAGCCCGAGTTCAGGCCCTGCAAATATTCTCACTTTTGTGACAGCCAAT
>NC_051419.1:17017099-17017179 GCF_015228065.2 Penaeus monodon | reverse complement strand
CTTAATAAATACTTATTATAATAAAACCAATCTGGTTTAGATATCTCATAAACTGCTTTTGTAATATTTTTTTCGAATTT
>NC_051419.1:17016520-17016605 GCF_015228065.2 Penaeus monodon | reverse complement strand
CATACCGTTAGATAGGGTTCGAGCATAAGCAGGTGCTTTGCGGTAGAGAAATGAACTCGTTACCACGTTGCTGGAGTCCAGTGTC
>NC_051419.1:17000504-17000650 GCF_015228065.2 Penaeus monodon | reverse complement strand
AAGGCATATCAGTTTAGGAACATGTAGTATTAGAATTTATGGAATAGAATATGATAGTTATCTATAAATGGTTCACAGTTCACTGTGGAGGAAA
This sequence comes from Penaeus monodon, assembly GCF_015228065.2. Lineage (NCBI taxonomy): Eukaryota > Metazoa > Arthropoda > Malacostraca > Decapoda > Penaeidae > Penaeus > Penaeus monodon. Next base: position 17,000,556 of record NC_051419.1, on the reverse strand, counting down.
GGGAATACACATAGTTATTGTCACTGTTTTTCATACAATCCGTTATTTCACT
>NC_051419.1:17000056-17000147 GCF_015228065.2 Penaeus monodon | reverse complement strand
AGGAAAATCATGAGAAGCGTAGGACCGATTACTTTTTGACCAAGTAAACAACGAAAAATTACGTTTGTTATTATATTTATCATAATGCTCA
>NC_051419.1:16999225-16999324 GCF_015228065.2 Penaeus monodon | reverse complement strand
CGCCACTAGCACAATATCATCAGCGTACTATACGCACCATGGTGATTCTTCTCTTACATTTTTCGTGATGACATCAAACACTATATTGAATAGCAGTGG
>NC_051419.1:16998060-16998477 GCF_015228065.2 Penaeus monodon | reverse complement strand
CCGTATGTGTGTTAAATATTTCGTACTCTTATTTCTACTTTAGCTAACCTGTTTATCTTCGCCTGTCCTTTAGTGTCTATTTTTTCATACATATGATCATATGCTTCTGATTTTGTGATGGCAACTGCTTTCTTAGCTTCCTTGCAACATTGTTTATGCGCTGCTCTGTCTTCATCTAGTTTACTTTCTTCCCATTTTTTCTTGGCTTTCTTCTTAGCACTCACTTTCTCTTGTACTTCTTCATTAAACCACCAAATTTCCTTATTTTCCCATACCTTTCCACTACTCTCACCCAGTATTTCCTTTCCAACTGTTTGCATCATTCCAGCTAATGTTCACATCTACCGTATCGTGGCTCAGTTCTCTTAAAATTCGGTGTTTGAACTCTTGTTGGAAAAAATTTCCTTAAGTTTAAAC
>NC_051419.1:16996506-16996586 GCF_015228065.2 Penaeus monodon | reverse complement strand
AAATATATCATAGTGTGTGTGGTGTGGAATATTAAAATAGTGTACTGACGGGAGTTAAAAGAGAAACAACCCTTTTATGA
>NC_051419.1:16996343-16996433 GCF_015228065.2 Penaeus monodon | reverse complement strand
CCGTGTTAAAGGGGTTTGATTTCCTTTTAACTTCCAGTCAGTATACATTTAAATTTCCAAGGTATAAATATATATTTTATATATTTTAAA
>NC_051419.1:16996149-16996244 GCF_015228065.2 Penaeus monodon | reverse complement strand
GCATCATTTGGTCACGCTAGTAATTCTTTTTTTTACAAGGGTCACGATTGTGGGCTTTTTGGTCGAGCTGGGGGGAAAAGGGGCCCCCGCTGGGC
>NC_051419.1:16978362-16979729 GCF_015228065.2 Penaeus monodon | reverse complement strand
ATAAAAGAAGCTTGGTAAAGAAAGGTAACTAAAGGGCCTATCTGAAAGCTTCAGATAAACTCATGTTATCAAATTAAGCTGATGATCTTAGGAATTGTGTAGAAACTTTTAAGGCCTTGGGACACGAACTTGATGTAATATCAGCTAAAGTCATTGAAGTTGTAAAAAGATTACCTTTTCATTTACAAAACCGTTTTAGAAAATAAGCTATAAAGTATACTGCTACTACTAATAATAATAAATGAAAAACAGAATTCACATTGTTAGCAGATTTCTTTGAATGAGTATCATTATTATTCCAATCTCTGGACAGAGACATAAGACAAAACAAAGACAGGTGTACAACTCGAGGAGCAAGTTTTAATGTAAAAATGGACGAGGAAGTATTGACAAAACCAGCAGCAGAAATGTTTGTCCATTCAATTAGTAAAAAAAAAAAAATAGCTATTGATGGGTATGAAGGTAAACATACCAATTGTATGTCAAAGGATAACCAAGAAATTTTAAGCCTCTGGGAAAAGTTAATGGGCATTTTCAGTTGCCTTTTCTGTTGAAGCACAATCCACCTGGTTTATGCAATTATAAAGCATGATGGATAAACATCAGGAGTCTTTGAGGAGGAGGCTAAAGAAGATCCCATCCCTATTAGTTGAATTTTTTGAAGAAATTCAGATCTAATTGGAAAAGGGTATACTGAAGTTCTGCCCAAGGAAGATATCAATGACTTTCCTGGATTAACATGGTATTTATCCATATTTAACGTGGAGAATGATAAGCCTGAAAAGTTCCGACTAGTGTTTGACTGTGCAGCTGAGTTCATGGGGAAGTCTCACCAAGCAAGTATTACAAAATCCAGATTTGACTAATAGATCATTTGGAGTAATTCAAAGGTTCAGAAAGCAGAATGTGGCATAGATGAGTGATATTGAAATTATGTTTCGAGTTCTGCCCAAGGAAGATATCAATGACTTTCCTGGATTAACATGGTATTTATCCATATTTAACGTGGAGAATGATAAGCCTGAAAAGTTCCGACTAGTGTTTGACTGTGCAGCTGAGTTCATGGGGAAGTCTCACCAAGCAAGTATTACAAAATCCAGATTTGACTAATAGATCGTTTGGAGTAATTCAAAGGTTCAGAAAGCAGAATGTGGCATTGATGAGTGATATTGAAATTATGTTCCAGCAGGTCACATTGATACATAGACATGCTCTCCGATTTCTTTGGTGGACAAGAGATATGCCCAAAGACCCAGATATTTACAGGATGATAGTTCATCCATTTGGAGGAGTGTGGAGCCATGTGCTACATATGCTCTTCAACACAGGGGAGCATAATTTTGATGAAAGTATTAAGTTGGCTGCTC
>NC_051419.1:16975217-16978015 GCF_015228065.2 Penaeus monodon | reverse complement strand
CTCAAACTTTTGGACAGACAATATGATTGTCGTATGCTGCAAGAATAGATCCAAAAGCTTCAAAACTTTTGTAGCTAATTGTGTAGCTTATTTTCAGCAAAGCACAGATAGTGGTCATTGGAAGTATATTCCATCTAGAGATAATCCAGCAGATGGTGTGTTTCGAGGACTTCAAGACGAACAAATGAAAAGAAATCAACAGAGGTTACATAGGCGGGAATTTATTTGGAAACCAGAAGAAGAGGGGATTTTACATCCTGATGTGTGCAAAGATCTTTTAGCAAATAATGTTGAAGTTAAAACCGTCCCAAAGTCTATTGCTGCAGTAGGTCAAGTAAATAATGTCACTGCCAAGTTTCTTAAGAGATTTTCAAGCTAGTTTCGCTTGAAGAAAGCTGTGGCATGGAAGCAGCAATTTGGCCAGAAGGAAAACCAGCAATGGGATGCAAAGATCCTGTGATAATAGAGATGTGTGATGCTGAGGTTATTCTAGGTTATGTGCAGAGAAAATTCTGTTCTGAAGATATCAGGATTCTAGAAAAGGATAAGGGTCAAATGCCAAATTCAGGTACTATATATAAACTTGAACTCTTCCTAGATGAAACAGAACTTCTGAGAGTTGGTGGGAGGTTACATCGGGCACCAGTCTCCCAAGAGACAAGACATCCAGTCATAGTTCCAAGACGGTATGAAATTATGTAAAGTTAATTGCAAGAGAATCACATGAAGATGAAGAAACAGGGCAATCAGGTCATGCATATACTGTTACAAGGATCTTACAAGTATATTTAATTCCAAGAGCTTGGCCTTTAGTTAATGATAAAGAATTATGTTATTTGTAATCGGTACAGAGGCTTAGCCAGGACTCAAAAGATAGGTAATCCTGACGATAGGTTAATGCCCGGGAAACCTGCTTTCACTTTAGTGGAATTTATTGTTTAGGGCCGTTTCTGGTAAAGAGGGGTTCGGTCACAAGAGAAAGGTATGGTTGCATTTTTACATCCCAAGTAACTAGAGCAATACATCTAGAAAAGTTAAACTCACTGGACACAGATTCTTTCATTAATGATTTGGCAAGATTCATGGTTAGGAGAGAAGTACCCAAGGTGATAAAATCTGACAACTTAGATAAGCAGCATCCCAGTTACAAAGCTCTCCCAAACTGCACAACAAGCTACTTACGAAAAACATCAAATGGAAGTTCAATCCCCCACATGCTTCACACATGGGGAATGTTTGGGAAAGACCAATTAGTAGATAAATGTAATAAATACTGATTAAGAAACACGTAGTAGATGATGAAAAGTTAGTAAGACCAGACCAGACCAGATTGTAATACCCCACCGATACTAATAAGACAAATCCCTATAGTAAACGGTGGAGACATGTGCAATATATAGCTGATCAGTTTTGGAATAGGTGGATTAACAAATATCTTCCATCTTTATAAATACGTTCTAATTGGTTTCCACTCCTTAGCATATATGATTTTATTGTCAAAGTAAAAGGTTACGTTAGATAATCCTACTAGAATGAAACTCATGAGTCTAACACAAGTTGCACAAGCTGTTACTAATCCAAATGGTAATCTACAAAATTCCATTGAGCCTTTGTGTGTTGGAAATGCTGTCAGGGGTTTAGATCTTTCAGAGAGTGGGATCTGATAGTAAGCCTTTGTTAAATCTAGTTCAGAAAAATAAACAGAACCATTAAATTTATATAGATCATCTTCTATCTTACAGGCTGGTTCAGCATGAAAAAGTGTGGCAGAGTTAAGGGCTCTGTAGTCTATAGCCATTCGATACGTACCATCAGATTTTCGTACCATTACCATGGGTGAACAGTGAGACGATAATCTAATGATTCCTTGCTTATGTAATTGTTCTACTTTCACCTCAAAATGCGATTGCAGGTGGATAGGTATGGGATATATCTTGGGCTCCAAACGCTCGGTAGTACTGAGGGAGATGTCATGCTCAATAAGAGAAGTACAATCTGGAGTTCCCGAAAACAAATCTGAAAATTCTGATGTTAGTCTATGGATATCATTTTGCTGATCATGTGTTCTGAGTTAATTTCAGCACCTGAAGTGTCAATAGATAGTAAAGAATCGACTCTACCATCGGGTGTAATGGGATATATGTCATTTTCTATATCTACACATGACTGAGCAACAGCACTTACCTGGAATACTTTCTAGAACCTGAACTTCATCCATTACCTGGGCCTGTGATACACTCGCTCGTCGATGATACCTTTTTAGAAGATTTGCATGATAAAGCTTGGCTGACCTCTTTCCATCACCGTATGGGGACCACTCCAAGTGATTAGAAGTTTATTAGCAATATCTGACAATAATACTAAAATTTCGTCACCCGGACTGAAAGAACGATCTTGAGATTTAACGTCAAAATAAGAGCGATACCTGGTTGAGCTGATGTCAGCATTACGAGCAGCTATCTTAGCACATTCCTCTAGTTTATCCCTGAGCTCTATGACATACTGAAAGGTAGTTCGCTCGTCATCCTTGATACTCCTATCCTCCCATAGATCTCTCAGCACTGTCAGGGGACCTCGCACAGCACGACCATACAGGAGTCCGAAGGCAGAAAACCCAGTTCTGTCACTCGGAATTTCTCTGAGAGCAAATAAAGTAGGAATAAGATATCGGTGCCAATCTTTGGGCTTGTCCACACACAGCTTTAAGGATGCTTTCAGAATACTATGAAATCTTTCAACCCTTCCATTTCCACTAGGATGATATGGAGGCTTAATACCCAACAATTTATGAAGTTCAC
>NC_051419.1:16974569-16974979 GCF_015228065.2 Penaeus monodon | reverse complement strand
CGTAATAATCGGCATGGGTTTAATAGGGACAGGTTTCACTCGCCCTTTGTGTGACATTCGTAGACATTTATCACAAGATCGGCAAAAATCTCTCACGTCACTTCCAATACTTGGCCAATAAAACTGATCTGTTACCCTTCTCAAAGCCTTACGATGTGGAAAGTGGCCAGCGAGAGGAGACTCATGAGCAATTGACGTTACTATAGCTTGACAGTCGGCAGGCACGACTAAAGACGTCTTCCCAATCCTATCCTGAAATTTAGATTTTACGCACTTGTGGTAAAGCAGTCCATCATTTTCAATATACTCAAACATCATACCATCACGGATCATGTGAGGTTCTCCCGATTTGATCTTCTCCCTGACAGACGACAGTGAGGGACAGGAGCTTTGAAGTTTCGCAAATTCCG
>NC_051419.1:16972661-16974074 GCF_015228065.2 Penaeus monodon | reverse complement strand
CCGTGTGTTTGCGTGAGACTGCCGAACGATGCCTTACAGTTAGTACACAACAATTTGCATGTCTCGGGTTACGCCAAGAAGGTGACTCAGGGAGCGTAGCCAGACCTCTAGACAGAGAAGCCGGGGCCACCCTTGAGGGGTGCCGTGGCGTATTCAACACTGGTTGTAAAAAAAGATAAGTATTGGTTTTCGGTATTTATTAGGCAGGATTATATAAGTGTATATGTGAAAATAATAGATATATTCTTGTCATTTCAGAAGTGTTTGGCATTGTGTACAAAATACATACTTTTTACATGCCTCAGGAGAGTTAACATCAGTGGCTTGATTAACGCTCGCTACCATGTTTCAACTAAATAATGATTGAACTCTAAAGATATACGGGAAATACAGGATGTAATTAAGATATTGTTGAAGTACAAGAGGTGCAGATATATAAGCTTTAACAAATTGCCTGCAATAAAAGCTTAAAAAGGTGCAGTAAAATATACCGAACGAATAATAAAGCATCCCCGTGGATTTCACTACACACATTGGGTGAGCTGGATGCGCATTTCCTTGGGGAAAGATGTTACTAGATATTTCTCATTTATATAGCACATTTGCCTCTTCCTGGTACTAATGCTTCATGCTGTCGTACTAATGTTAAAATTACGTGATATTATCTTATGTTGAACTATTCATAAAGAGTAATGAACCCCTTAAAAAAAATCCACCTCCTCTTGTGATTAATGAGAAAAACGTAAATAATTACAGAACATACGATAGGATCAATGTAATTCAAAACCTTCAATAGCATGAATTTACGTTATCTGACGTAAAGCATTTATTTTGAATAGGTGATGAAATTCAATTTTGTTTCGGTATCTTTATTTACATAAAATATTAATTGAAAAATTTTAGTGACAATAAGACAAGAGGAATATAAAAACCTATTACAAACAGGAAAGTTATCAATAAATCAAAATCAAATTCATTCGGCATATTTCTTTCATCGATGTTTATTAGTCTTTAAAATAAATACAACTTCTTCTTAAACTCTTTTCATTGATGTATTCTAAATCCATTGTCTGGAATCCTTCTCCCGTAGTCGTCTGCCGACTGACAGTCCCGCCTTGCAGGCTGGCTTAGGTTAGTCCCTAGAGGGCTTTGCGGTACCCGTCTCGTCCAGCTGCCCAGGTTACTCGCTCTCTCGATCCTGCGGTAATGCCTTGACTCATAAGGCGACTCATTCCTTATAAAAGTACTGTTGTCGTGTTCTTGATGCTCAGGAGACTTCCAGTCGCCCAGTGCTCTTTGCGGGCTTCTGGAATTCGGCTGTGTTCTTGACCCTACCCTGGGCAGGAGTGATCTCCTACCCCCACCGCCAGCTACTGGCTCGCTGTACACGACCTGCGAAACAAATTAACCTTT
>NC_051419.1:16965235-16965331 GCF_015228065.2 Penaeus monodon | reverse complement strand
CCACGTTTTTTTGTGCGGGGGCGATGGAAAAAATGCTGTAGCCCGGTATAAAATTAAAGGGACGCCGGATCTGCCACATTTAGGGATTGGGTTAAC
>NC_051419.1:16962664-16964658 GCF_015228065.2 Penaeus monodon | reverse complement strand
TGGTTTTTCATTTTCTATTTTTTCCCCTATGATGCATATGGACAAAGGCCCCTGCCTTACGAACGCCCCCGCGCCGCCTCCCGAAAGGCTTTAGAAAATGACGACGACCATGAGCAGGGGGAAGCAAGCCACCGCGACCCCCCCCCACAACCGACGCCGCGCCCAAGGTCAACAGGGGCCGCAAAGAGCCTACCCGGGACGAGTAGAGCGTTGTAATGGGATTGGTTGGGGTGGCCGTAGAAACAGCCGTGACTGAAGGGTTAGGGTATTTTTGATTTTGTGGAGGTTTGTAGTTTTTGGTTGTAGGAAAACAGGGCTATTTTTACGGCTCAGTGGTTGTGGCGTTTTTAAAATTTACTGGTTTTGGTTTTAGTTGGGAAAGGATATTGGTTAGGGTTGTATGCTCATGGTTTTATTTTTAGGCTCAGGGGTTGTGGTGGTTGTAATTTCAGTGGTTGTAGTTGTAAGATTAGGGGTTGTGGTTGTAAGCTCAGTGGTTGTAGTTGTAGGATTAGGGGTTGTGGTGGTTGTAAGCTCAGTGGTTGTAGTTGTAGGATTAGGGGTTGTGGTGGTTGTAATTTCAGTGGTTGTAGTTGTAAGACCAGGTGTTGTAGTAGACTCAGTTGCTGTAGTTGTAGGCTCAGGGGTTGTAGTTGTGAGCTCAATGCCTGTAGCTGTAGATTCAGAGGTTATAGTTGTAGGGTTAGAGGTTGTTATTGCAGGCTCTGTGGTTGTAGTTGTAAGCTCTGGGGTTGTCATGGTTGTAGGCTCAGAGGTTGTAGTTGTAGGATCAGGGGTTGTGGTGGTTGTAATTTCAGTGGTTGTAGTTGTAAGATCAGGGTTTGTGGTGGTTGAAAGCTCAATGGTTGTAGTTGTAGGCTCAGTGGTTGAAGTAGTAGGCTCAGGGGTTGTAGTTGTGAGCTCAATGGCTGTAGCTGTAGATTCAGAGGTTATAGTTGTAGGGTTAGAGGTTGTTATTGCAGGCTCTGTGGTTGTAGTTGTAAGCTCTGGGGTTGTCATGGTTGTAGGCTCAGAGGTTGTAGTTGTAGGATCAGGGGTTGTGGTGGTTGTAGGCTCAGTGGTTGTGGTGGTTGTAGGCTCAGTGGTTGTAGTTGTAGGCCCAGGGATTGTGGTGGTTGTAGGCTCAGTGGTTGTAGTTGTAGGCCCAGGTGTTGTAGTAGGCTCAGTGGCTGTAGTTGTAGGCTCAGGGGTTGTAGTTGTAGGCTCAGGGGTTGTGGTTGTAGGTTTAGGGGTTGTAGTTGTAAGCTCAGAGGTTGTGGTTGTAGGCTCAGGGGTTGTGGTGGTTGTAGGCTCAGTGGTTGTGGTTGTAGGCTCAGGGGTTGCGATGGATGTAGGAACAGTGGTTGTGGTGGTTGTAGGCTCAGGGGTTGTGATGGATATAGGCTCAGTGGTTGTAGTTGTATGCTCAGGGGTTGTAGTTGTAGGCTCGGGGTTTGTAGTTGTAGGCTCGGGGTTTGTAGTTGTAGGTTCTGTGGTTGTAGTTGTAGGCTCAGGGGTTGTGGTAGATGTAAGTTCTGTGGTTGTAGTTGTACTCTTAGGGGTTGTAGTAGTTGTATGCTCAGGGGTTGTAGTTGTAGGCTCGGGGTTTGTAGTTGTAGGTTCTGTGGTTGTAGTTGTAGGCTCAGGGGTTGTAGTTGTACGTTCAGTGGTTGAAGTTGTAGGCTCAGGGGTTGTGGTTGTAGGCTCAGGGGTTGTGGTCGTGGTGGATCCTGGGGCGGTAGGCGGCAGGGTCGAGTCGTCAGTCAGGACTTCCACGTACTCGAATCCAACGGCTGCTCCAGCTTGTTTTCCAGTTCCACACAAATTTATTTTCAGCTGTTCACGGTAGAAGTAAATTCACAGTTAGGTAATGTATCAGGACAAAGCATAATGTTAACATAATGGAAATTATGATAATGGCTTAGGAACAAAACGGACATCATAATAAGGCTAACAAATAGATTACTGAAGGTGGTTGTTGTAGTAGTATGGTT
>NC_051419.1:16962086-16962392 GCF_015228065.2 Penaeus monodon | reverse complement strand
CTGCAGTTTAGAAAATGATCACAAAGAATATTTCAGATTAATAACTTACGCCGAAATATTGAATTATATACATTCTTTGTTTGTATTGTTTCTTTTAAATAGTTTATATTCCCACGCAGTCCTTCAGAATCGTATGATATAGAATATAATGATGCATTTTCATAGCATTAGATTTTTACTGATGCTGGGCATTTCATGCTTGTTTGCAAAATTGTCCTAGCGAAATACTGATCTACATAGCTGAAGCTGAAGAAATAGGCTGAGCTTGTCGAACATATTAAAATAAGAAAGACCTACTGTAGAAGT
>NC_051419.1:16960914-16961399 GCF_015228065.2 Penaeus monodon | reverse complement strand
GCTAACTTTCCTTTTTTCTCTCTTCCTGAGACAACCTTAGTTATCCGTAACTTCCCTGTCGTCTGCTGGATTATCGGAATTTTCTGTTTCAAACGGATAGGATTCCACTCTCACTTGTTCTGCGGTACTTCAACAGCTAATACAAATTCCATTCGAATGTCAAGCATATCTAGGAACTCTCCATTCGATTTTGACTCAGAAAGAACAGCAACATCAGCCAATCATCTTGTTGTGTGACGCCGTTAAAGTTTCCCGCATTTTTCTGATATTCGCATCTGGTTCAGACTGGTTCCTCTTCAGTGGCGATTTTGATCAAAACTACTTTCAGATTAAATTTAATTAACTGTTGGCCATTATCAGTTGATTTTAAAGAATAGTTTTGGGTAGGTTAGTCACCCACAAAACATTTTACTTTCAATAAGCGGCAAAATTACTAGTACTATAAATATTGTCCTGTATTATAGATAAATAAAAATGTGTGTGTG
>NC_051419.1:16960303-16960837 GCF_015228065.2 Penaeus monodon | reverse complement strand
GGTCATGTCTATAACAACTATAAAGAATTGGAATGAAAAAAAAAATACATTGACACAGTCCAACTTTACAATACACTTTGTATCAACATTTTTTTTTTTTCACTGGTAGTAGTATGATACGTCTATTTCCATTATCTCTATTATATGCTATATTACCAACAATAATCATTTGATACTATTGATACTTTTCCTCACCAAGGTTTGACGTAATTTTATTGAAAACATATTTTTCTTCAGCGCAAAGAAGTGAAAATGGATAGTAATTAAAAAAGTGGGGATAGCTATCAGCATCAGAATTAGTGAGGGTGACCGCAATCATAATCACCATAACAAGGGGTACTCATAGCTGTCTCAGCAGACTTCACTTTTTAGTAGATCTATTTCTTAGTTTTGCTGAGACTGAAGCACATGTTGGGTTTCCCGTCATTGTCCTGTACACTCGTACTGACACGGAACTCGCTTCCATGGCAGATAGTTGGTGCAAATGATATGTCTTGGATATGCTAACAGTGGCCAGAATAGTCTTAAGAACTT
>NC_051419.1:16960045-16960252 GCF_015228065.2 Penaeus monodon | reverse complement strand
CCAATAAAATTCACTCCTCCAGTTAGTGATGCTAACACCAAGACGGGCGCATTGTCAAATTCACCCTCGGCGAGCTGCTAGATGAGAGCCTAGGTAATATTTACTTCCTAGCCCAAGCCACGGTTATCTAGGTTGTAATGCGGGCCTCGTCCTCCGGGAGGTGTCTATAGATGAGCGATTTGGTTAGCGGAATCATCCACTGAGTTG
>NC_051419.1:16959374-16959948 GCF_015228065.2 Penaeus monodon | reverse complement strand
GTTTCTGGTCGCATGGGCCGAACCAAACCATTGCCTATGCGCTTGATTTCAGCAACAAACACGGTTATTTATTTGTCATTTGCTTGTATAAATGGAGGCTCAACGTTTACTAAAACCACGTATGTGTGTTCGTTTGTGGTTGTAGAGAAGAAATAGTAGAAGTATTATAATCTGCAGCAAGAACTTCGTTTGGAGGATAAGTATGGGTAAGCTTCTTTGAAGACTCGCGCATGTAAACAAAGATGGTGTGACGGCCACTCTCCAGTGGAATTTCCGTGTAAAGATAGTAAGCACGCTTATGAAATATAATGGTATAGAATGCAATGTCTATTTGAAAATCAAATCAATTGAAATGTATAGTGTAATTATTTTTTGTGCAGTTGAGCAGACAAAGCAGACTACAGACTCTCTTGTCATGCTCTGCTACAACACATATAGTCCGCTTCTACTTCCAAGCAGTAGATTGTCCGAACTCGGAAGTTGAATAGATGAAGTTACCACCAATTTATAATTAAGACAACGCTCTCGTGACTGCCCCTTATATGTCATATAGTTTGGTCTTTCAGAATTAGTC
>NC_051419.1:16953313-16953588 GCF_015228065.2 Penaeus monodon | reverse complement strand
CGTATACGCATTCAAACAAACACGTATCTGACTGATGCTCCACTTGTTAAACGGGCAAAGGCTTGCATTGCAACATATCCACTCCGATACATAAGAGTTATGCTCAAACGTGGTACTAAAACGACGAAATTCTATGAAATAGAGAGCAAGAGATTTAACAAACAGAATGGAACTTAATAAGCTACTGGCTGTTATGAGAGACCGCCACAGAACACCAAATAGATTATAATATTTTTGGAAAGCAGGTCTCAGGGATTACATAGACCCGGCACCAT
>NC_051419.1:16951032-16952087 GCF_015228065.2 Penaeus monodon | reverse complement strand
ATAATGATGATATTTGTTGAGGTGCACATCAAGCATGTGCACCTCATGTTAGACAACAGATCTACCAAGATCTAACTCAAGTACAAATGGAATAAAGATATTTACTAAAAAATGACATAACTTGGCTGAGCCTACGGGCATCATTCTATACCAAGATCAGCTCTTTCCTTTTAATAAAGAAATGTCAGTCAAGAATTGCTCTAATGAATAAGTAGAAGAGTTCAAATCAAAAACCTTATCACTGATAAGACTCAATACAGATGTAGTCTAGGATAAGACACCCGATTACGCTCCTTGGGCACCCCTCCCACCAAATCTTGGATTATAATGGTCGTAACCCATAACGGTGACAGATCATAACAGCATTGGCAGCTGGCGATTCGCGTTCCTTGATGTTCTCTCGTGTCTTTTTTTGGGCGCGAAGATAAAGAGAAAGTGGTGCATTACTAGAGACTATATCGTATTTCTGTACCTTCTGATTTATCGAGATGAAGATGGAAACATTGCTAAAAGTAATGGCTGTCGCTAACTTGTTTGTTTCAAGCGGCGGTTTATTTACCTATTTAAGATACGACCTAACTAACTTCGGCGAACTCAGCAACGGGGCCTTCAAAGTTATGGCCTACAAGGACATCGATTTAGACTACAAAGTGAGCGTTCCTCCGGGTGGAGAAGACAGCGGTGGGACTTTTTTGTTAGACAGCAGTACTTACTCGTGTATGAAACCCATCATTGTTAATCTTGAGAGCAGTCTTACACTTCGCCTGTCATTTTGGTGTGACGTCGCAGTCTCCGAGCTCACGATCATCACAGAGTGTAATTACTACTCACAGGAAATACTATGTAATAATGTTGCCTACCCGGAGAGAAATGGAAAATGGAACGAGACCGTGTGGCTCAAAACCTGCCCTCCAGCCAATGATGTAAGTAGGTCTAATAGTATGGATAGAAATAATGTGTTTCAATATGCACATGTGTAGATTCTATGTTCGTTTCAGTATACATTCATTACATCAGTATATGGGCAATGGTAATATTATAGAATTGTTCCCTTC
>NC_051419.1:16950827-16950943 GCF_015228065.2 Penaeus monodon | reverse complement strand
CAGTAATATCTACAACTATTGTTCGAATTTTCTTTATTTGTTATCTCTATGAAGAAAGTAGGTATGAGGGAAAGGGGAGAAGATAGGGGAAGGGAGAAAAGGAGGGAAAGGGGCTT
>NC_051419.1:16950605-16950744 GCF_015228065.2 Penaeus monodon | reverse complement strand
AGGGGGGGATGGATAGGGGGCTCAGAGAAAAAAAGAGGATGGGAGAGAGAGGAAAGGGGATAAGGTAAAGGAGTTTAGGAGGTATGGGAGTTTAGGAGGAAGATGAGGGAAGTAGGAGGAAGCAGATTTAGGGATTAAA
>NC_051419.1:16942009-16942898 GCF_015228065.2 Penaeus monodon | reverse complement strand
GACTAATTCTGAAAAGAACCAAACTATATGACATATAAGGGGCAGTCACGAGAGCGTTGTCTTAATTATAAATTGGTGGTAACTTCATCTATCAACCCCTTTTCGAGTTCGGACAATCTACTGCTTGAAGTAGAAGCGGACTGATATGTGTTTGTAGCGAGCTGACAAGAGAAGTCTGTAGTCTGATTTGGTCTGCTCCAAACGTGCACAAAAAATATTACACACCTATACATTTCAATTGATTTGAGTTCAATAGCCTTGCATTCTATACCATTATATTTCATAGCGTGCTTACTACTTTACACGGAATTCCACTGGAGAGTGGGCCGTCACACCATCTTTGGTTTACATGCTCGAGTCTTCAAGAAGCTTAACCCATACTATACTTATCCTCCAAACGAGGTTCTTGCTGCGATTATAATACTTCTACTATTTCTTCTCTACAACCAAAACGAACACACATAACGTGGTTTTTAGTAAAACGTTTGAGCCTCCATTTATACAGCAAATGACAAATAAATAACCGTGTTTGTTGCTGAATCAAGCGCATAGGCAATGGTTTGGTTCGGCCCATGCGACCAGAAACTTGGAAAAGGTCCTTACATCCTATCATGGGTACAGTTGCAGGATCATATATTTAACCAAGGCTTGCATCTTCGGATCAGCAAAGGGGATCTGTTACTCAACTCAGTGGATGATTCCGCTAACCAAATCGCTCATCTATAGACACCTCCCGGAGGACGAGGCCCGCATTACAACCTAGATAACCGTGGCTTGGGCTAGGAAGTAATATTACCTAGGCTCTCCATCTAGCAGCTCGCCGAGGGTGAATTTGACAATGCGCCCGTCTTGGTGTTAGCATCACTACTGGAGGAGTGAATTTTATTGG
>NC_051419.1:16941430-16941958 GCF_015228065.2 Penaeus monodon | reverse complement strand
AAGTTCTTAAACTATTCTGGCCACTGTTAGCATATCCAAGACATATCATTTGCACCAACTATCTGCCATGGAAGCGAGTTCCGTGTCAGTACGAGTGTACAGGACAATGACGGGAAACCCAACATGTGCTTCAGTCTCAGCAAAACTAAGAAATAGATCTACTAAAAGTGAAGTCTGCTGAGACAGCTATGAGTACCCCTTGTTATGGTGATTATGATTGCGGTCACCCTCACTAATTCTGATGCTGATAGCTATCCCCACTTTTTTAATTACTATCCATTTTCACTTCTTTGCGCTGAAGAAAATATGTTTTCAATAAAATTACGTCAAACCTTGGTGAGGAAAAGTATCATAGTATCAAATGATTATTGTTGGTAATATAGCATATAATAGAGATAATGGAATAGACGTATCATACTACTACCATGAAAAAAAAAAAATGTTGATACAAAGTGTATTGTAAAGTTGGACTGTGTCAATGTATTTTTTTTTTCATTCCAATTCTTTATAGTTGTTATAGACATGACC
>NC_051419.1:16940752-16941355 GCF_015228065.2 Penaeus monodon | reverse complement strand
CACCACACACAATTTTTATTTATCTATACTACGGACAATATTTATAGTACTAGTAATTTTGCGCGCTTATTGAAAATAAAATGTTTTGTGGGTGACTAACCTACCCAAAACTATTCTTTAAAATCAACTGATAATGGCCAACATTAATTAATTTAATCTGAAAGTATTTTGATCAAAATCGCCACTGAAGAGGAACCAGTCTGAACCAGATGCGAATATCAGAAAAATGCGGGAAACTTTAACGGCGTCACACAACAAGATGATTGGCTGATGTTGCTGTTCTTTCTGATCAAAATCGAATGGAGAGTTCCTAGATATGCTTGACATTCGAATGGAATTTGTATTAGCTGTTGAAGTACCGCAGAACAGTGAGAGTGGAATCCTATCCGTTTGAAACAGAAAATTCCGATAATCCAGCAGACGACAGGGAAGTTACGGATAACTAAGGTTGTCTCAGGAAGAGAGAAAAAAGGAAAGTTAGCGAATGGATGGTTAATGCATATGGGAAAGAAAGAATTGATGAATTAATGAATGAGACGCTGATACTTTAGAACAAGTTCACAAAACAAAGCAAAATAGTGTATTGTATTATATATTTTTTCG
>NC_051419.1:16939824-16940225 GCF_015228065.2 Penaeus monodon | reverse complement strand
CCTTGTCTTCGATAATTTTAGTAGCCCTGGTCTAGACTTTCTACAGTATGTCTTTTCTTATTTTAATATGTCTCGACAAGCTCAGCCTATTTCTTCAGCTGCAGCTATGTATATCATTATTTCGCTAGGACAATTTTGCAAACAAGCATGAAATGCCCAGCATCAGTAAAAAATCTAATGCTATGAAAAATGCATCATTATATTCTATAATCATAGACGATTCTGAAGGACTGCGTGGAATATAAACTCATTAAAAGAAACAAGACAAAACAAAGAATGTATATAATTACAATATTTCGGCGTAAGTTATTATCTGAAATAATTTCTTTGTGATCATTTTCTAAACTGGCGTGTTATTACTGTAGCTATTGTTATGATTTTTTAGTAGGGGGGGGGGGACA
>NC_051419.1:16939307-16939715 GCF_015228065.2 Penaeus monodon | reverse complement strand
CCATACAAAAATTATTGCTACTGTCATTACCACTGCAAATACTGCTTCAAAAAAATTTCCCTTGCACTGAAAACCACTTTTACTACTAAAAAAAACACTAAAAATTATAGATGTTTGTGAAAAAATTAAAAACCCCCTACTATTTACAAAAACCACCTTCAGAAAATCTATTTGTTAGCTTTTATTATGATGTCCTTTTTGTTCCAAAGCCATTATCAAATTTCCTTTATTTTTAACATTATCCCTTTGCCCTTTAAAACATTACCTAACTGTAAATTTTACTTCTACCGTGAACAGCTGAAAATAAATTTGTGGGGAAACGGGAAAACAAGTTTGGAGCAGCCGTTGGGTTCGAGTACGTGGGGGCCGACTGACGGGCTCGACCCTGCCCCCCTACCGCCCCAGGGT
>NC_051419.1:16936219-16939241 GCF_015228065.2 Penaeus monodon | reverse complement strand
TGAACGTAAAAACTACAACCCCTTTACCTACAACTACAAAAATAGAACCTACAAAATACAAACCTCCGAAACCTACAAACCCCACAACCCTTGAGCCTAAAAACCCCACAAACCCCTAAGCTTACAACTACCACAACCCCCCGAGCCTAACTACAACCCCAGAACCTACAAATACAAACCTGCCTAAAAACACAACCCCCGAGCATACCCAAATACAAACCCCTGAGCCTATAACCAAACCCCAAACCCCCGAGTCTACAACCGTCCCCAACCCCCGAGCCTAAAACTAAACTAATGAGCTTACAATACAAACCCCAAAAACCTATAACTCCCAAGGGCCCTGAACCAAAAAACTACAACCACTGAGCCTATAACCCCACATCCCTGAGCCCACAACTAAAAACCCAACCCCTGACGTACAACTCAACCACAGAAAATTACAACTACCACAACCCCCGACATACAAATCAAACCCTAGAACCTCAACTACAACCCCCCACCCAAAAACTTTCAACCTCCGAGCCCCACAACCACCCAACCCTTGACCCACAACCACCACAAAAACCCCAAACTTACAAATAAAACAACCCCCAAATACAACTCAACCACAGAACTTCATCTAAACCCAACCCCCCCAGCCTACAACTACAACCCAGAACCTACAACTACAAACCCCCAGCCCACCAAATACAACCTCTGAAAACAACAAATTAAAAAACCCTGAGCCTATAACCACCACAACCACTGAGGGCTACAACCGTCACAAACCCCCGAGCCTAAAAAATTTCAACCCAAAGAGCTTACAACTACAACCACAAACCCATAAATACCAAAAAGCCATGAACCAAACTACCAAAACCCCTGACCCTATCCACCACAATCCCTGACCTACAAATACAACCACGAGCGTACAACTAAAAACCACCAAAATTTCAATACCCAAACCCCTGAGCATACAACTACAACCCCCTGACCTATAACCACCCAACTTCTGATCCTACAACCCCCCCAAAACCCCCGAGCCTACAACTACAAACCCCCAGCCTCAATACAACCCCTGAGCATACAACTACCCAACCCCGGAGCCTAAAACTCAACCCGATACAACCCCCAATCCCGGAAAAAAACCCACTGACCTCCCCCCAAACCCCGGGGCCTCAAAAAACCCAGGCCCCCCAAAAACCAACCCCAAAAATTTAAACCCCCCTAAAACTCAACCACGGTAAACCCCAAAACCCCCCCATCCCAACCCTGACCAATAAACCTTGAGCTTTCCCCACCACAAACCCTGATCTTTACAACTACAACCACTGAAATTACAACCACACACAACCCCTGCCTACAACTCCAGACCGCTGAGCCTACACCATGACAAGAAACCCCAAGCGTAACACTACAACCGCAGATCCTGCAATACAACCTCTAACCCCTACAACTATAACCTCTGAATCTACAGCTACAGCACTGGCTCAACAACTACAACCCCCTGAGCCTACAACTACAGCAACTGAGTTACTACAACACCTTATCCTACACCTACAAAACCACGGTCTAACAACCATCCACAACCAAAAACTGCTGAGCCTACAACCTCCACCACTGAGCCTACAACTACAACCACTGAGCTAACAACCACCACAATCCCTGGGCCTACGAACTACAACCACTGACCTACAACCACCCACCACCCCTGGAGTCCTACCTACTTCAACCCTGAGTCCTCAACTACACCACTGAGCCTACAACCAACACAACCCCTGAGCCTCCTATCTTCAAACACTGAGCCCTACAACACAACCATTGAGTTTCAACCACCACAACACCTATCTTACAACTACAACCACTGGAATTACAACCACCACAACCCCTGATCCTACAACTACACCTCTGAGGCCTACAACCATGACAACCCCAGAGCTTACACTGACAACCACTGAGCCTACTACAACATCCTTATCCTACAACTACAACACGCTAATCGCTACAAACTTACAACCACTGAACCTACAACCACCACAACTGCTGATCCTACAACTACAACCACTGAGCATACAACTACAACCACGGAGCCCTACAACTACCAACCATTGGCATACAACTACAACCCTGAGCTTACAACCACCACAACCCTGTCTTACAAGTACAACTACAACCACTGAAATTAAACCACCACAAACCCCTGATCCTACAACTAACAACCTCTGAGCCTACAACCATGCAACCCCCCAGCTTACAACTACACCATGGCCTACTACAACACCTGATCCTACACCTACACACTAATCCTACAACTACTACAACCACTGCCTACAACCTCCACAACTGCTGAGGGCTACAACTACAACCCCAACAACCCCTGGGGAGCATACAACAACAACCACTGAGCCTACAACACAACCTTGAGCCTACAAACTACACCACTGATCTTACAACCACCACAACCCCTAATCTTACAACTACAACCACTGAAATTACAACCACCACAACCCCTGATCCTACAACTACAACCTCTGAGCCTACTACAACCGTTGAACCTACGACTACAACTCCTAAGCCTACAACTATAACCACTGAGCCTACAACCTCCACCACTGAGCCTACAACTACAACCACTGAGCATACAACCCTAACCAATGATCCTTCCACAACTACAACCACAACCAGTGAAGTTAAAACGACCACAACCACTGAGCCTGTAACAACTAGACCTGCTTCCAGTACAACCACAACTACAAACACTCTCACAACAATCATAAATACCCCTAACCCTTCAGTCACGGCTGTTTCTACGGCCACCCCAACCAATCCCATTACAACAGCATCTACTACGTCGCCGGTAGGCTCGTGCGGCGACCCTGTCTGCATCCTTGGGCTGACGGCGTCGCAGTTCGTCGTGGTCGCGGTGGCTTGCTTCACCCTGCTCATGGTCGTCGTCATTCTTCTAATGCTAGCTTTCAGGAGGCGGCGCAGGAGGACGTTCGTCAAGGTCAGGGGCCTTTGTCCAGTATGCATTCATATGGAG
>NC_051419.1:16935520-16935598 GCF_015228065.2 Penaeus monodon | reverse complement strand
GTGGCAGATCCAGGCTGATACCATACATATGCTATACCTGGCTACAGCATTTTCCATCGCCTCCGCACAAACATACGT
>NC_051419.1:16926212-16927655 GCF_015228065.2 Penaeus monodon | reverse complement strand
CTAACATTGTTATTTGTGAAATGAGTACAGGTTAATTTTGTTTCGGGCCGGGTCTTGTACAGCGAGCCCGTACTGGCGTGGGGGTGGATCTCACTCCTGCCCAGGGTAGGGGTCCAAGAACACAGCGAATTCCATAAGCCCGCAAAGAGGCACTGGCGAACTGGAAGTCTTCCCTGAGATCAAGAACAACGACAACATTACTTTTTATAAGGAATGAGTCGCCTTATGAGATCAAGGCATTACGCAGGATCGACAGAGAGCGAGTAACCTGGGCAGCTGGACGAGACGGGTACCGCAAAGTAGCCCTCTAGGGACTAACCTAAGCCAGCCTGCAAGGCGGGACTGTCAGTCGGCAGACGACAAGGAAGGATTCCAGACAATGGATTTAGGAATACACATGAAAAGAGTTTAGAAGAAAGTTGTATTTATTTTAAAGACTAATACACATCGATGAAAGAAATATGCGATGAATTTTGATTTTGATTTATTGTACTTTCTGTTTGTAATAGTTTTTATTCCTCTCTTGTCTTATTGTCACTAAAATTTTTCAATTATATTTTTATGTAAATAAAGATACCGAAAACAAAATTGAATTTCATCACCTATTCAAAATAATGCTTTACGTCCAATAACGTAAATTCATCTATTGAAGGTTTTTGAATTACCTGATTCCTATCGTATGTTTCTGTAAATTATTTACGTTTTTCCTCATAATCACAAGAGATTTGAATAGATTTTTTTAGGGGTTCATTACCCTTTATGAATAGTTCAACTAAGATAATATCACGTAATTTTAAACATTGTACGCACAGCATGAAGCATTAGTACCAGGAAGCGCAATGTCTATATAAAATGAGAAATTCTAGTACATCTTTCCTCCAAGGGAATGCGCATCCAGCTACCCCAATTGTGGTAGTGAAATCCACGGATGCTTTATTATTCGTTTTCGGTAATATATTTACTGGCCCTTTTTAAGCTTTTATTCAGAGCTAATTGTTAAAGCTTATAATATCTGCACCTCTTGTACTTCAACAATATCTTAATTACATCCTGTATTTCCCGTATATCTTTAGAGTTCAATCATTATTTAGTTGAAACATGGTAGCGAGCGTTAATCAAGCCACTGATGTTAACTCTCCTGAGGCATGTAAAAGTATGTATTTTGTACACAATGCAAACACTTCTGAATGACAAGATATATCTATTATTTTCACATATACACTTATATATCCTGCCTAATAAATACCGAAAACCAATACTTATCTTTTTTCACAACCAGTGTTGAATACGCCACGGCACCCCTCAAGGGTGGCCCCGGCTTCTCTGTCTAGAGGTCTGGCTACGCTCCCTGAGTCACCTTCTTGGCGTAACCCGAGACATGCAAATTGTTGTGTACTAACTGTAAGGCATCGTTCGGCAGTCTCACGCAAACACACGGAGTGG
>NC_051419.1:16922049-16925737 GCF_015228065.2 Penaeus monodon | reverse complement strand
GCTTAAATTACAACCTTTAAATATCACTCCGACGGAATTTGCGGAAATTAAAAAGCTCCTGTCCCTCACGTCGTCTTCAGGGAGAAGATAAAATGGAGAACCTCCATGATCCGTGAGGGAGGGTTTTTTTGAGTATATTGAAAAATATGGATGCTTTCCCCACAAGTGCGTAAAATCTAAATTCGGGATAGGATTGGGAAGACGTCTTTATCGTGTGCCGACTTCAACTATAGAAACGTCAATTGCTCATGAGTCTCCTCTCGCTCCCACTTTCCACATCGTAAGGCTTTGAGAAGGGTAACGATCATTTTATTGGCCAAGTTTGGGAATGACGGAAATTTTTGCCGACTTGTTATAAATGTTACGAATGTCACACAAAGGGCGAGTGAAACCTGTCCCATTAAACCCTGCCGATTTTTTACGGACCCCTTTTTCGCGGGTTGCAATAAAATAGTGGGCCCTCTAAATCCCCCCCCTGATGATGGACACAATATATTTGAACATTTTAGCCTTCGTGAGGGGCTTCCCTGAAGCAATTCCGCTCGAAAAATAACCGGTGTCGGGGCGGAAGCTTTGCTCTTTTATTTTTCCAAGTGGGAATCCCCGGGGAATTCTTTCCGACAGAGACCGCATTTTTAACTTCACAATGGGGGTGAACTTCATAAATTGTTGGGTTATTAAGCCTCCATATCCCCTAGGGAAATAAAAAGGGTTAAAAGATTTCTTTAAAAATTCTAAAAGCACCCTTAAAGCTTTTTGTTGACAAGCCAAATTGGCACCGAATCTATTCCTACTTTTTTTGCTCTCAAAAAATTTTGGGTGACAAACGGGTTTTTCCCTTCGGCTCCTGTATGGTCGTGCTGTGCGGGGTCCCCAAACATGCGAGGATCTAGGGAGGATGGAGTATCAAGGATACGACAACTACCTTTCAGTATTTCATAGAGCTCGGGGTAAAATAGAGGGAAAGTGCTAAGATATGCTCGTATGCTGACATCACTCACCAGGTATGCTCTTTTTTTGACGTTAAAACTCAAGATTTGTTCTTTCAGTCCGGGTGACGAAATTTAGTATTATTTTCAGATTTCTAATAAAAATTTTAATCATTGGGTGGGCCCCCTACGGGGGTGGAAAGAGGTCACCAACTTTATCAGGGAAAACTTCTAAAAGGTATCACGACGGCGAGTGTATCACAGGCCCCGTAAAGGATGAAATTGGTTTTAGAAAATTCCAGGTAAGTGCTGTTGCTCAGTCATGGTAGATTAGAAAATGCATATATCCCCTTACACCCGATGGTAGAGTCGATTCTTTACTATCTTTTAAATTCAGGGTGAATTAAACCGAAACATATCACAAAAAAGATACCATAGACAAAATCGAATTTTTAGATTTGTTTTCGGGAACTCCAGATTGGACTTCTCTTATTGAGCATGACTCTCCCCCAGTAAAACCGGCGTTTTGGGGCCCCAAAAAATCCCATACTATCCCCCTGCAAACGCATTTTTAGGTGAAAGTAAACAAAATACTAACAAGGAATCATTAATTATCGTCTCACTGTTTTACCCATGGTAATGGGACGAAAAAACTATGGGACGTATCGAATGGCTATAGACACAGAGCCTTAACTCTGCCACACTTTTTTTTGCGACCAGCCGTAAATAGAAGATGATCTATATAATTTAAGGTTCTGTTTTTTTTTTTTCTGAACTAGATTTAACAAAAGGGTTACTATCAGATCCCACTTTGAAAGATCTAAAACCCCGAAGCTTTCCAAAACCAAAGGCTCAAGGGAATTTTTTTAGATTACCATTTGGATTAGAACAGCTTGGCAACTTGTGTTGATCATATTCATTCTAGTAGGTTATCTAACGTAACCTTTTTTTGGAAATAAAAAATCGGATAAAAACTATAAAAAGCTATATTAACGGACCCCTTTAAAAACCCTGAACATTTTTTCCCCCATTATTTGGGAAACATTAAAAATTTTAGGGGATGAGGGATATCAAATTTAGTCGTTTTTATTTTTTCCCCCAATTTAAAAAAATTTTATTATAGATCCAAAATTCAAAGAAAACCTGGTTTCAGCCCACAAATCATAATTTTTTTAATTACCCCCAAAGGGTTTAGTAAATTTTTTCCCAACTGGTTTTTTTAAGGACTAATTATATTTCCTATAATTTATCTAATTTTAACCCCCTTTAAAAACCCTTTTTTTTTGACAAAAAAATCAAAAAATTATCCCCTTTAAGAATTTTTGAAAACCAATTAGAACGTTTTATAAAGATGGAAGATATTTTTTAAATCCCCCATTCCAAAAAATGATCACTATATATTCCCCAAGTCCCCCCCGTTTACTATAGGATTTGTCTTATTAGTACGGTGGGGTATTAAAATCTGGTCTGGTCTGGTTTACTAACTTTTCCATTACTACGTGTTTCTTAATCAGTATTTATTCATTTTCACTAATTGGTTTTCCCAAACTTCCCCATGTGTAAAGCATGGGGGGGATTAAACTTTCCTTTTGGTTTTTCGTAGTGCTTGTTGTGCATTTGGGAGAGCTTTGAAACGGGGATCTGTTACTAAGTTTCAGTTTTTTATCATTTTTATTCTCTCCAAACCATAATCTTGCCAAAACTTTGAAAGAAACTGTGTCCATGAGTTTAACTTTTCTAGATGATTGCTCTAGTTATTGGATGTAAAAATGCAACCTACCTTTCTTTGTGACCCAAAACCCCCTTTACAAAACGGCCCTAAACATAAATTCCACTAAGTGAAAGCAGGTTTCCCGGGCATTAACCTATCGTCAGGATTACCTATCTTTTGAGTCCTGGCTAAGCCTCTGTACCGATTACAAATAACATAATTCTTTATCATTTAACTAAAGGCCAAGCTCTTGGAATTAAATATACTTGTAAGATCCTTGTAACAGTATATGCATGACCTGATTGCCCTGTTTCTTCATCTTCATGTGATTCTCTTGCAATTAACTTTACATAATTTCATACCGTCTTGGAACTATGACTGGATGTCTTGTCTCTTGGGAGACTGGTGCCCGATGTAACCTCCCACCAACTCTCAGAAGTTCTGTTTCATCTAGGAAGAGTTCAAGTTTATATATAGTACCTGAATTTGGCATTTGACCCTTATCCTTTTCTAGAATCCTGATATCTTCAGAACAGAATTTTCTCTGCACATAACCTAGAATAACCTCAGCATCACACATCTCTATTATCACAGGATCTTTGCATCCCATTGCTGGTTTTCCTTCTGGCCAAATTGCTGCTTCCATGCCACAGCTTTCTTCAAGCGAAACTAGCTTGAAAATCTCTTAAGAAACTTGGCAGTGACATTATTTACTTGACCTACTGCAGCAATAGACTTTGGGACGGTTTTAACTTCAACATTATTTGCTAAAAGATCTTTGCACACATCAGGATGTAAAATCCCCTCTTCTTCTGGTTTCCAAATAAATTCCCGCCTATGTAACCTCTGTTGATTTCTTTTCATTTGTTCGTCTTGAAGTCCTCGAAACACACCATCTGCTGGATTATCTCTAGATGGAATATACTTCCAATGACCACTATCTGTGCTTTGCTGAAAATAAGCTACACAATTAGCTACAAAAGTTTTGAAGCTTTTGGATCTATTCTTGCAGCATACGACAATCATATTGTCTGTCCAAAAGTTTGAG
>NC_051419.1:16920337-16921697 GCF_015228065.2 Penaeus monodon | reverse complement strand
GAGCAGCCAACTTAATACTTTCATCAAAATTATGCTCCCCTGTGTTGAAGAGCATATGTAGCACATGGCTCCACACTCCTCCAAATGGATGAACTATCATCCTGTAAATATCTGGGTCTTTGGGCATATCTCTTGTCCACCAAAGAAATCGGAGAGCATGTCTATGTATCAATGTGACCTCCTGGAACATAATTTCAATATCACTCATCAATGCCACATTCTGCTTTCTGAACCTTTGAATTACTCCAAACGATCTATTAGTCAAATCTGGATTTTGTAATACTTGCTTGGTGAGACTTCCCCATGAACTCAGCTGCACAGTCAAACACTAGTCGGAACTTTTCAGGCTTATCATTCTCCACGTTAAATATGGATAAATACCATGTTAATCCAGGAAAGTCATTGATATCTTCCTTGGGCAGAACTCGAAACATAATTTCAATATCACTCATCAATGCCACATTCTGCTTTCTGAACCTTTGAATTACTCCAAACGATCTATTAGTCAAATCTGGATTTTGTAATACTTGCTTGGTGAGACTTCCCCATGAACTCAGCTGCACAGTCAAACACTAGTCGGAACTTTTCAGGCTTATCATTCTCCACGTTAAATATGGATAAATACCATGTTAATCCAGGAAAGTCATTGATATCTTCCTTGGGCAGAACTTCAGTATACCCTTTTCCAATTAGATCTGAATTTCTTAAAAAAATTCAACTAATAGGGATGGGATCTTCTTTAGCCTCCTCCTCAAAGACTCCTGATGTTTTATCCATCATGCTTTATAATTGCATAAACCAGGTGGATTGTGCTTCAACAGAAAAGGCAACTGAAAATGCCCATTAACTTTTCCCAGAGGCTTAAAATTTCTTGGTTATCCTTTGACATACAATTGGTATGTTTACCTTCATACCCATCAATAGCTATTTTTTTTTTTTTACTAATTGAATGGACAAACATTTCTGCTGCTGGTTTTGTCAATACTTCCTCGTCCATTTTTACATTAAAACTTGCTCCTCGAGTTGTACACCTGTCTTTGTTTTGTCTTAGTCTCTGTCCAGAGATTGGAATAATAATGATACTCATTCAAAGAAATCTGCTAACAATGTGAATTCTGTTTTTCATTTATTATTATTAGTAGTAGCAGTATACTTTATAGCTTATTTTCTAAAACGGTTTTGTAAATGAAAAGGTAATCTTTTTACAACTTCAATGACTTTAGCTGATATTACATCAAGTTCGTGTCCCAAGGCCTTAAAATTTTCTACACAATTCCTAAGATCATCAGCTTAATTTGATAACTATTTTTCTGAAGTTTTCAGATAGGCCCTTTTTCCCTTTCTTACCAAGTTCTTTTAT
>NC_051419.1:16918725-16918896 GCF_015228065.2 Penaeus monodon | reverse complement strand
CTTTTTTCAATTGGTGGTGCAGGCACGGGGAGGTATCTGGGGTTGGATGCGTTTGGAGCCAAAAAAAAATATCAGCTTTTTCAGAGCTTGGACTTGAAAAGAGAACTGTGGTCGTCTGACTGTGCAGGAGTTCCATACAAATTCCACGGTGATGAGGGCTTGGCAAAAGGG
>NC_051419.1:16906001-16906085 GCF_015228065.2 Penaeus monodon | reverse complement strand
AGGCTCAACCCGGGTTTTAAAGGGTTTAACTTTCAAAATTTGGCAGGGGCAAAGGAAAAAACTTTAAAAATGGCAACCCACCAA
>NC_051419.1:16902122-16902227 GCF_015228065.2 Penaeus monodon | reverse complement strand
CAAAACTGACCTTTTAAAAATAAAATTACTAGCGTGACCAAAAAATGCAAAAAACGAAAAAAAGAAAAACAAAATAAGGGTTTCGGGAAAATGTTAAAGTTTTTT
>NC_051419.1:16901643-16902052 GCF_015228065.2 Penaeus monodon | reverse complement strand
AAATACCTGGGAATAATTCAGTGGTATAAAAATGAAATTGGGAAATTAAAAAAGGGGAAAACAACCCATTTAACCCCGGGGTTTGGGGGGGTGTGTGTGGTTTTTTGTGTGTTTTTTTTTGGGGGTTTTGTGGTGGGGGGGGTGTGTGTGTGCATAAATGGGTTTGTTTCTCTTTTAAACTCCCAGTCCAGTACACCAAAATTTAATAAATTTTCCCCCACACACAACACAAAATAATTTAAATTTTTATATTTTGGTTATAATTTTTTTTTTTTTAATAATAAAGGGGGTTTTAGGGGGGTTTTTACAAAAATTTTTAAATTTTTATTTTTTGTATAAAGTATAAAATATGTACTGTAATATATATGTTGTTTAAATATACAAAAATTTTATATTAAAATATAAAATA
>NC_051419.1:16901423-16901504 GCF_015228065.2 Penaeus monodon | reverse complement strand
TTTGGTTTGGGGAAGTGAGTGAGTGCTGGGGTGAAGTGAGTGGTGGGGTGGTGTGTTGTGTGTACATATGTGATGTATTTT
>NC_051419.1:16899965-16900391 GCF_015228065.2 Penaeus monodon | reverse complement strand
AAAGGGTTTTTAAACTTAAGGAAATTTTTTCCAACAAGAGTTAAAAACACCGAATTTTAAGAGAACTGAGCCACGATACGGTAGATGTGAACATTAGCTGGAATGATGCAAACAGTTGGGAAAGGAAAAACTGGGTGAGAGTAGTGGAAAGGGTATGGGAAAATAAGGAAATTTGGGGGTTTAATGAAGAAGTACTAGGGGAAGTGAGTGCTAAGAAAAAAGCCAAGAAAAAATGGGAAGAAAGTAAACTGATGAAGACAGAGCAGGTATAAACAATGTTGCAAGGAAGCTAAGAAAGCAGTTGCCATCACAAAAAACAGAAGCATATGATCTATGTATGAAAAAATAGACACTAAAGGACAGGGGGAAGATAAACAGGTTAGCTAAAGTAGAAATAAGAGTACGAAATATTTAACACACATACGG
>NC_051419.1:16899043-16899220 GCF_015228065.2 Penaeus monodon | reverse complement strand
CCACTGCTATTCAATATGGTGTTTGATGTCATCACTGAAAATGTAAGAGAAGAATCACCATGGTGCGTATTGTACGCTGATGATATTGTAGGGCGGAAGTGAAGAGTGCTGGAGGGAACTGAAGAATGGAGGGCCAAGACGTCTATTTCACCCAGATAGATGCGACACTAACCACAA
>NC_051419.1:16898316-16898407 GCF_015228065.2 Penaeus monodon | reverse complement strand
TGAGCATTATGATAAATATAATAACAAACGTAATTTTTCGTTGTTTACTTGGTCAAAAAGTAATCGGTCCTACGCTTCTCATGATTTTCCT
>NC_051419.1:16897798-16897959 GCF_015228065.2 Penaeus monodon | reverse complement strand
AGTGAAATAACGGATTGTATGAAAAACAGTGACAATAACTATGTGTATTCCCTTTCCTCCACAGTGAACTGTGAACCATTTATAGATAACTATCATATTCTATTCCATAAATTCTAATACTACATGTTCCTAAACTGATATGCCTTAAAAAAAAAAAAAAT
>NC_051419.1:16883947-16885745 GCF_015228065.2 Penaeus monodon | reverse complement strand
ATTTGTTGTGCAGTGAATTTAATACTTTTAATTATAACTACTTTTCTAGCAGATTTAAGTCTTTTATTTTCTGTGTTCTTATTGCTTTACATTTGGTAAAGTGTTTTTCTTTACCATTCTGAATCTAATGCAGGAGTGCTTAATGACCTGCTATGTGTACCGAAATACGAGTTTGTGCATACGCTCACCCGATGTTAGGGAGTGTGCCAGTAATCAACATTTCCTAATTGGGTGTTAATGCACTGCAGTGTTAGTGATGCAGTGATAATTAAAAATGTGAACTCGATAATAATGCTTGTGCTTAGATGTCATGTTCATTTATGTGATCATGTTTGTGTTCATAATTACAAAGTACGTGCACTCGGTGTCAGTGGTTGTTTGAGGCCATCGTGTGGTGATATCTGATCGAACACATAGCCAGTGATAGTGCTTATGTTCATGTTTAATTAAAAATCGTGCATACGTATTTAACCGATTGTGCTGACAGTAGTGTCGTACTTAATTAGCTGCACTAGCGCTGCATACTGTTGTTGCATGATTAACGATGAAACATTCGATGTAATTACTTGGAAAGTGCGTGCGTCTTGGCCAGTGATCGTTCCCATGCTATGTATCCGCGATTTGAAATTGTGCTTGCGTTAGTGACTTATTTACGTGCGTTTATGTGATAACTGTATTTGCTTATTGTGCTTCCGGTGTTTAATGTGAAGTGCACACTGTGCGTGTAGTAACCATACTTTCTTATTTTTGTCTACCGTGATTATTATAGTGAGTTGCGTACGTGCATGGTGGAGATTAATAATCGTGTCTATATTAACACTGATAAACATTACAGTGATGTACGGGCGTAACATTACAAGGCGGTGCTTACATAATAGAGGTAATTGAGGTGAAGGAGGGAGCATCGATGTACCACGAGAAAACGCTTTTCGATGAGCTGGTGAAGAGGCTTGATCACGTTACACTGAAGTTACGAGGAAATAAGGCGAAGAACCAGGAAGGCTACACTCTGACTGAGGAGCGTAATCACCCGAGAGGTTTCCGCCACCTTCTGACGGAGGAGCCCTTACCGCGGATGGAACCAGTAGATAGGACCAACGCTTGTTAACACTATGGCTTGGAGGCAACTCTGCAACATGGTGCCCTTGCAGCATTAGTGAAAGGCCCTCTGGACTGGGATGGTTATATGCCAAAGGACACAACTGTCACGCGTAACAGCTGCTCCTATTTAAGCTGGAGACGAACTTTCCAGAAGGTATCTGCATACAACAGCCCTTATTACGTTGACCAAGTTACCTGACAACACAGAGCCAGGTGCAGGTATAATCTCTTTTACGGAGAGACACGTTTATTGCAGCCATCCCTACAGACCCTAAGCAATATATATAAGGTGAGTGGGATCCCGAGTGAGACTGACGTCGCCCGCACAACGAGCGCTGCCCGACCTGCCCAAAAACTACCAGAGGATCGCTGGACTACCACTTCAGTAGTTAGCTGCCTGAGATCTCGTCTTTTTATTTTTTAATTTAATTTTTGGTGTGTGTTATATTTTATTTTTGTTCCTGTGATGCTTTTATTTTTCTAGTAGGGGCTAGTCGTGTTTCTATATTTTACTGGTATATTCTTTTAGTTGAAAAGTTTCGTTTTAAGTTATATTGATATATTTAAGTATAGCTTTAAGGTATGATTTTCTTGGTTTAAGTTTTATCTTTAAGCCATTTAGTTTTGAAGGTCATTTCACTTAGTTTAGGGTCTTTTTGAGTTTTAGTTTTAAGATTTAGGTTTGTCTGGTTTGAAG
>NC_051419.1:16883378-16883890 GCF_015228065.2 Penaeus monodon | reverse complement strand
GAAGGTCGTGGTCCCTCGTCCTATATATATTCCTGAGATTTGCAGTCATGTACTCGCCTGCCGTCTCTTGTAAAGATGGATATACTAATCTTCTCTCATTTCAGATAAGATTTTTGTGTTTTGATCTTCTAGTCTGTTGACAGTTCCTCGAGGTCCCCTCGACCTGAGCACCCAAGACAGTCAGCACCCTTCCCCTGACGTCAAGGTCGCCAGTCAGAGGTCGGCACACGTCCGACGACCCGGAAGCCTGGCTAGGGAGGCCTTGCGACTTGGCCCGCCACTTGGTAGGGCCTCTCGCTTAGTTGTGCTGGCCGCTCGGTGGGCGAGAGAGGAGTTGTAGTGATGTATCCCCACTAGTCGCGAATTGCAAGCAAAACACCTCCGTTCATCCCCTCCTCTGCCGCTGACCGGGGAGAGGAGAGAACTTCTCATCTCAGTTGTGTAAAACGACATAGGGAAGGGAAGAGAAGAAAATGAACTCCAATCTCTGAAACCGAAAACATCGGAAAACA
>NC_051419.1:16882520-16882813 GCF_015228065.2 Penaeus monodon | reverse complement strand
TAGTTTAATAGCCTACAAGAAATCTATTCTGAACATTTCTTATTGGAAATGCACAGTCAGTAAAGTGTTCCATGTAGTACTTTCCATTTCCATTAATTTGTACAAAGCAGTAAGCTGTAGTAAAGCCTAAACGGACGTGGTGCTGGGAATTCGTACTCATATTGTCTCAGGAGTTACAGGTTTTTATGAACTAAAAATAATATTTTTTTTGTCTACAAAATGGTTGTAACAACAGCATATCTTTATGGTAATGCAGCATAATTATCTGCTGGTGGTGATCCTTTCGTTCTCAT
>NC_051419.1:16882354-16882469 GCF_015228065.2 Penaeus monodon | reverse complement strand
GAAATCATGCACTAGTTTTGTGGTTATTTCAGTTTACATTCTTTATGAGAATTTGACAGAGAGAACAAGAAGTTTTCCTATTTACTATTCTTTTCAGCCGTTATTGCGCAAAATC
>NC_051419.1:16882202-16882309 GCF_015228065.2 Penaeus monodon | reverse complement strand
GCTGCTGATGAAGGTGATTCCAGAACTCATTGCAGATGTAAGTGTTCCAGAAAACTTTCTAGAAAGTTTTAAGCCCTTCCCTGACCCTTAATTTGATGGTTGATTGT
>NC_051419.1:16881243-16882130 GCF_015228065.2 Penaeus monodon | reverse complement strand
GATATATCAATATATTTAGAATTAATCCCATACATCATATTTTACCATAATTCTTTAAAGGGTTGTGCTATGAAATTTAAAGGCATTCTAGTTAATACTATTTTGAGTGTGCACGCGCATTAGGTCAAATTGTATAACCAGTCATTTGAAATGAGTACACACAACTTTCAAGTTCAACTGAACTCTTTGTGACTGCCAAGGAACGGCGCTTACCAAAGGGGAATGAAGTAACGATAACTATGCAACATCTCTACCGTATACTTCATCGATGGCTTCAAAAAATGGCTACTGCTCCTGCTACCACGAGCAGTTAGCTTAGCATTATATGTATTTGTTACAGACCTGAAAATTATACAACGTGCAAATCCATGATGTTCACTTGAGTCAGTCACATATATTCCATGGAACCAATCTGTCTCATTTTTTGAAAGTCTTTTAGGTTGGAAAGACATGGGCAAAAAGAATAATGACAAGAGAATAACCATACATTCAAACTAATATTTGATCAACCAGATTTTAATGATATTATAAACAAGAATTTGAACGGAAAATTCTTGCAAAAAGGAGGTAAGAGTTGGATGATGAGAGTTGCCATATGCTACATGATTGGGTTATTTCCCCCTTATTAGGAAGGTGGCATATCCATAAAGGTTTCAAGGATCAAATTAAATGGTTTATCACATAAAGAAAAGACGAGGGGAAAATAACAAGAGCATAATAATTGAAGTGCATATGCAAATACTAAAACACACATTTATTTACATATTCCTGCAAACTAAACATTTGTTGGTTGACTCAGTAGTAGGTGTCTTTCTTATTACCCAAACCATTTGAAATAAAGACATGAAAAGGCAAAGGTTACGGTTTCTATAAAGGCAGTAAACGAA
>NC_051419.1:16880566-16880771 GCF_015228065.2 Penaeus monodon | reverse complement strand
ATCCATTTTTCTTGGAATATTTTATAATTTAACAGACGAATGATATAGTGTTTATTACAGTGGATCCAAGGAAGAAAGAAATGTATTTAGGAAAGAACAAGCTCTGCGTTTCATGAATTTCCTTTAATAACGAAATTAGAAATAGAGCAACAGAAAAACATAAGAATGGGTAATAAATGCATTTTGTGGACTTCCTTTTCTTCGA
>NC_051419.1:16872955-16875514 GCF_015228065.2 Penaeus monodon | reverse complement strand
ACTCCCTCCCCGCCTGATTTCGGACGACTTCCTCTCGGCCTCAACGCACACAGGCCACTGCCTGCCTCTGAGGGCCCTAGCCACTCTCGACTGAGCAGACGGGTCATGCAGCATCAGAGGGGCAAGCAGAGAGGTAACGAGATGAATCGGTCGAAGTCACGACCACCGGATCCACGGGTCAGAAGAACTCAGCAGCTCTTGGTCACCACGACCGTCCACGACCTCCGGAGGAGCGGCTCTACGCTGCGGATGGACTCATAAGGACCGTAAAAGCACAAGGAACATCGCACCTGCAAGAGACTGGAATTAGTGTATGGCATTTACTGTGTTCATCCTGTATAAAGGTAAAGTCCTGAAAGGAATTCCGCTGATAAATTTATAGATATGGATGCACGACCAGACAGGAAGAAGGGCAGCGAATGACGAAAGCGAAGAAGGAAAAGGACGACGAACCATTGATCAATCACATCAAAGCTGAAAGAACAGGAAAGAGACAGAATAAACCGAAAATGAAATAAGAACATAGAGCCCAAAATATAAAATAAAATCACAAGATAAAAATTAAACATAAAATGAAACTTAATATCAGATACAAAACGTAAGAAATACAAAGGAACTTTCAAAAAATAAACTTAAAATTAATCTTACAATTAGAGGACATAAAAATACAAATTAAACAGAAAAACATAAAAGTAAACTTAAAAGCTACGAACTTAAAAATTATACAACTCCAAATTACATTTAAAATCTAGCACTCACTTGAAAAAAAGCAAATAAAAAGATCTCAAGAAGACCAACCACACGTTGGTAAAGTGTACATACATTGTCGTGCAATACAGAACCTATCATCTCGACTTGGACTGGAAGAATACAATTCAGATTAATACACGATTAATGATAATGTTAATACGCACACTTGATACACCAATTTTCAAGCACTAATTCATTTTCAGAGCATCTTCTGTTACTTAGAACACTAAACACTTAGCACATATATCACAAAACCTCTCACTGACATAATCCTTCCAGCAAAGAGGGAGACCAATTTAGGCTAATCATCGTCAGGAGGTCGGCAAAAGGAGGCCAAGAGAGCAACTGCAATATCATCCGGTAGTCCATCTAAAGGAGGAGGATCGTCCACGTCCCCATCCTCATCTAGCTCGGCATCATCTGGCAGGTGGAGTTCATCATTCGTCCTGTAAGGCCTCAGCTGATTGAGGTGGTAAATCTTCTCCTTGTAAGGAGGAGGCAGTACTCTGACCAACCGTGTTACAGGACCTGTCTTCTTAAAAATACGAGCTGGACCAACCTACGAGGTCCAAGGGCTCCACGCCGTCCTACTCCTGCCATGCGAGGAAGGTCTTAAAGAGGACTAGATCACCGACCTCAGCAGCAAAGGTGGACTTTCGGGTTCGCCTATTATAATCCCGGGCCCAACCTTCCTGGCCTGCACTGACCTCTCACGTCAATCTCTCTAGCTCTCCTTAACCTAGCAGCAAAAGATTGTGCTGCTTCATGATCAGTCTCCTCGTAATTGCTATTGCCAACAGGATAGGCGCCAATATGTCCAGTCAGCAAATAGAGAGGCTGATCACCCACTGAGCGGTGTACTGCACTGTTCATGGCCAAAGGAACATATGGCAAAAGTTTATCCCATTCTAAGGGAGAAGCCTCCAGAAGTGTTGCCAAGGCGTTTTTCACCACTCGGTTGGTGCGTTCAATCATCCCATTAGCTTGGGGATGGAAAGCAGTAGTGAAAATGGTTTGTACACTGGCTAACTCACAAACCCTCTTAAATAGATTGTTTTTAAATTCTCGGCCATTGTTTGTTTGTAATAAGCGAGGTGGCCCAAACACAGTCACAAACTGATAAATAAAGGCATCAGCCACAGTCTCTGCTTCCTTGGATGGCAAAGGTATCAACTGGACGTATCGAGTGAGTTGGTCTATGAAAGCCAGTACATATTTATTACCTTGTGAGGTCATTTCAAGTTCCATGAAGTCTGCAGATACCCTTTCCAGTGGGTAACTGGCCTGTGGTGCAGCAGCAAGAGGCACACGATAAACCATGCCCTTACGTTTCTGGCAAGATCGACATGCACCAACATATTCTTTCACTGTGGCCAACATGTTAGGGAAGTAAAAGTAATCCCTGAGCTTACAATACGTCCTGTAAACACACGGGTGACCTGCTGTTGCACCTGCATGAGCCAAATGCATGGCAGAGCCTCTAAGTGCCTTTGGCACAACCAACTGATGAAGCACTCAATCCGGGAGGTGACGGACATGGTACAGAACTCCATCTCGAAGCTCAAACTCTTCAAGAGTAAGAGGAAGGCGCCGACGTGGCAAAGTCTCTTCCTCTAAATACCCAATCACCTCTTTGCACAAGGGATCCTCAAGTTGGTGACGGCGCAGATCGTCTGGATCACGCTTGTGCAGTTCAGTTGCAGCCACTGCACGACTCAACTGGTCTGGGACACGATGTTGTGTCCCTTGTTTGTATTTTGGAACATAATTATAAAAACTAAGTTCGTGCGACCACCGAGTCATACGCAG
>NC_051419.1:16872730-16872815 GCF_015228065.2 Penaeus monodon | reverse complement strand
GTCTCAGCATTCCTGAGTTTGCGGCTGAAGTATACAACAGGCTGACAAACAGACAAACTTCGTATCTTTGCATGTCAGGCTGGTA
>NC_051419.1:16870321-16872248 GCF_015228065.2 Penaeus monodon | reverse complement strand
ACTGGGACCATCCAGAGCAGTAAACCACATTGTTCCATGCAGCTGATCAATAAGCTCATCAATGCGTGGCATTGGATAAGCATCCTGCTCTGTAATGCTGTTGAGACCTCTGTAGTCTATACAGAAACGGGTAGACCCATCTTTCTTTCTGACAAGAGCGATAGGGGAATGCCAAGGAGAGGTGGAATGCTCAATAACTCCCTGTGCAAGCATATTGTCACATCCCTCTCGAATGAACTGTTTAGAGGTTTCTGGGAGACGCCATTGCCGTACACATAGTTGACCTTCACCCTCTTTTGTTTTTATAGTATGTGAGATATCAGGTACAGTTCCTAGCTTTGCCTGCGCATCAAATAATGTCACATACTTAACTAGTACCTGCCTCAGCTGCTGTTGCTGCCCAAGAGTGAGGTGTCCCAGATCAACCTCACTTAAAAGATCACCAAGCTCAGCATCACCCAGCTGAACCTCATCTTCAGGGCAATTAGCATCTGCACCTGACAGTTCAACACCAAGTGGTGTTTGTGTCACCACATTGCAAGTTTGGAGATCCACATCTGGCAGAATGATGTAATCATCTGCACTCCCAAAGTCACCAACACCATCAAAGCTGTCAAAGTCATCATCAATAAATCCCTCACCCAGTTCAGGATCATCATTATCACCCAAGAAGAGCTCTGCCCCCAAAGCTTGCTCCTCTACAGCATACTGGAAAGAAGTTCCAGGAATGCTAGCCTTTCTTTTTTTCAGCACTTTTACCTATTTTGGTTCTATTTGCACTGCACTATTAAAAACAGCACCCTTGGCACTGACACTGGCATATTCACAATCTACACCACTGACACTGGCACTTTTCACAGTTTCACAAACACTAAAATCACCTTCATTTTGCTTATCATCTACACTTGTGCTTCCAGCCTCAAGAGAGAAGACCTGTACAATGTTTTCAACTATAGCTAA
Organism: Penaeus monodon; assembly: GCF_015228065.2. Taxonomy (NCBI): domain Eukaryota; kingdom Metazoa; phylum Arthropoda; class Malacostraca; order Decapoda; family Penaeidae; genus Penaeus; species Penaeus monodon. The sequence continues at coordinate 16,871,288 of NC_051419.1, read as the reverse complement.
CCTATGTCCATTTCTTAACTTTACAGGCCATGCAGTCTCATTTACTGCCCAGACTTTAATGCGCCCCTCTTTAACTACTTGTAGAGACCTATGTGCCACCAAGGGACACTCATTACCAGAAACCATAAGTTCCTTGGCAGCTTGCATACCCCTAGGAACGCTACATTTGACAAAGCGCCCACAACGAGGCGGCACAAAGGCTGATACAGCAACATGTGCTACCTGTGAAGCAGGTAGTGACCTTGACTGCTTGGGGTGTACCTCAAGTAATGACTGGAAATCCGTATACAAAATTGGGAACTTCTGACCTTGCAAGACCAATAAATCCTCTTTACTTTGGTCAAAAAAACACTCGAGCCTGAAGTTAAACCGTCTGAGAAGATCCATGCCCAAAAGAACTTCTCCAGGAAAGGAAAGACCATCCAAGATACACACTTTATGCTTAACACAAACTCGATCATTCACATTAAAAATTACCAAACTTTCACCCAGAACTGGAATAGTCTTACCAGAAACTCCTTTCACTCGTTTAAAAGATTCCGTCTCACATCTTATTCCCATCTTTCCTGCAGCCATGCCCTTGACAATGGTCACCTCAGATCCCGTGTCGACGAAACACTTCATCTTGAACCTATTCATCATTAAGCAAACCATAGGGCGACTTACAGGTTTCTCAGGAACCTTACTCTCGCAGTCAGTGGTTGACAGCACCTCTTTGCTCGCCAGTGACGGTTTCACTACCACGCCCGACCTGGCGCGATAAAAAGGGACACTGCCGTACAAAGTGACCTGGCTCACCACTTCCTTGCACTGAAGACACGACATTCTGAGCTATCATGTTCGTGGTTCTTGTGGTAGCGACAGTACTTTGGAGGAGGGTCTACCTCGGCTGCTGCAAGAGTCCGTGGTCGGAAAAGCGGTCTAGCAGGGGGAGAGCTTACCTCAGGACCTTCACTTTCCCTGAGAC
>NC_051419.1:16869123-16869828 GCF_015228065.2 Penaeus monodon | reverse complement strand
AATAATTTGGATCCCTCTGCACCACAAAATCAACTGGGGGTGCTTCCTTGACAGAAACGGGGGTCGAAGGACGAGATAGACGAACTTCTAGCACACTATTCTGCTGGCGCAGACTCTGGACCTCCAGTGTGAGCTGAGAGATTTTTTGAAAAAGCTCTTCCATCACTGAAAGTTCCGGAAGTCTCTCGATGCCTCGGCCATCCGAATCTGACAGGGGAGCTTGCCCTGAAGGGTAGTTCCTTCCTAATGAAGGAGCAGAAGCCGCTTCCTGGCTCGTCGAAGGGCGGGACGGACTGTTGTTCCGACTTCCACTGTTCCTTCGACCCATGGCTCGTGTCCGAATCGTGCTAATCTAAAATTATAGTCAGAGCAACTCCAAGGCTGAACAAAACACCTAGGACAACCCACAACAAGTCTATAGAAGCACTGTACTACCCGATAACTCACAAAAACTAAAGCTAAATAATACAACCACACGGTCTCAGAGCAAACACTAGATTCATGTGATCAAAATCACAAACTTCAGATGCACGTTAATATTACTCATAGTACACACGCACAGAAACAGACAAAACACGACAAAGCACATTTATAAGACACTTCTAAAATCTCACTAAAACAGACGTAAAACTAACTGATGCACTAATAAAACACCCGCACATAAAAAAAACAAAAGCAAATCACAATCATAGACCCTTTTGCTAA
>NC_051419.1:16868930-16869088 GCF_015228065.2 Penaeus monodon | reverse complement strand
TTCCACTGGAGCCCTCGTAAAAACACTTCTAAAACATTCATGCGCAAGCATAGAATCATCCACTTAAAAAAACACGCAGACAGTTATTAAAACATTCGTTTAAAGATTAAACACTAAAAACTAGCATAAAACACGCTGTAAATAATTCAAAGGTCCTT
>NC_051419.1:16868189-16868800 GCF_015228065.2 Penaeus monodon | reverse complement strand
CATTACAATCACAATCACAATAAATACAGAACAGAGAAATACGGGATCACCAGAACACAGAACACGGAAACAAACACGGATCACCAGAACACAGAACACGGGATCACAGAAACATAACACAGGAATAGACACGGGATCACAGGAACACAGAACACGGGATCACAGGAACACAGAACACGGGAACAGACACGGGATCACAGGAACACAGAACACGGGAACAGACACGGGATCACGGACACAGGAACAGACACGGGATCACAGGAACACAGAACACGGGATCACAGGAACACAGAACACGGGATCACAGGAACACACAACACGGGAACAGACACGGGATCACAGGAACACACAACACGGGAACAGACACGGGATCACAGGAACACACAACACGGGAACAGACACGGGATCACAGGAACACACAACACGGGATCACAGGAACACACAACACGGGAACAGACACGGGATCACAGGAACACAGAACACGAGAACAGACACGGTATCACATACGGGAACAGACATGGGATCACAGGAACACGCAACACCGGAACAGACGCGGGATACGGGATCACAGGAACACGATCCGTCTTCATTTCGTTAGAACTTCTTTTCCG
>NC_051419.1:16867349-16867832 GCF_015228065.2 Penaeus monodon | reverse complement strand
TTTTATCCTCATTATTTAATAGGCCACTCCTTCTCACACGCACAGTTGTTAAAACATTCGCTTAAAGATTCACTAAAAACAGGCATAAAACACGCAGACAGTTATAAAAACATTCGCTTAATGATTCACCAAAACAAGCATAAAACACGTATCAAAACACTTGAACAAAATTCACTAAAATAAACATACATAAACATTCAGAGACATACTGAGGTAATCACAAAACACATATCAAGTAGAAAATCTTGCATAAAACAAGTAAACTTGCGTGACCTCTTTCGAACAACTCCATAAATAAACTTTCACGAAGTCACAAAGGGCAAACAGCAAATTCCTAAAACAACCATGGAATCGCTCGTCTCCTGCCAGAAAGTCAAAGCTCGCAACAAAATACCAGAGATAAAAAACACCAGGAAAAAACACAAAAACAAGCACCGAAGCAAACAGCCGTAAAACACCGATAATTGAAGAAAACCACTAAGC
>NC_051419.1:16867110-16867265 GCF_015228065.2 Penaeus monodon | reverse complement strand
TAAAATTGATAAAAATACCATGACTACGGGTTAAGAACTGCACGAAAGATGTATGAGCGTCTTAGACATAACAAGCAGTTACACCGTCCTGGAGTCATCGAATTAGCAAACAAAACGCCATTTCCCGCCGCTTGCCACCAAAATATATGTTACGC
>NC_051419.1:16866473-16866577 GCF_015228065.2 Penaeus monodon | reverse complement strand
GATTGAGCGTCTTGTTGCTGGATAGGGGACAGGAGATACCTTTTATTTTTCTTTATTTGGTGAGGTAACATTTCCGTATAGAGGAACATGGGAAGATCAGTCGG
>NC_051419.1:16865949-16866073 GCF_015228065.2 Penaeus monodon | reverse complement strand
CACAAGGTATAAAAAACGGTAATGCGCGATAAGCAAAACAAAAACATTATGCAAAAAGGTTGAACAGTGAGCGTGAACAGTGATGATGAGGTATGGTGATGGAGGGTGGGGCCGTGTTGCTTGC
>NC_051419.1:16860395-16860471 GCF_015228065.2 Penaeus monodon | reverse complement strand
GCATACAGGTGTATAGAGACAATCAGGGTGATGTGATGGCAACATAGTGCAATGCTAGATGGTGATGTCATATGTG
>NC_051419.1:16859608-16859764 GCF_015228065.2 Penaeus monodon | reverse complement strand
GCATTATAGCAAATCTTTGCGCATGGAAGTCATCCTCCGACCCGAGCACATGCGCTACTGCGCGGTTGTGTGCGGGTCGAAGGCTCCTTCCATGTCCGATGCGCTGAATAATCCTTCAATATTATAAAAAATACGAGTTGTAAAAACAGGGTAGAA
>NC_051419.1:16850825-16851209 GCF_015228065.2 Penaeus monodon | reverse complement strand
TTTTCTTTATAATTTCTTATGGTGATTCTGACCGATCTTGGAGGTTTAGTTCGTATATGGCGTTTGCTTATTTTGTACCTTGTTTTTTTATTTTTCCCTTTTTGGGTTTCAATCTTTCTCGACGATATTTTTAATTTCATTTTAGGTCTTAAGGAAAAAAAACATTCATTGTTGAAAGTATATTTTCTATTAAGCAACAAAACAAATTTAAAAAAGACAATTTAGGGACACCATGACAACGACAATTAGGAAACATGCACAAACAATATAAAAAATACAGACAAAAAAATATACGACAAACACAATATAAAACGCCATAAACAAAGAAACACAAATGTTTGTGAAATGAACCAACTGAATGTTCGTTATTTATTCAACTAAGGG
>NC_051419.1:16849844-16850385 GCF_015228065.2 Penaeus monodon | reverse complement strand
ACCCCCCCCTCCCAGACGGCGCCCGCCCGGAAAGCGAAACGATCCTGGGATTGACGTAAATACGAAAACAGCACCCGTGCCCTCCCAGTCAAACGGCCCGCCACGATGGGGCTGCTCTGGGGGTCTTCCACTGGCGCGAAGGGAAAAGATGCTGCAGGCGGGCGAAACAGACAAGCCCTTTAACTAGGTCGGGCGAAACAACAAAGGCGCAGACGACGTCAACGGCAACGTTTCCCCCAAAAGGGATCGGGTGTACATTTGGACAACACTGCGACAGGACAACGACATCTGTGCAGGCTCAGCTGGGGAAAAAGATCAGTCAGTACATGTTCCCTTGTGTAAAATTTCCCGTGAAAAGGGCCATGCTCCTGACATGCGAGATTTTAGCAGCTTTTACGTTATGTAATGAAGCAAATTGATTGACACAAACACAGACAAGCGTTAATGTTCCAGTAACTTTACAAAAAAAAAATGACATGCCAGACATTAACACTTTTTTTAAATGCACAATTTAATGGAAATAACAAAACACTGGAAATAC
>NC_051419.1:16844573-16849801 GCF_015228065.2 Penaeus monodon | reverse complement strand
TTTACAACAAATACACCTACATTGACTACAATTTGAAATTTTGCAAAAAATTTTAAACCTCGTGTGCAGCTTTAATAATTCAACCAGCTGAATTAGAACGAAGCTTTTGGATTTTTCTAAACCTAACAACATAATATTAACATCACGGGATAAATTTCCCTGTAACCATTGTTTTCCCGGGTTGAACAACCCCTCGGGATAATTACTCTTTTCCATTATCTATTTTAATGGTACGTTTGATTTCTATGAACTCTATGCTCCTATCTTTTAAAGTCTTTCACGATATATATACTGGCCCAACTTTCTTTATAATTCAAAAGGGACCGATCCTCTAGATAAAAAGCCTGCCTACCTTGACCGGAGGTTTTTTACCAAAAAAAAAGTCCCCCCCGAGGGATAGCTTCTCCTTCTTCAATTCCCCCCATATTTTCTTTCTAACCTTCTGCTTTCCCGTGACCGCGGCGGCAAGGGGCAGCAAAAGTCTAATTGACGCTTTCCCGATCTCCCCATCCTCTGGGTGGTTTGTGACCGACGGGAAAGGGTGCACTCCGTCCCGTTAAGAATACAAGGCTGGGTTCACAGTTAGGGAAAAGGGGGTGTTGAGGGGCAATCGCAGTTTTAGTGGGGTATTCCAATACGAGGCGCGTCTTCCATAATGTGCAAAACTCTTTGATTACCTTTTTGCTGCTCGACTAGTCCTTAAACTGGTTTGTATGGGGTGGTTTATCGCGTTTTCTTTCCGAGAAATCACAATTTCTCTGTTAACTCGCCTGTAATTTCGCTCCCCATTATCTGATAAAAATGTGAGGGGGGGGCCCGAAAGGGCGAAATATAGTGTGAAATTAAGGCATCTGCGACGTTTTCCTCCTTACTTGGCATGGCCACCAACGTATGACCGCTTTAACTACTACGAAGTTATACTACCTGTCCCATTACTTTGAACCGCAGGTAATCAGATCACCAAAAATCTTGAAGGCTCCATCGCGAGGGGGGTTGCGCTAGAGGACAGCCCTCGTAGGATCGTTTTCCCGCTTTTGACACGTTGGGCGGGCTAAACGACTTTGGGGCATTTAGGGGCAAAGCATTTGGGCCCAATAAAAATCTACTAATCTTTATAGGTTCAAATACCTGGAGACCGGCTGTCTGTATTTTGCAATATTTTCTTTTGCTGCAGGGCGAACTTTAGGGCAGACATTTGCATAACCAGAGGGGAATTCTCGCACTGGATAATACGGTTTTTTTACCTCAAATTCGTCAACGATGCGGGATTTTACCGTGGCAGGCCCTTTCCCCTTCGAAAAATTCATTACCCTCGCGGCATAATGGATCATCCGCGCTTTTTCTAAATTGGGTCGGGATCATCGATGACAATCTACGGGGGTACGGCCGGGGTAACAGACCGGTAATGAGGGGAGCACCTGGTTTTTGTAATTTATTTTCCCAATCTTTAAAAACTTTTTTATGCTCCCCGAGACATCTTCGCGGACTTAGGGGGGACTTAAAAAATAAAGGAAGGGGGGGGGGATTGTAAAAACCCAAAGGTCCCCCCCGAACGTACGCTCGAATGCACGATCCTTCCACGACAGAACGCCCGGTGTCGTTGGGCAGTTCGGTTTCGGCCCCCTTCAATTCCTACTGAATGGCTACGGCGTACGGTTTTCCTTCGAAGTGCATTAGGGCCGCGCCTATTGAAAAACATTAAGACGCGTCTGTATAATTTTGATTGGAATTAAAGTTTGGTCCGAAGGGACCGGGGGAGCGGAAACAATGCCTTTTCAAAAACCCCGAAGCTTTTGCTTTCCCCTAAAACCCCAGAAATTTCTTTTTTTTTTACGGGTTTTGAGGGGTCCGCGGGCGTTGGCTAATTTGCAATGTGGGGGGGGAAGAAACCCCACTTCCCACCCAAAAACCTCGACTTTCCCTATTTTTAGGGGCGGGCCATTTTTGCTAGGAAGGGGTTTTATCGGGGGTGGGGAGTCCCGCCGTTTGGGAAAACAACCAGCTTTAATTCTTTCCCAAACTGAATTTTTTTAGGTTGGCTAAATCCGCTTGCTCATCAAATGTAGAGTCTTTAAAATGCGTAGGGGTCATCAAATTTTTTGAATAAAAAACCCGTCGTCCAGTACGCCATGGTATGTCCCCCAAATACAGGGATAAAACGAATTTATCATTCTCTGTACTAGCGCCCCCGTTTTCGGGCCGTATGGCAAACCCGGAATTTGCCAAAAATTATCCCGCTGAAAACGCTGTCTTCCCTGTCTGGGGGTTTTTAACTATTGCCCAAATACGGGGAACCATCTAGGATGGAAAAGAAAATTTTCTGCCCCGACTCGTCGATCACTTTTCCCTTTCGGGGAAGAGTATAAAGATTCCCTCGTGTGCGCGTTAAAATTTCCAAAATCTATACGAATCTAAAACTCTGGTCTTTTTTTCGGACTAGGATTAGGGGACATCCAGGGTGAAGGGGTGGTTTTTTCACCCCATATTTAGCATTTTTTCGGGGCACCCCTTTTTTTGCGTTTCCCCATTTGGTAACCCACTGCCTGCTTATGTGGGGTGGTATCACCTAGGGATGTGATGGTATATACCCGAACGCGCCTATTCACCTTTTTTTTCCGTCAAAGATCTCTTGTGAGACATAAATACCCATCTTAAACTCTCTTAGTTTTTTCGGGAGATGATTTGGGGGAGCTACTCGATAAAAGATCTGTTTGGCTTTGTTTGGCGCTTACTTTCCCCGGCCCCAACGATTGCACGAATGCTCGTTTTCAAATCAACGCGGTTAAAACATAACCCCCCACGTATTTTTAGGTCTTTATTAGCTAGATTACATCCAGATTTCGCGTTACCTGACTAGATTTGACAAACCTCTCGGGATACCATCCGCGAACAACTGCCAATTTTTCGCATCCCGGGGCGATTTCGACTTACGTTACCGGCACGAACTTTCCGGTTTTTGGGAAAAGGGATAAAACCCTCGCGCGTTTTTTACGAGCATAACAAGGGGGGGGCCCCAACAAACCTTTAAGAAAACCACCTATGTCAGGGCTTTACTTCACCAAGGTATACCGAGCGGGGTTTGTCTGTAAACGACAGGGAGGTACTCCTCATTTTTACTAATCCACTTTTCTAGGAAAGGGGTTGTGACGATTAAAAATTAATCGTCTTAAAAAGTCGATACCTATAAGATGTCTCCTGGAAAAGGACACGCACTGGTTATTTTGAATCTGTGGGTTATTTTAAGAATGGGATTTTGACCTCCACGTCTTTTTTTTCTATCGTCTCTGTAAATTGCCCGTTACCCTACACGACCCGCTTTGTGCGCGTGAGGCAAACTTAAACCATTTAGGACGAGCTGTTAATAAGGGGGACCGCACTTTTCCCCTGCGAGAAACCCAAAACTTTTTTTCTCCTACATTGACATAACGGGTTTGGGCTGCCCCTTAAATTTAAATTTTTGCCCCAGTTGTTATCTGTCGTACTGTAATGGAGACCGCCTCTTTGCGAATTTGCCCAAAGGGGCCCGAGGCCCGGCCCCCCCGCCCTCGGAAAGGGATCGCGTACCGCTTGGTCTGGCGGCGACAAGCCAATACATTGCCTTGCGGTTTTTCTCTGCATTCTGCAGTTGGTGACCCCGGACCCATGGTAAAAACAGTAGGGGGCGACGGGCGTAGCGACGGTTCGGGGGCGTGTGTGCGCTAGGCAGTGGGTTTACAGGGGGACGTTGAGGGGGGTGCGGGGTTTCGCAGAGAACAATTTGTTTGCTTTGTTACTATCTCTAGAGGGTTTTAAATTTTTTCCAGCTATAAAATATCGCGATATCTGCAGGGAAACGTATAAAAAACCTTTTAATTTAAAGCTACCGGATGCCTTTTCTAGGAATATTCTCTCAAACCCCTGTATATTTCCTTCGATTTTTACAAGAAAACTTGCGGTGTCTGTCCAGGCTCTCGTTTTTTCGCGGTAATTACAAAGAAATCGCTGTGTTCGCCGTGTTTAAATTTTCTCTTAATAAAACTTAAAGTGAGCCCAGTCTTCTTCGTTTAAAATTTAGGGGAATTTATCAAAGATCTGCGGGTTTCCCTTTTTAATAGGCCGCGAGTTTATCCTTGCTCGTCTGCATGTCTGGAGTTGAGTTCTATGGCCTAACCCCTTTCTAATCTTTACTACGGGACAGTTATCTTTCTCTCTTTTTCGTCGAGTACGGGGTCCGTCTTTGTCTACTTTCTTTAAATTTTCGAGGCCTTTTCCGACAGGGGTTTTTCTCTTTTTTCATTTTCATCATCTTTATTGAAAGTCAATCTAGAACCCCTTTGGGAGATTTTTCCCGCTTACTATTCTTAAAAGGTTGGGGATTGGGATCTAGAAGGCGTTTATATTTTCGCCTTGACAACATCATCCTCTTACTCGTGCATACCCCCTCTTGCTTCATTCATTCCCTCTCGCGCTTCGTTCATTCCTCCCCCCTACCCGTCATTTCCCACATATGCTTCATTCTGCCCCTTTCGTAAGTCTCTACCAAACTGTGTTCATGCAGACCCCCAACTATTCTTTCGAATAACTGGGTTGGTAACCCCGGCGCGATTTGTTGGCGCCCTCTGGACACCCAACTTTCGACTGTCCTTTTTATCCATATTTTGTTCAACCCAAATCAACGTTTTCTCCCCCACTTTCGATTTTACTTTAAGATTTGCTTTTTGGCATTTTTGAAGTATACAAAAGGCAAGTTGCGGAAAAACAGTGGGGTTTCGCGCTCGCTCCTTAATACGTACCCAAAATACAAACAAAAAAAAAACCATACAGAATAACGATGACACAAATAGTGGCTAGTCAAGCAACAGTACCTCAATTTAAAAAAGCCGTGCTATCAAGCTAAAGCACATTAAAAATTTAAAAATTGCATGAATTTTAACTAAACCCTGATTTGATAACCCAACCAAATGGCCGACTTGAAAAATGCGTATTGCAGGTTTTACATCTAAATAAAAAATAAATGCATCAATTTTCTATAAAGTTTGTCGAAACTTGAATCAAGGTCTAAAAACGAATAGGCGGGGAGCGCAGTCTTTTTAGCGCTTTTAAATTAGGCCTAAAATTTGTCCTAATTCGTTCAAAAACACTGAACGGGGTCGAAAATGATTTGATAGTTGTCTATACCATAATCCCACCGCGTTTTGCACCATTTTATATGTATGTCATTGTAGCAATTTTTACTTTTCATTTATGCG
>NC_051419.1:16844140-16844520 GCF_015228065.2 Penaeus monodon | reverse complement strand
TTTTTTTTAAAATTTTTTTTGGTGATTTTTGACCGATCTTGGGGGCTTAGTTCAGTATATGCGTTTTCTTTTTTTGTACTTTTTTTTATTTATTATTCATTTTTAGGTTTAAACTTTCTCGACGATATTTTTAATTTTCTTTTAGGTCTTAAGGGAAAAAACATTCATTGTTGAAAAGTAATATTATTTACTTAAAACTTACAAAACTAAAATTAAAAAGACGAATTACGGACACACATGCCAACAACAATTACGGACACATGCAAAACATATATAAGCAAATACCAAATAAAATACGACCCACAAAATTAAATACCACATAAACGGAAAGTAACCTAAATTTTTTGAATGCACGACACTGAATTTCGTTATTTAACAAC
>NC_051419.1:16839147-16839394 GCF_015228065.2 Penaeus monodon | reverse complement strand
AAAATTATATCTATTCCCTTCTATTCTCATTTATAACATCATTATTTCAATTATTATACAATTTTTAAAATTAAATACCCCTTTTGCGAAAAAAAAATAAATAACAATAATGGAAGTTTTTCGGGGAAAGAGGGTATGGGGCGATCCCCCTCGCTTTGTTTTTCTCTTTTTCCTTAAATGCCCAAATCTGGATTTTCTCTTATAAAAATCCAAAAAAAAAAAAAATTAAAATCTTCATTGGGGTATA
>NC_051419.1:16838341-16838629 GCF_015228065.2 Penaeus monodon | reverse complement strand
AGAATATCGACACAAATAAAAAAAAATTTTGGGGATAAAATGGAGTTTTCCCCCTGTCACAGACAAAGATTGGGGGATCAAGCCAGGAAATTCGGTGAAACAAGGGGCTGACAGACATAAAAATTTATAAAAGAATGCATGGGGGAGAGTATACCCCCAAATGGTGAACACAGCAGAAGAGGCCCGGGAAAAAGAAAAGGGGACCCATGTTTCCAGAAGACATGAAGTGGGGTCAGAAGGCGTGGTGAAAGGAAAAGTTTTGATAAGAAAAGTATTGAATGAGCTAAA
>NC_051419.1:16838178-16838264 GCF_015228065.2 Penaeus monodon | reverse complement strand
TTTTATAGTTTTATCGAACTGAATCAAAAACGGAAACAAACATAGTTTTACGGCGCTGGAAATGTTTTGCTGAATCGGGGGGCACA
>NC_051419.1:16835804-16835922 GCF_015228065.2 Penaeus monodon | reverse complement strand
ACCTCTTTCTACATCATTTTGCATATTAATAAAATTTTTAAATAATTACCTTTAAATATTGCAAAATTGTCCTGAATCAAAAAAACGAATTTTGGATATACTCTAAATTTTTCCCCGC
>NC_051419.1:16835558-16835769 GCF_015228065.2 Penaeus monodon | reverse complement strand
ATCAGTGGACAAAATTACGTTACATCATTATTATCTCTTTATCACATTACCATCACCTCTTTATCTTTACATCTTTATTACATCATACCATCATACCATCATTCTCTTTCTCATTATTGAAATTTTATCATCATTACCCCACATCATCTTATTATTGAAATTATTGCGTATAATATGCCTTTTTTGAATTATACTAAAAATGCAACAACGC
>NC_051419.1:16834746-16834914 GCF_015228065.2 Penaeus monodon | reverse complement strand
TTTGAATTTTGCAGTTTTTAATATGCCTTTTTTCATTATGCTAATATGTAAAAAAAACCAATAATAACAACATAATAACGATTTTTAATAAATTTTTAATATTTTCTAATCATTATCGATATTCTTGTAATTTTTAACAGTTATAATATTTTTTTTTCCAAATTTTCC
>NC_051419.1:16820560-16820653 GCF_015228065.2 Penaeus monodon | reverse complement strand
AGTACGGAAAGCAGTGCACTATATATAAATATTGCATAAGTATGCACAAAATACACATACTTTATATTAAAAATCTATCTTCCTGCTTATATA
>NC_051419.1:16820163-16820371 GCF_015228065.2 Penaeus monodon | reverse complement strand
AAACCGTCTTTTTCTTTGTAAATATTTGAAATAATCAATTTTTACCTTTTGTTTTTCACCCTTTTTTTTTTGGTTGTCTATTCCGCTTTTAAATTAAAATAGAATTTCAAGAATCTTCTAGGAGAAACTCTGGAAACCTTGAAGTTGGAAAGGTGGATTTATTAAAGGATATTAGTTTTTGACTTTTCTGTTATCGAAATTTTGTTTT
>NC_051419.1:16816378-16816895 GCF_015228065.2 Penaeus monodon | reverse complement strand
TTTTTTTTTTTTTTTTACAGTCCGGTTTTGACTGGGACCTTTTAGGGCATGTTTGGGGCCCTTTTGGGCCAAGTTACACCGGGTGAATTTTTCCCCAAAGGAAAAACAACGGGGGGGGACCCCCCTGAACCGTTTCCCCCGGGCGTTTGAGTGCGAAACCTTTGGGGGCCACCGCCCCCCCCTTAATTTTAAAAATTTAAAATTTTTTTTTTTAAAAAAATTTAAATTATATTTTATTTCATTATGCATTTTGACAAACCTTCGCCGGAAATCATTTTTTTTGGGAAAGAATTCAACTCTTAACTTTGGCTCCTTTTGCAATATGAATCCCTTTTTAAAAAAATTATTTTAAAAAATTTTTTTTTAAAATTTAAAATTTTTTATTAAAATTTGGGTGGGGAAAATTTTTGGGCTTCCTAAAAATGTTTTGCTTTTCAAAGGCTTCGTAGAAATGAAAATGTTTTTGAGGGGAAGCTTCAAAAGGGCCCTCTTTTTGAGGGTTTTCCCCTCCTTGCCC
>NC_051419.1:16816057-16816165 GCF_015228065.2 Penaeus monodon | reverse complement strand
AAATAAAAATTTTTTAATATGTTTTGGAAAAATATAAAATATTTTAAATATGAAAAAAATTTTAATTTACTAATACCCTTTTTTAAAGATATGTTTTTTAATAAAAAA
>NC_051419.1:16815306-16815431 GCF_015228065.2 Penaeus monodon | reverse complement strand
TTAGGCTGTAAAGTCCCTGGTTTCGCAGTGGTACTCGACGAGGGTTCAGTATTTCAGGGGACGTGATCTAAAAATTATGTGATATCCCGCTGCTGAGTGAAATATATGATATAACGCGGCTACAA
>NC_051419.1:16814552-16814730 GCF_015228065.2 Penaeus monodon | reverse complement strand
TATATAGCGTATAGGTACCAGAAGAATTAGGTTGGGGTGGTAGTTAGTATGTGGAGTTTTTTATTTTGTCTAAGTATATAAGTACATATATATATATTAAAATTTTTACGTTATATACTACAATTTTACACACACACACAAATATTTATCTGCTTTTCTACGAAGCCACCCAATGATT
>NC_051419.1:16810647-16810719 GCF_015228065.2 Penaeus monodon | reverse complement strand
TTTATCCATGATTTCAAGGTTTTTAGTTTTTTAGTTACAAAATTCGTTCAGTTATTTTGGGATTTTTTTATT
>NC_051419.1:16808036-16808105 GCF_015228065.2 Penaeus monodon | reverse complement strand
CCAAAATATTCCCTTAGACCCATTATCTCTTCCTTTTGGACCTTCAATTATAACACTGAAAAAATTTTC
>NC_051419.1:16805817-16805920 GCF_015228065.2 Penaeus monodon | reverse complement strand
GGGTTTGGTTAGGGTTTTGTTAAAATTTTTTGGGTTAAAAAGATAGCCCTCAAAAATACTCCCCAACGCATAGAAACCATAAAAATACACATTACATTTTTTT
>NC_051419.1:16805214-16805405 GCF_015228065.2 Penaeus monodon | reverse complement strand
ATTTTATTTGTTTAACCTTTTTTTGGGGGGGTGTATATATTTTTTATTTCATTTTATCCTTTTTTTTGACAACCTTATTAGAAAAAATAGACCACCGCAAAATAGAAAAAAAAGGAACTTTAAAAGCGTTTTTTTTTTTAAACTTATTTGGAATATTTTACATCTTATATGTTTTACAATTTTACAGTGAC
>NC_051419.1:16805016-16805175 GCF_015228065.2 Penaeus monodon | reverse complement strand
AAATAAACAAAGAAAAAACAATATCCTGCTGTGTGTAGTGTGTGAGTGGGTTGTTTTATATAAATAAAAAAATATATGGTAATATGATACATATATTTTCAGTGTGCGTCTTGCGTTTGTGTTATCCCACCCACACACTAAAAAGGCTGTGCAAACATT
>NC_051419.1:16804656-16804805 GCF_015228065.2 Penaeus monodon | reverse complement strand
ACTTTAATATTTCATGAACTTGTTTTTCGATATATATGCATATGTGTAGCATATCATATAGACAAAAACAATTTCCCTGGTATATGGTGTATTAAATATGGTTTTTATACTACATCAATTTTATGTGTGTATGGTTTTTCCCCCAACCC
>NC_051419.1:16804302-16804577 GCF_015228065.2 Penaeus monodon | reverse complement strand
CCGCGGAGAGTTCATGCTTCGAATCAGTGAATCAGATTTATATGTTGTAAATACGGAATCAGGCGTCTAAGTAAATGTTTCTCCAAATGGGGGACATCGTCATGTCTCGACATTCGTTATCAAGGCTCAGCGAACCCCTCTAGATCCTTATCTGCCGTCCCCACCTGCCCCACACTGTTTTTAGTGCGTATTGTGTGAAAAGTCGTACGTAGCCAGACACAATATATGCTGTATCACAAACACATGTACGATTTTAAGTCAAATACTAGTACTAC
>NC_051419.1:16803637-16803829 GCF_015228065.2 Penaeus monodon | reverse complement strand
GAAAAAAAAAAATGGATTTTTTTTTCTTTAACCCTGAATATTTTATGAACTTGTTTTACGAAATTTAATAACAATTTTGCCAATAAAAAAGTATATATAAAAACTTCTTGTGAATGATCGCACTTGTGGGTATAATATGAAAGAATTTATATGCCCATAATGTAATATTCATAAAATAATAAAACATGCACC
>NC_051419.1:16802544-16803251 GCF_015228065.2 Penaeus monodon | reverse complement strand
ATAAATAGAACGTTACTGTTACTTTTTCACATTATCATATCTTTATCATCATTTTTATGTTTCAATTTTTTAATATTAATTATTTTTTTATAATTTTTTAATTTTTTTATATAATATATATTTTTATAATTATTATGAATTTTATTCTTTTTAATAATTTTTTTTTTAATTATACTAATATAAAAAAAAAAATAACAAAATAATATAATAATAAAAAAATTTAAATTAAAAATTTTTTTTATAATTTTTTATATTTTTTTTAATATTTTTTTTTATTATTATTAATAAATAATTTTATTAATAAAATAAAAAAATAAAAAAAATAATAACAAAAATAATAAAATAATAATAATATAATAGGAAAATAAAATAAAAATTAAAAATTAATATAATAATAATAAAAAAAAAATTTAATAATAATTTTTTTAAAATATTATAAAATTTCAAAAATTTTAATTTTAAATGAAAAATATTTTATTATATTAAAAGGAAAATTAGTAGTTTTTTTTTAAATTTTGGGATTTTTTTTTTTAAATTTTATTTTTTTTTAAATAAGGGATTATTTATTATATATTATTTTTATATTTTTTGTTATATATATTATTATTTTTTTATTTTTATATTTTTATTGAAATTTATCATAAAATACATAATTATTATTTTTATTATTGAATTATTGCAGTTGAAATATTTTTTTTGTAGTTTAT
>NC_051419.1:16802030-16802503 GCF_015228065.2 Penaeus monodon | reverse complement strand
CCGTCGTCGAGCTTTTGGAAATCTGGGGTGAGTTCAGCCCCATACAATGGAGCACAGATAGTGGACCCAAAAAGAGTTTCTCTGCCTTTTTGGTTCTCAATAAAAGCAACATCCCCAAAAAAAAGGGGGGGTTTTGGGTAGTCCCGGTACTCTAATATGGGCCCAAAAAGTACCGGGGCATGGAGTTAGGGCGGCTCAAAGAGGGGCCCCCGTTGACTTTAATTTTAATCTTTGCCTTAATAATGGTGTTTTGGATGCATGGGAAGGGGAGGGGAGTGAGTGAGGATGCGGGGGGATCAGCAAGGTGATAAAAAAGGGGAAAAAAAGAATTGGGGGGAAGAAAGTGGGGGGTTGTAGATGGTGATGGGTGCCTTCAAGAGCCCCCACGTGTCAGACGGTTGCGTTCCCACACACTAAGGGACTGGAGTTTGTGTCGTGGGATATACATACATACAATAATGTATATATTTTTC
>NC_051419.1:16800247-16800325 GCF_015228065.2 Penaeus monodon | reverse complement strand
GGGGGGCTACCTCGCTCCCTTTTCCCCTTGGGCCCAAATTCCCCGTCCCCCCGTCGAGGAACTTCGGGAGGTTTGGGA
>NC_051419.1:16790244-16790439 GCF_015228065.2 Penaeus monodon | reverse complement strand
GCATCTGGCTGGTAAGCGCAGCTAATGGAAGCCGGCTGCCCGATGGTGTGGGTGATGTGCTTGAAGTTCCCCTATGTCGATCTGTGTGGGAAGACTGCGATTCAAGGTCTACAGTGTGGGTCTACCCATCATTGAGGGTCCCGCAGGGATCTGAGACGAATAACTGCTCCACTGAGCCTTTGTGCCATTTGGGAG
>NC_051419.1:16785302-16785377 GCF_015228065.2 Penaeus monodon | reverse complement strand
TTCAGACCTGAGGATGGACTCCGTGGGATTCTCATGTTCAAAAAATCCAGTTTTTTATTTTGGGTTTTTTTTTCC
>NC_051419.1:16784552-16784693 GCF_015228065.2 Penaeus monodon | reverse complement strand
GACCGGTCACAGGAACACAGAAAACCGGATCAAAGGGAAAACAGAACACGGGATCATAGGAACACAAACATGGGAAAGGGGAAAAGACACGGGATCTAGGAAAACAGAAAAACGGGATCACAGGAACAGACACGGGGTCTT
>NC_051419.1:16780219-16781552 GCF_015228065.2 Penaeus monodon | reverse complement strand
TTTTAGATCCAGGAACACAGAACCGGGATCAAAGGAACACAGAACCGGGATCACTGGAAAACAGAAAAGGGGTTACGAAAAGACACGGGATCGTAGGGAAAACAAAAACGGGATCATAGGGAAAAAAGAAAATGGGATCAAAGGAACAGACCGGGATCAAGGAAAAACAAAACCGGGATCCGGAACAGACCGGGATCATAGGAAAAACAGAAAACCCGGGGGCAAGGGGTGAAGAACCGGGATCACTGGCACAGAAAACGGGGAAAAGACCGGATCACAGGGAAAACAAACAGGTATCACTGGGAAACAGAACACGGAACGACAGGGGTCATAGGGAAAACAGAACAAGGGCACAGGAACAGAACGGGATCATGGAACACAGAACAGGGGTCATAGGAACACAGATCACGTTGTGGAAAAACAGAACACGGGGGCCAGGAACGAAAACGGACGTGGAACACAGAACACGGGGTCACAGGAACGACTGGGGTCATAAACACAGAACACGGGACAAAGGAACCGAACACGGGATCACTGGAAACAGACACGGGAAAAGACACGGATCACAGGAACCAGAAAGGGGTCACAGGAACACAGAAAAGGGGCATAGGAAACGAAACGGGATCACAGGAAAACACGGGTCATAGGGAAAACAAAAACGGGGGTCACAGGAAAAGACACGGAATAGGAACCGAAAACGGGAAAGGAACCAGAACACGGGACACTGGAAAACAGAACGGGATCAGCACGGGGACAGAACATGAAAACGGGGTCAAAAGGAAAAACAACACGGATCACTGGGAAACAAAACCGGGGTCCTAGGAACACGAAAACGGGGAAAAGACACGGGGTCAGGACACAAAAACGGGATCTAGGGAAAACAGAAAACGGGGGCACAGGAAAGACACGGGTCATAGGAACCCAAAAAACGGATCACAGGAACAGAAAGGGGTCACTGGAAAAGAACACGGGAAAAGCACGGGGGTCACAGGAACACTAACACGGGACAAAGGAAAACCCAAAAACGGATCATGGAACACAGAAAACGGGGGAAAAGACACGGGATCTAGGAACACAGAACACGGGATCACAGGAACAGAAGGGGTCATAGGAACACAGAAACGGGGTTTTAGGAACCAGAACACGGGGGTCACAGGAACAACACGGGTCGTAGGAAAACCCGAACACGGGGTCACGGAAAACATGGGGTCATAGGGAAAACAGAAACCGGGGCAAAAAACACCGAAAACGGGATCACTGGAAAACGAACACGGGAACAGCACGGGATCACTGAACACAGAACACGGGAACAGCACGGGTCCAAAGGAAACAA
>NC_051419.1:16780040-16780159 GCF_015228065.2 Penaeus monodon | reverse complement strand
ACCGGGATCCAGGGGCACAGAACACGGGGTCAAAGGAACCGAACACGGGAACAACACGGGGTCAAAGGAAAACAGAACCGATCCGTCTTCATTTCTTTCGTCTTCTTTTCCCGCTTCGT
>NC_051419.1:16779816-16779973 GCF_015228065.2 Penaeus monodon | reverse complement strand
CCGGGCCCCGAGGAAGCTATTTTGCCCCACTATAGTTCGTGACAAAAGCGAAACCCGAATCGTTCGGGTTCGTGGACTTCAAACTAGCTTAACAGCTTTTTAAATATCCGGGAATTATTATTATTTTTTTTAAAAGTCCAATCTTTTACAAAAAAAA
>NC_051419.1:16778968-16779346 GCF_015228065.2 Penaeus monodon | reverse complement strand
TGTAAAAGATTGGACTCTTAAAAAATAATAATAATTACCCGGAAAAAAGGTTTTAAAGCTGTTACATGGGTCACAGGAACACAGAACGGGATCACAGGAAACACAGAACACGGGAACAGACACGGGACACAGGAACCACCACAACACGGACAACAGACACGGGCTCACAGGAACACACAACACGGATCACAGGAAAACACACAACAGGGAACAGACAGGAATCACCCCAAAAGGGGAAACACAGAACACGAGAACAGACATTCGGTATCACATACGGGAACCAGACATGGGATCACAGGAAACACGCAACACCGGAACCGACGCGGGATCACAGGAAACACAGAGCACGATCCGTTCATTTCGTTAGAACTTTTCCCG
>NC_051419.1:16778040-16778617 GCF_015228065.2 Penaeus monodon | reverse complement strand
ATTAGTTTCTATCCTCATTATTTAATAGGCACTCCTTCTCACACGCACAGTTGTTAAAAACATTCGCTTAAATATTCACTAAAAAACAGGCATAAAACACGCAGGGGACAGTTATAAAAACATCGCTAATGATTCACAAAAACAAGCATAAAACAAGTATCAAAAACACTTGAACACCAATTCACTACAATAAACATACATAAACATTCGAGACATACTGAGGTATCACAAAAACCATATCAAGTAGAAATCTTGCATAAACAAGAAACTCTGCGTGACCTCTTTCGAAAACATGTCGAAAGAGCGCACGCAAGTACTTGTTTTATGCACAGATTTTCTACTTGATATGTGTTTGTGATTTACCTCATATGTCTCTGAATGTTATGTTATGTTTTATTTTTAGTGAATTTTGTTCAAGGTTTGATACGTGTTTATGCTTGTTTTGGTGAATCAGAAGCGAATGTTTTTTTATAACTGTCTGCGTGTTTTATGCCTGTTTTTAGGAATATTTAAGGCGAATGTTTGAACAACTGTGCGTGTGGAAGGCGTGGCCTATTAAATAATGAGGATAAAATAA
>NC_051419.1:16776888-16777678 GCF_015228065.2 Penaeus monodon | reverse complement strand
CGGGAAAAGAAGTTATAACGAAAATGAAGACGGATCGTGCTCTGTGTTCCTGTGATCCCCGCGTCTGTTCCGGTGTTGTTGCGTGTTCCTGTGATCCCATAGGTCTGTTCCGTATGTGATACCTTGTCTGTTCTCGTGTTCTGTGTTCCTGTGATCCGTTCTGTTCCGTGTTGTGTGTTCTGTGATCCGGTTGTTCCCGAGTTGTGTGTTCTGTGATCCCGTTACTGTTCCCGTGTCTGTGTGTTCTGTGACCCGTGGCTGTTCCCGTGTTGTGTGTTCCTGTGATCCCGGCTGTTCAGGTTTGTGTGTTCCTGTGATCCCGTGTCTGTCCTGTGCTTGTTTTCCGTGATCCGTGTTGTGTGTTTCGGTGACCCTGTGTCTGTTCCGTGTTGTGTTCCGTGATCCCGTTTTCATGTGGTACTGGATCCCGTGTCGTGTGCCGTGTCCGTAAATACCGTTGTCGTCCGTGTTCTGTGTTTCTGGTGATCCCGTGTTTGTTTCCGTTATCTGTGTTATGGTGATCCCGTGTCTGTTCCCCGTGTTGTGGTCCTAGTGATCCCGTGTTGTTCCCGTGTGGTGTTTCTGTGATACTGTGTCTGATCCGTGTGTGTTCCTGTGATCCGCGTGTCTGTTTCCGTGTTCTGTTCTGTGATCCCGTGTTCTGTGTTCTGGTGATCCCGTGTGTGTTTCCGGTTCTGTGTGTGCTGGGATCCCGTGCTGTTCCGTGTTCTGGTGTTCTGGTGAGTCCGTATTTTCTCTGTTCTGTATTATTGTGATTGTGATTGTAATG
>NC_051419.1:16776610-16776761 GCF_015228065.2 Penaeus monodon | reverse complement strand
AAGGACCTTGAATTATTACAGCGTGTTTTATGCGAGTTTTAGTGTTTAATCTTTAACGGAATGTTTTAATAACTGTCTGCGTGTTTTTTAAGTGGATGATTCTAGGCTGCGACATGAATGTTTTGAAGGTTTTTACGAGGGCTCCGTGGAA
>NC_051419.1:16770183-16776574 GCF_015228065.2 Penaeus monodon | reverse complement strand
TATGCAAAAAGGGTCTATGATTGTGATTTGGCTTTTGTTTTTTATTATGTGCGGGGTTGTTTTATTAGGCATTCAGTTAGTTTTACGTCTGTTTTAGGAGTGAGATTTTAGAAGTGTCTTATAAATGTTGCTTTGTCGTGTTTGTCTTTATGTGCGTGTGTACTATGAGTAATATTAAACGTGCATCTGACGTTTGTGATTTTGATTCACATGAATCTAGTGTTGCTTGAGTGACGTCGTGGTTGTATATTTAGCTTTAGTTTTTGTAGAGTTATCGGGTGGTACAGTGCTTGCTATAGACCTTGTTGTGGTTGTCCTAGGTGTTTTGTTCAGCCTTGGAAGTTGCTCTGACTATAATTTTAGATTAGCACGATTCGGACACGAGCCATGGGTCCGAAGGAACAGTGGAAGTCGGAAAAAACAGTCCGTCCCGCTTCGACGAGCAGGAAGGGCTTCTGCTCCTTCATTAGAAGGAACTACCCTTCAGGGCAAGCTCCCCTGTCAGAATTCGGAGGCACGAAGGCATCGAGAGACTTCCGGAACTTTCAAGTGATGAGAAGAGCCTTTCAAAAAATCTCTCAGCTCACATCTGGAGGCCAGAGTCTGCGCCAGCCAGAATAGATGTGCTAGAAGAAGTTCGTCTATCTCGTCCTTCGACCCCCGTTCTGTCAAGGAAGCACCCCAGTTGATTTGTTGCGTGCAGAGGGATCCAAATTCATTCCTCAGTTTAAGGCGGAAGTTAGTTCTGCCCACCCCCTTAACGGAACCAGAGGGAGAGTGGCTTCGGAGTGTCGAGAACCCACACTGACTCAGACAGATTCAGCTTTATTAAGCTGAAGAGGCTTCATGCAAGGGTGCGGCAGAGCTGATAGTAAATTTCTCCTCATGAAAATCATGTATCCTGGCTTGAATTTTTAAAGGCAAGCTAGGCAGACGTTCAGAGGAAACTGGTCGTCATCTGAATTTACCGCGAGCTTCATAGCAGAAGCTACAACCGGCAAGGCACATATGGATTTTATTTAAACATTGAATGTATGGTGTACCAGGGATTACGGATTACCCTCGGGCTAGTGTGATCCAGATGACTCATCAGGACGGGTTCTTTTGGCAAGGACTTCCTCGATGGATCAGGGAGCAGTTGTGGTGAAGGAAGAGCAGCGCTGTGTAATCTTGTTGAGACTACGCAGAGAGTTTGGAAGTCTCACAGGGAAAGTGAAGGTCCTGAGGTAAGCTCTCCCCTGCTAGACCGCTTTTCCGACCCACGGACTCTTGCAGCAGCCGAGGTAGACCCTCTCCAAAGTACTGTCGCTACCACAAGAACCAGAACATGTAAAGCGCAGATGTTCGTGTCTTAGTGCAAGAAGTGGTGAGCCAGGCACGTGGTAGGCACGGTCCCTTTTATCGCGCCAGGTCGGGCGTGGTAGTGAAACCGTCATTGGCGAGCAAAGAGGTGCTGTCAACCACTGACTCGAGATAAGGTTTTGAGAACCTGTAAAGTCGCCCTTGGTTTGCCTTTAATGAGAATAGGTCAAGATGAAGTTGTTTCGCGACACGGATCGAGGTGACCAGTGTCAAGGGGATGGTGCAGGAAAAGATGGGAATAAGATGTGAGACGGAATCTTTAAACGAGTGAAAGGATTTCTGGTAAGACTATTCCAGTTGCTGGGTGTGAAAGTTTTGGTAATGTTTAATGGAATGATCGAGTTTGTGGTAAGCATTAAAGTGTGGATCTTGGATGGTCTTTTCCTGTCCTGGAGAAGTTCTTTTGGCATGGATCTTCTCAGACGGTTTAAAACTTCAGGCTCGATGGGTTTTTTTGACACAAAGTAAAGAAGGATTATGGTCTTGCAAGGTCAGATTTTCCCAATTTGATACGGATTTCAGTCATTACTTGAGGTACACCCCAAGCAGTTCAAGGTCACTACCTGCTGCACAGGTAGACATGTTGCTGTATCAGGCCTTTGTGCCGCCTCGTGGTGGGCGCTTTTGTCAAATGTATCGTTCCTAGGTGGTATGCAAGCTGCCAAGGAACTATGGTTTTGGTTAATGAGGTGTACCCTGGTGGCACATAGGTCTCTACAAGTAGTTAAAGAGGGGCGCCATTAAAGTCTAGCGTAAATGAGACTGCTATGGCCTGAAAGTTAAGAAATGGACATAGGTTAGCTATACTGAAAACAGTGTACAGGTCTTATCTCTTGAGGCTGGAAGCACAAGTGAGATGATAAGCAAAATGAAGGTGATTTTAGTGTTTGTGGAAACTGTGAAAAGTGCAGTGTCAGTGGTGTAGATGGAATATGCTCAGTGGTCAGTGCCAAGGTGCTGTTTTTAATTAGGCAAGTGCAAATAGAACCAAAATAGGGTAAAGTGCTGGAAAAAAACGAAAGGCTAGCATTCCTGGAAACTTCTTCCAGTATGCTGAGAGGAGCAAGCTTTGGGGGCGCAGTCGCTCTTCTTGGGTTGATAATGATGATCCTGAACTGGGTGAAGGGATTATTGATGAGACTTTGACAGCTTGATGGGTTGGTGACTTTGGGAGTGCAGATGAGTACATCATTCTGCCAGATGTGGATCTTCCAAACTTGCAATGTGGTGACACAAACACCACTTGGTGTTGAACTGTCAGGTCAGATGTAATTGCCCGGAAGATGAGTTAAGCTGGGTGATGCCTGAGCTGGTGATCCTTTTAAGTGAGGGTTGATCTGGGACACCTCACTCTGGGCAGCAACAGCAGCTGAGGAAGGTACTATTAAGTATGTGTAAATTATTGATGCGCGGGCCAAAAGCTAGGAACTGTACTGATATCTCACATTACATTAAAAAAAACAAAAGAGGGTGAGGTTCAAACTATGTGTACGGCAATGGGTCTCCCAGAAACCCTAAACAGTTCATTCGTAGAAGGGATGTGACAATTATGCTTGCACAGGGAGTTATTGAGCATTCCACCTTCCTTGGCTTCCCCTACTCTCTCTGTCAGAAGACAAGATGGTGTCTACCCGTTTCTGTATAGACTACAGAGGTCTCAACAGCATTACAGAGCAGGATGCTATCCAATGCCACGCATGCGATGAGCTTATTGATCAGCTGCATGGAACAATGTGGTTTACTTGCTCTGGATGTCCCAGTGCCTACTGGACAGTAGATGTCAATCCAGATGGATAGGCCAAGACTGCATTTCTCAGATGGGCATCGACTTTCCAGATCATGAAGTTGCCATTTGGGTTGGCAACCCGCCCCTTCGACATTTCAATGGGCTGTTACTGTGTGCCTTCATCTGTTTTAGGCAGGCAACACCATGCTATGTAGATGATGTGGTGGTGCACGCAGTAATTTGATGACCATCTGGAGCATTGGATGAGACGCTGTGACTCTTTAAAGGCAGATTTAGGCCAACAGGAAGAAATGTGTTTTTGCAACAGGAAAACATTCAAAGTCCTGGGCTTCTTTAAGACTCGCCCAAGGGTGTGAACCTGACCCAGATAAGGTGGTTGCAATACAGAAGATGCCTCAGTAGGAACCAAAAGGAAGTGCGCCGCTTTCTCGCGTGCACATCTTTCTTAGGAAGGCATATCAAAGATTATTCAAAATTGCCATCAAACTTACCAGCCTGACATGCAAAGATACGAAAGTTTGGTCTGTTTGTCAGCCTTGTTGTTACTTCAGCCGCAAAATCAGGAATGCTGAGCCGGTTACCCTGCAATTGATTGTGAGACCACTTGCAGTAGTAGTAGTAGAGGGGGTAAGGGTCTTCGACTGCTATGTGTATGGGCACCATTCTACATCTACACAGACATAGACCTTTGACCTATGTGTTCAGGAGGAGACCAAACGTCTGCGTATGACTCGGTGGTCGCACGAACTAGTTTTAGAATTATGTTCAAAATTACAAACAAGGGACACAACATCGTGTCCCAGACCAGTTGAGTCGTGCAGCTGGCTGCAACGGACACTGCACAAGAGTGAATCCAGACGATCGCGCCGTCACCAACTTGAGGATCCCTTGTGCAAAGAAAGAGGGTGATTGGGTATTTAGAGGAAGGAGGACTTTGCCACGTCGGCGCCTCTCCTCTACTCTTGAAGAGTTGAGCTTCGAGATGGCGTTCTGTACCATGTCCGTCACCTCCCGGATTGAGTGCTTCATCAGTTGGTTGTGCCAAAGGCACTTAGAGGCTCTGCCATGCATTTGGCTCATGCAGGTGCAACAGCAGGTCACCCGTGTGTTTACAGGACGTATTGTAAGCTCAGGGATTACTTTTACTTCCCTAACATGTTGGCCACAGTGAAAGAATATGTTGGTACATGTCGATCTTGCCAGAAACGTAAGGGCATGGCTTATCATGCGCCTCTTGCTGCTGCACCACAGGCCAGTTACCCACTGGAAAGGGTATCTGCAGACCTCATGGAACTTGAAGTGACCTCACAAGGTAATAAATATGTACTGGCTTTCATAGACCAACTCACTCGATACGTCCAGTTGATACCTTTGCCATCCAAGGAAGCAGAGACTGTGGCTGATGCCTTTATTAATCAGTTTGTGACTGTGTTTGGGCCACCTCGCTTATTACAAACAAACAATGGCCGAGAATTTAAAAACAATCTATTTAAGAGGGTTTGTGAGTTAGCCAGTGTACAAACCATTTTCACTACTGCTTTCCATCCCCAAGCTAATGGGATGATTGAACGCACCAACCGAGTGGTGAAAAACGCCTTGGCAACACTTCTGGAGGCTTCTCCCTTAGAATGGGATAAACTTTTGCCATATGTTCCTTTGGCCATGAACAGTGCAGTACACCGCTCAGTGGGTGATCAGCCTCTCTATTTGCTGACTGGACATATTGGCGCCTATCCTGTTGGCAATAGCAATTACGAGGAGACTGATCATGAAGCAGCACAATCTTTTGCTGCTAGGTTAAGGAGAGCTAGAGAGATTGACGTGAGAGGTCAGTGCAGGCCAGGGAAGGTTGGGCCCGGGATTATAATAGGCGAACCCGAAAGTCCACCTTTGCTGCTGAGGTCGGTGATCTAGTCCTCTTTAAAGACCTTCCTCGCATGGCAGGAGTAGGACGGCGTGGAGCCCTTGGACCTCGTAGGTTTGGTCCAGCTCGTATTTTTAAGAAGACAGGTCCTGTAACACGGTTGGTCAGAGTACTGCCTCCTCCTTACAAGGAGAAGATTTACCACCTCAATCAGCTGAGGCCTTACAGGACGAATGATGAACTCCACCTGCCAGATGATGCCGAGCTAGATGAGGATGGGGACGTGGACGATCCTCCTCCTTTAGATGGACTACCGGATGATATTGCAGTTGCTCTCTTGGCCTCCTTTTGCCGACCTCCTGACGATGATTAGCCTAAATTGGTCTCCCTCTTTGCTGGAAGGATTATGTCAGTGAGAGGTTTTGTGATATATGTGCTAAGTGTTTAGTGTTCTAAGTAACAGAAGATGCTCTGAAAATGAATTAGTGCTTGAAAATTGGTGTATCAAGTGTGCGTATTAACATTATCATTAATCGTGTATTAATCTGAATTGTATTCTTCCAGTCCAAGTCGAGATGATAGGTTCTGTATTCCACGACAATGTATGTACACTTTACCAACGTGTGGTTGGTTTATCTTTTTATTTGTTTTTTTTTCAAGTAAGTGCTAGATTTTAAATGTAATTTGGAGTTGTATAATTTTTAAGTTCGTAGCTTTTAAGTTTACTTTTATGTTTTTCTGTTTAATTTGTATTTTTATGTCCTCTAATTGTAAGATTAATTTTAAGTTTATTTTTTGAAAGTTCCTTTGTATTTCTTACGTTTTGTATCTGATATTAAGTTTCATTTTATGTTTAATTTTATCTTGTGATTTTATTTTATATTTTGGGCTCTATGTTCTTATTTCATTTTCGGTTTATTCTGTCTCTTTCCTGTTCTTTCAGCTTTGATGTGATTGATCAATGGTTCGTCGTCCTTTTCCTTCTTCGCTTTCGTCATTCGCTGCCCTTCTTCCTGTCTGGTCGTGCATCCATATCTATAAATTTATCAGTGGAATTCCTTTCAGGACTTTACCTTTATACAGGATGAACACAGTAAATGCCATACACTAATTCCAGTCTCTTGCAGGTGCGATGTTCCTTGTGCTTTACGGTCCTTATGAGTCCATCCGCAGCGTAGAGCCGCTCCTCCGGAGGGTCGTGGACGGTCGTGGTGACCAAGAGCTGCTGAGTTCTTCTGACCCGTGGATCCGGTGGTGTGACCTTCGACCGATTCATCTCGTTACCTCTCTGCTTGCCCCTCTGATGCTGCATGACCCCGTCTGCTCAGTCGAGAGTGGCTAGGGCCCTCAGAGGCAGGCAGTGGCCTGTGTGCGTTGAGGCCGAGAGGAAGTCGTCCGAAATCAGGCGGGGAGGGAGT
>NC_051419.1:16764807-16765011 GCF_015228065.2 Penaeus monodon | reverse complement strand
TCGAAGAAAAGGAAGTCCACAAAATGCATTTATTACCCATTCTTATGTTTTTCTGTTGCTCTATTTCTAATTTCGTTATTAAAGGAAATTCATGAAACGCAGAGCTTGTTCTTTCCTAAATACATTTCTTTCTTCCTTGGATCCACTGTAATAAACACTATATCATTCGTCTGTTAAATTATAAAATATTCCAAGAAAATGGAT
>NC_051419.1:16763515-16764402 GCF_015228065.2 Penaeus monodon | reverse complement strand
TTCGTTTACTGCCTTTATAGAAACCGTAACCTTTGCCTTTTCATGTCTTTATTTCAAATGGTTTTGGTAATAAGAAAGACACCTACTACTGAGTCAACCAACAAATGTTTAGTTTGCAGGTATATGTAAATAAATGTGTGTTTTAGTATTTGCATATGCACTTCAATTATTATGCTCTTGTTATTTTCCCCTCGTCTTTTCTTTATGTGATAAACCATTTAATTTGATCCTTGAAACCTTTATGGATATGCCACCTTCCTAATAAGGGGGAAATAACCCAATCATGTAGCATATGGCAACTCTCATCATCCAACTCTTACCTCCTTTTTGCAAGAATTTTCCGTTCAAATTCTTGTTTATAATATCATTAAAATCTGGTTGATCAAATATTAGTTTGAATGTATGGTTATTCTCTTGTCATTATTCTTTTTGCCCATGTCTTTCCAACCTAAAAGACTTTCAAAAAATGAGACAGATTGGTTCCATGGAATATATGTGACTGACTCAAGTGAACATCATGGATTTGCACGTTGTATAATTTTCAGGTCTGTAACAAATACATATAATGCTAAGCTAACTGCTCGTGGTAGCAGGAGCAGTAGCCATTTTTTGAAGCCATCGATGAAGTATACGGTAGAGATGTTGCATAGTTATCGTTACTTCATTCCCCTTTGGTAAGCGCCGTTCCTTGGCAGTCACAAAGAGTTCAGTTGAACTTGAAAGTTGTGTGTACTCATTTCAAATGACTGGTTATACAATTTGACCTAATGCGCGTGCACACTCAAAATAGTATTAACTAGAATGCCTTTAAATTTCATAGCACAACCCTTTAAAGAATTATGGTAAAATATGATGTATGGGATTAATTCTAAATATATTGATATATC
>NC_051419.1:16763176-16763443 GCF_015228065.2 Penaeus monodon | reverse complement strand
ACAATCAACCATCAAATTAAGGGTCAGGGAAGGGCTTAAAACTTTCTAGAAAGTTTTCTGGAACACTTACATCTGCAATGAGTTCTGGAATCACCTTCATCAGCAGCAAAGAGAAAGAGATAAGCAAAAGAGTCAGAGTCAAAGACAAGAGAGATTTTGCGCAATAACGGCTGAAAAGAATAGTAAATAGGAAAACTTCTTGTTCTCTCTGTCAAATTCTCATAAAGAATGTAAACTGAAATAACCACAAAACTAGTGCATGATTTC
>NC_051419.1:16762746-16763125 GCF_015228065.2 Penaeus monodon | reverse complement strand
ATGAGAACGAAAGGATCACCATCAGCAGATAATTATGCTGCATTACCATAAAGATATGCTGTTGTTACAACCATTTTGTAGACAAAAAAAATATTTCATTATAAAAATGTAGGTAGACTCGTAACACTATGTTTTACAAAATAAAAGATTTGTTTACCATTTTATAAACAGCAAAAAAAAATATTATTTTTAGTTCATAAAAACCTGTAACTCCTGAGACAATATGAGTACGAATTCCCAGCACCACGTCCGTTTAGGCTTTACTACAGCTTACTGCTTTGTACAAATTAATGGAAATGGAAAGTACTACATGGAACACTTTACTGACTGTGCATTTCCAATAAGAAATGTTCAGAATAGATTTCTTGTAGGCTATTAA
>NC_051419.1:16761583-16762110 GCF_015228065.2 Penaeus monodon | reverse complement strand
TCTTTTCTCCTTTATTGTTTTCCGATGTTTTCGGTTTCAGAGATTGGAGTTCATTTTCTTCTCTTCCCTTCCCTATGTCGTTTTACGCAACTGAGATGAGAAGTTCTCTCCTCTCCCCGGTCAGCGGCAGAGGAGGGGATGAACGGAGGTGTTTTGCTTGCAATTCGCGACTAGTGGGGATACATCACTACAACTCCTCTCTCGCCCACCGAGCGGCCAGCACAACTAAGCGAGAGGCCCTACCAAGTGGCGGGCCAAGTCGCAAGGCCTCCCTAGCCAGGCTTCCGGGTCGTCGGACGTGTGCCGACCTCTGACTGGCGACCTTGACGTCAGGGGAAGGGTGCTGACTGTCTTGGGTGCTCAGGTCGAGGGGACCTCGAGGAACTGTCAACAGACTAGAAGATCAAAACACAAAAATCTTATCTGAAATGAGAGAGGATTAGTATATCCATCTTTACAAGAGACGGCAGGCGAGTACATGACTGCAAATCTCAGGAATATATATAGGACGAGGGACCACGACCTTC
>NC_051419.1:16759727-16761482 GCF_015228065.2 Penaeus monodon | reverse complement strand
AGACCCTAAACTAAGTGAAATGACCTTCAAAACTAAATGGCTTAAAGATAAAACTTAAACCAAGAAAATCATACCTTAAAGCTATACTTAAATATATCAATATAACTTAAAACGAAACTTTTCAACTAAAAGAATATACCAGTAAAATATAGAAACACGACTAGCCCCTACTAGAAAAATAAAAGCATCACAGGAACAAAAATAAAATATAACACACACCAAAAATTAAATTAAAAAATAAAAAGACGAGATCTCAGGCAGCTAACTACTGAAGTGGTAGTCCAGCGATCCTCTGGTAGTTTTTGGGCAGGTCGGGCAGCGCTCGTTGTGCGGGCGACGTCAGTCTCACTCGGGATCCCACTCACCTTATATATATTGCTTAGGGTCTGTAGGGATGGCTGCAATAAACGTGTCTCTCCGTAAAAGAGATTATACCTGCACCTGGCTCTGTGTTGTCAGGTAACTTGGTCAACGTAATAAGGGCTGTTGTATGCAGATACCTTCTGGAAAGTTCGTCTCCAGCTTAAATAGGAGCAGCTGGTACGCGTGACAGTTGTGTCCTTTGGCATATAACCATCCCAGTCCAGAGGGCCTTTCACTAATGCTGCAAGGGCACCATGTTGCAGAGTTGCCTCCAAGCCATAGTGTTAACAAGCGTTGGTCCTATCTACTGGTTCCATCCGCGGTAAGGGCTCCTCCGTCAGAAGGTGGCGGAAACCTCTCGGGTGATTACGCTCCTCAGTCAGAGTGTAGCCTTCCTGGTTCTTCGCCTTATTTCCTCGTAACTTCAGTGTAACGTGATCAAGCCTCTTCACCAGCTCATCGAAAAGCGTTTTCTCGTGGTACATCGATGCTCCCTCCTTCACCTCAATTACCTCTATTATGTAAGCACCGCCTTGTAATGTTACGCCCGTACATCACTGTAATGTTTATCAGTGTTAATATAGACACGATTATTAATCTCCACCATGCACGTACGCAACTCACTATAATAATCACGGTAGACAAAAATAAGAAAGTATGGTTACTACACGCACAGTGTGCACTTCACATTAAACACCGGAAGCACAATAAGCAAATACAGTTATCACATAAACGCACGTAAATAAGTCACTAACGCAAGCACAATTTCAAATCGCGGATACATAGCATGGGAACGATCACTGGCCAAGACGCACGCACTTTCCAAGTAATTACATCGAATGTTTCATCGTTAATCATGCAACAACAGTATGCAGCGCTAGTGCAGCTAATTAAGTACGACACTACTGTCAGCACAATCGGTTAAATACGTATGCACGATTTTTAATTAAACATGAACATAAGCACTATCACTGGCTATGTGTTCGATCAGATATCACCACACGATGGCCTCAAACAACCACTGACACCGAGTGCACGTACTTTGTAATTATGAACACAAACATGATCACATAAATGAACATGACATCTAAGCACAAGCATTATTATCGAGTTCACATTTTTAATTATCACTGCATCACTAACACTGCAGTGCATTAACACCCAATTAGGAAATGTTGCTTACTGGCACACTCCCTAACATCGGGTGAGCGTATGCACAAACTCGTATTTCGGTACACATAGCAGGTCATTAAGCACTCCTGCATTAGATTCAGAATGGTAAAGAAAAACACTTTACCAAATGTAAAGCAATAAGAACACAGAAAATAAAAGACTTAAATCTGCTAGAAAAGTAGTTATAATTAAAAGTATTAAATTCACTGCACAACAAAT
>NC_051419.1:16746570-16747379 GCF_015228065.2 Penaeus monodon | reverse complement strand
GACACCTTCAACACATATCGAGATCGATACGATCGACATTTGGAAAATGTATGGTTAAAATTATAAAGTATGAGTGAAGCACGTATATTGACAAACCCACCGACATGTTTAATTTTTTTTTTTTTTTTAAGGCCATATCAGTTTACAGGAAAATGTAGTATTTAGAATTTATGGAATAGAATATGATAGTTATCTATAAATGGGTTCACGTTCACTGGGAGGAAAGGGAATACACATAGTTATTGTCACTGTTTTTCATACAATCGTTATGTAACTCCATACGCAGGTGCGACAGGTTCGGGATAAAAAATAATAATCTTTGTTGACCGGAAATCGAAGTACATAATGGTGAAGAAAATTAATGTAAATATAATACATAGTAATTGAACTGTGCAATTGAGACGAAGTCTGTGGCTTCAGGGACAGGGAATGTTGAGGAAAATGAACGAGCCAACAACATGTGTATTTAGCCGGTGTTAGAGTTAGGATATATATTAATTAATTCTAATTAGGTTTAAACATAGATGCCTACATGTGTACTGATTAACGAAAGTATTTTAACGTTACTTTATTTGCTCTTACTAAGTCTTGAATTGGATAAAGGGACAATAGATCAAAGTAAATGTAGGAAAGGAAACTCATGAGAAGCGTATAGGGACCGATTACTTTTTGACCAAGTAAACACGAAAAAATTACGTTTGTATTATATTTATGCATACTGCTCATTGACTTTAATTAGTAGAAGAGAGGCGTTAAAGTTAAACGTAGACTTGATTTAAGTCAGAAGTAATATCCTACATTTCCTTATA
>NC_051419.1:16745835-16746023 GCF_015228065.2 Penaeus monodon | reverse complement strand
AGCTTTATTGTGGTTAGTTGTTCGCCATCATCTGTGGTGAAATAGACGTTCTTGGACCTCCATTCTTCAAGTTTCCTTCCAGATCTCACTTCCCCACTAGCACAATATATCAGCGTATTATACGCCACAATGGTGATCTTCTCTTTACATTTCGTGATGACATCAAACACTATATTGAGTAGCAGTGG
>NC_051419.1:16744604-16745058 GCF_015228065.2 Penaeus monodon | reverse complement strand
GGCCGGATGCTGTGTTAAATGATTTCGTACTTATTGATTAATTAGCTAACCTGTTTATCTTCGCCTGTCCTTAGTTATATTTTGTCATACAATATGATATATGCTATCTGAATTTTGTGAGGCAACTGCTTTCTTAGACTTCCTTGCAACAGTGTTGATCGCTGCTATGTCTTCATCTAGTTTATTATGGCCTAATTTTTTCATTGCTTTCTTCTTAGCACTCAGTTCTCTAGTATTACTTCATTAAACCACAAATTTCCTTATTTTCCCATACCTTTCCAATACTCCACACAGTATTTCCTTTCCAACTGGGGCATCATTCACAGCTAATGTTACACATCTACCGTATCGCGGCTTAAGTTCTCTTAAAAATCGTGTTTGAACATCTTGTTGGAAAAAAAGTTACGAAGTTGAAACCATGGTAGGTAGTACACACACGAAGATACATAGAGGG
>NC_051419.1:16744163-16744408 GCF_015228065.2 Penaeus monodon | reverse complement strand
CAATATGATAAGGAGATATGAGAAATATAGTACGAATAGATAGATAGACATACATATAGAAAAAGAGTACAAGGAAATGGAATAGAGACAAGAACAATAGAGAACATATAATAGATAGATAATATATAGACCTCATACATACATCCTTTGCAAACTGTATCGGTGTAGACTATATTACAGACATACAGAGTGATAAATATATAGATGGTTGTGTAATATATACATGCATATATGTTCACAAACAT
>NC_051419.1:16742576-16742761 GCF_015228065.2 Penaeus monodon | reverse complement strand
CAACATTCATAAATACGAATCACTAAACTTCTAATTTCGATATTTTCATCATTTTACGCTAGCATCATATTCCAAGGTTCACGTATTGTCGGTCGTGGTCAGTCGATGTTGTTAGTCTGGGCCGCTGGGTGAAGTATTGAGCATGAATAGGTAGATCCCCGGACTTCCACAACCCCCTTTTTGGA
>NC_051419.1:16725166-16725261 GCF_015228065.2 Penaeus monodon | reverse complement strand
CATAAAAGAGCTGGTAAAGAAGGTAACTAAAGGCCTTCTGAAAACTTTAGTAACTCATGTTATCAAATTAAACCTTGATTTTAAATTTCTTAGGA
>NC_051419.1:16714800-16714882 GCF_015228065.2 Penaeus monodon | reverse complement strand
TGTGCCCCACGATCTCAGCAATAACATTACCAGCTGCCCGTAAAACTATGTTTGTTTCCGTTATTGATTCAGTTCTGATAAG
>NC_051419.1:16714411-16714712 GCF_015228065.2 Penaeus monodon | reverse complement strand
TTCCTTAGCTCATTCAATACTTTTCTTATCAACTCTTTTTCCTCTTCATCACACGCTCTTCTGACCACACTATCATCGTCTTCTGGAAACACTGTGGTCCCTTCTCTTTCTTCCAGGGCCTCTTCTTGCTGCTGTTCACCATGTCGTGTACTACTCTCCCCTATGCATTCCTGATCAATTTCTATGTCTGTCAGCCACTTGTTCACCCGAATTTGCCTGGCTTGATCCGCCAATCTTTGCTCTGTGACAGGGAATACTCCTATTTCATCCCAAATTTTCTTCATTTGCTGTCGATACTTCT
>NC_051419.1:16706959-16707069 GCF_015228065.2 Penaeus monodon | reverse complement strand
GGAAGTATCGACAGCGAATGAAGAAAATTGGGATGAAATAGGAGTAATTCCCTGTCACAGAGAAAGATTGGCGATCAAGCAGGCAAAATTCGGTGGAAAAGTGGCTGACA
>NC_051419.1:16706736-16706910 GCF_015228065.2 Penaeus monodon | reverse complement strand
TCAGGAATGCATAGGGGAGAGTAGTACACGACATGGTGAACAGCAGCAAGAAGAGGCCCTGGAAGAAAGAGAAGGGACCACAGTGTTTCCAGAAGACGATGATAGTGTGGTCAGAAGAGCGTGTGATGAAGAGGAAAAAGAGTTGATAAGAAAAGTATTGAATGAGCTAAGGAA
>NC_051419.1:16706566-16706648 GCF_015228065.2 Penaeus monodon | reverse complement strand
CTTATCAGAACTGAATCAATAACGGAAACAAACATAGTTTTACGGGCAGCTGGTAATGTTGTTGCTGAGATCGTGGGGCACA
>NC_051419.1:16688142-16688362 GCF_015228065.2 Penaeus monodon | reverse complement strand
AAACGCGTCATTTTCTTTGTAAATATTTGAAATAATCAGATTTTTACCTTTGTTGTTTCAGCCTTTTTTGTTGGTTGTCTATTCCGCTTTTAAATTAAATAGAATATTCAAGACATCTTCTA
This sequence comes from Penaeus monodon, assembly GCF_015228065.2. Lineage (NCBI taxonomy): Eukaryota > Metazoa > Arthropoda > Malacostraca > Decapoda > Penaeidae > Penaeus > Penaeus monodon. Next base: position 16,688,240 of record NC_051419.1, on the reverse strand, counting down.
GGGAGAAACTCTGGAACCTTGAAGTTGGAAAGTGTGGATTTATTAAAGGATATTACGTTATTTGTACTTCTATCTGTTATCGTACATTTGTTATTACC
>NC_051419.1:16684019-16684097 GCF_015228065.2 Penaeus monodon | reverse complement strand
AGCCTTGATACACTCTATAATTATAATAGTCTATAAAGTATTATTATGTAATATATTAACTATGTTAATTAGGGTAGA
>NC_051419.1:16683868-16683985 GCF_015228065.2 Penaeus monodon | reverse complement strand
GGTGGTATATATATATACTGCCAAAGTGTAGTGTGTGGTGCAATTGTGTGGGTTTTAGTCTCGGCTTTATTTTGCACTAATGTTAAATACTTACATATGTATGGATATATTATTTAT
>NC_051419.1:16681979-16682065 GCF_015228065.2 Penaeus monodon | reverse complement strand
CTTACGGCTGATAAAGTCCATGTGTGACGCAGTGGTCTCGACGAAGGCATTCAGTATTACAGGGTACGTGATCTACAAATTATGTG
>NC_051419.1:16677855-16677981 GCF_015228065.2 Penaeus monodon | reverse complement strand
AAAAGGTCTTTTGGGGTCTCCGACCTCCCCCCCCCCATCCTGGACTGTAACCCCTCTCCCCCCTTACCTCCTCATCCTTTTTTCCCCTTGTCTCCCCTACCTCCATTTTCCCCTCTTCTCCAAGTT
>NC_051419.1:16677003-16677074 GCF_015228065.2 Penaeus monodon | reverse complement strand
ACCCTGATTTTCAAGGTTTTTAGTTTTTTATTTAAAAAAAATTTCGTTCAGTTATTTTGGGATTTTTTATT
>NC_051419.1:16672893-16672960 GCF_015228065.2 Penaeus monodon | reverse complement strand
AAATATGTCCCCCCTTTCCCTAAATTCATGTTCCTTTTAGGTTTTGGGGAAAATGAAAGGGTTTACC
>NC_051419.1:16672701-16672793 GCF_015228065.2 Penaeus monodon | reverse complement strand
ACATTCTTTTGATTACAAGATACCCGGACAAACCTAAAACGAACGACAGAGGCACACACATCCTCATCCCAAATTGTAAACAAAATTATTTT
>NC_051419.1:16672330-16672506 GCF_015228065.2 Penaeus monodon | reverse complement strand
AAAGGGGTTTTTTTTACTTTAAAATAAAACATGTGAAATTAAAAACTAAAATATTTTGCCTGAAATATACATAAGGGAAATATTTATACTACACCCCAAAACCCCACACACACACCCCATGTTTAATATATTTTAAAGGTTACTTTTAATTGGGGAAAAGGGAAAATTTACCTTGG
>NC_051419.1:16672174-16672252 GCF_015228065.2 Penaeus monodon | reverse complement strand
ACAACATTTGGTTAAACAGATACCGTCAAACTACTCACGAAAAGCATAGAAAAACATAAAAATCCCCCAATTCCCTTT
>NC_051419.1:16671967-16672038 GCF_015228065.2 Penaeus monodon | reverse complement strand
AATTATATATATGGATTAAAAATAAGAGAACATTTTTTTGGTATAAAAGACATTTTCTTTAGCGGTCAGCT
>NC_051419.1:16670954-16671698 GCF_015228065.2 Penaeus monodon | reverse complement strand
TTATTTTATTTGTTTTAAAAAACCCTTTTTTATGTGTGTTATTAGGGTTTTAATTTTACATTTTTTTACCTTTTTTTTAAAGAAAACCCTTTGTTAGAAAAAAAATAAAACCACCCCAAAATAAAAAAAATAGGGGCTTTAAATGCGTTTTTTTTTTAAACTTTATTTGGAATATTTCACACTTTTATGTGTTTAAAAAATTTTACAGTGACTTTATTAATTGTTTTACTGTATATATGTTTGTATATTACACATCAGCAAACAAATAATATCCTGTCTTGTGTATGTTGGGTTTTGGTATATAATAAATAAAAAATAATGAGTATATGCATCATATCTTCATTGGCGTCTTTGCTTTTTGTGTGTATCCAAAAACCCCACTGAAGAGGACTGTGCAAAGCTTTGTGAAGTGCAGATAAAAAACGGAAGCCCCCTTCGCCAATAAAATGCTGGCGCCTTTTATTTGATTTACTTTCTTTGGTGTTTTTAATAAAATAATTTATGTTTTGTTTTAGCGAACCTTAGTCGGAAAGAAATAATCACCAAAAAAAAGCATTTGAATTATATAAAATATTTCACATTTAACATTTTTAAAATTTTTTTACTGTGAATTTTTATGAACTTTTTTTACGTATAATTTCTTATTGGATCAATACATATAGACACAAATACATATCCATGTGTAATGTGTTATGTAAAATGGGTTTTATACATCATAATATATAGTGGTATGTGATCCCAAAA
>NC_051419.1:16670586-16670871 GCF_015228065.2 Penaeus monodon | reverse complement strand
GCGGAGAGTTCAGTGCTTCGAATCAGTGAAAATACAGATCTTATATGTTTTTAAATACGGGGATCAGGCGTCTAAGTAAAAGTTTTCCAAACTGGCTCCTGTCATTTCTCGCATCTCGTTTTCCCGGGCTCAGCGAATCCTCTCCTAGCTCCTTATCTGGCCCCTCCTCATCCCGCCTACCTGTTTAGTGCGTATGTTGTGAATGTGCTACGTATGAAAAGACACATATATATGCTGTATACACAAACTACTGTAGTATAAGTAAAAACATACGTAATACATGCA
>NC_051419.1:16669979-16670120 GCF_015228065.2 Penaeus monodon | reverse complement strand
AAAAAAAAAAACTGGTTTTTTTTTTTCTTAACCATGAATATTTCATGAACTTTTTTTACGATTAATAAAAACTTGTGCACGAATAAAAACGTATATATAAGAATTTGTCTTGTGATATGATACGCACTTGTGCGTGTAAAA
>NC_051419.1:16669458-16669625 GCF_015228065.2 Penaeus monodon | reverse complement strand
GGGGTTTTTTTTTTTAAACTATAAAATTCTTTTCAATATATATACACGAAACAAGTGGTACATATCACAAAAAAAGGTTTTTATATATACTTTTTCTTTATTCGTCCCACAAGTTTTTTATTTATCGTAAAACAAGTTCATGAAAATTCAGGGTTAAAAAAAAAAAA
>NC_051419.1:16669128-16669393 GCF_015228065.2 Penaeus monodon | reverse complement strand
CCGGGGACAAGGGCCCTTTTAATCTAATATGGGATATAAAAAAAAAAATTTTTATTAAAATACACAAAAAGAAAGGTAAAACTAAGAATCGAGGCCGGGCCGGGGGGGAAAGTCGTCAATGGGGGCCTTCCCTTTTTTCTTTTGGGTTCCAGAAACCCTCCCCGGGCAATTGGAAATCCTTACCCACGAAAAAAAAAGGCAGGGGAAAAACCAAAATAAAGAGTAAATTCAGTAATGAAACTGCCCTTTTTTAACAAAGATTGGG
>NC_051419.1:16668625-16668919 GCF_015228065.2 Penaeus monodon | reverse complement strand
TGCATGTATGTACGTTTTGATTTGTACATTTATACGTACATGTAGTTTTTTTTTGTATACCGCATATATATTGTCTGTGATACGTACCACATTCACCCCCCATACGCCTCAAAAAGTGTAGGGCAGGATGAAAGGGCGGGCAGATAAGGGGTCTAGGAGAGGATTGGGTGGGCCCTGTAACGAGATGTCGGAACATGACGAGTTGGGGCCCCGTTTTGGGGAAACCCCCATTTACTTAAAACGCCTGATCTCCGTATTTTAAAAACATATAAGATCTGTACTTCATGATTCGAA
>NC_051419.1:16667856-16667957 GCF_015228065.2 Penaeus monodon | reverse complement strand
GTGAAACCCGTTAATAAAGTCACTGTAAAATTGTAAACACATATAAGATGTGAAATATTCCTAATGAAGTTTAAGAAAAAAAACGCATTTCAAGTTCCTAT
>NC_051419.1:16664387-16664718 GCF_015228065.2 Penaeus monodon | reverse complement strand
AAACCCAGTTAAAGGGGAGATAAGGGAGACAAGAAAATTTTGCAGTGTTTAATTAAAGGTGCCAATGGAAGAGAAAAAGGGTCTAAGTGGAATTTTTGGTGCAAAAATATCTTGTCCCCATTATCTCCCCTTTAACGGGCCCTTTTAGTACCCCTAAGAAAAATTTTTACATCCTTTTTCTAAAGAAATACGAAACCCCTTTAAATTTAAACAACCCAAAAAACCATGGGGAGTTTTTTATATAGAGTCAATTCTTTTTCTAATGTTCCCCCCTTTAAACCAAACCCAATTTTAGTTAAAAAAATGTAGACCCCTCCCCGCTTACCCAAAA
>NC_051419.1:16661929-16662001 GCF_015228065.2 Penaeus monodon | reverse complement strand
AATAAAAAAATCCCAAAATAACTGAACGAATTTTGTAACTAAAAAACTAAAAACCTTGAAATCATGGATAAA
>NC_051419.1:16655202-16655289 GCF_015228065.2 Penaeus monodon | reverse complement strand
CACATAATTTGTAGATCACGTACCCTGTAATACTGAATGCCTCGTCGAGTACCACTGCGTCAACACATGGACTTTATCAGCCGTAAG
>NC_051419.1:16649820-16650141 GCF_015228065.2 Penaeus monodon | reverse complement strand
GGAAAAAACAAGTACGATAACAGATAGAAGACAAATAACGTAAATCCTTTAATAAAACCCCCCTTTCCCAAATTCAAGGTTCCCGAGTTTCTCCCAAAATGTCTTTAAAATTTTATTTAATTTAAAAACGGGAAAAGACAACCAAAAAAAAAGGCTGAAAAAAACAAAAAGGGAAAAAACTGATTATTTTAAAAATTTACAAAGAAAAATGACGCGTTTCCTCTTAGGGGCAACTTCGGTGTGGGGGTCAAAGAGAGTGAGGGCCTACCCTTTACTCAGGCGTGACGTCCCTACGACCCTTCCTAAGGCATTTTTAACGCA
>NC_051419.1:16649614-16649737 GCF_015228065.2 Penaeus monodon | reverse complement strand
TATATAAACGAAAATGATAGATATTAAATAATAGTATGTTTATTTGTGCATACATATATGCATATATTTTATATAGTGCCTGCTTCTCCGTACGTATATATAATATTATATGGTTGTGGGGTT
>NC_051419.1:16647763-16647901 GCF_015228065.2 Penaeus monodon | reverse complement strand
GAAAAAAGCATTTTCAAGATAAAATTTTAAAAATTGAAAATAATAATAATAATAATATTAATAAAATAATTTAATAAAATTTTAAAATTAATTAATAGAAATTAAAGGGTTTTTAAAAATTAAAAATAAATACATAAC
>NC_051419.1:16647487-16647661 GCF_015228065.2 Penaeus monodon | reverse complement strand
AGATTCCAAAAAAAATTTCTGTTAAAAAAAAATTATAAAAGTTTCCCAAAAAAAATTTTTTTTAAATTTATGTTTTTAGTTATTTTTAATGTTCAATTTTTTTTTTTTTCTTTGTTGTTTTTTAAAAAATTAACCTTTTATCCGAAATTTAAAAGTAAAATAATTTTGAAAAAA
>NC_051419.1:16647137-16647435 GCF_015228065.2 Penaeus monodon | reverse complement strand
AATAATTGCAAAAAAAATTTTTTAACCAAAATTCTAAAAATTTTATGAAAAAATTCAATTTGTTTAAAAAAAAATGTTTTTTTAAAATTTTTTAAAAAGTTTTTAATTTAGGTGCTAAAATAATTGAAAAAATTTTGGATTTTATATTTATTTAAAAATTATTAAGTAAATTTTTCCCCCTTTTTTTTAAAAAGGAAAAAAAAAATTTTTTCCCCCTTTTTTAAAATAACTAAAATGACTATTTTTTAACATTTTTTTTGGAAATAAAAAAACTAAGATAACAGAAAAAACAAAGGGG
>NC_051419.1:16645735-16646200 GCF_015228065.2 Penaeus monodon | reverse complement strand
TTTTAGGATTTTTATTTAAATGGTTTTTTTAAAAACTTTGTTTTTTTTTACTTTGATTTTATCCAAGATTTTTCCCCCCGGGGAAAAATACCCTTGGGGAAGTTTAATTTTGGGGGCCCAAGATCATAAGGGGGTTACCCCCTTATGGGGGGGTATTTTTTATTATTATTATTATTATTATTTATTATTATATTTAATTATTTTTATATATTTTTTATTATTTATTATTATTTTCTTTTTTTATTTATTTTCAAAAAATATTTAATGTAATAATAATAATATATAAAAAGGGTAATATAATAATTTAAAAATAGTAATAAAAAATTTTTTTTCATTTTTGGTTGTTATAAAACTTATTTTTTTTTATTAAAATTCCCAAAAAGCTTAAAATAACTTAATATTTCAAAAAATTTTTGATTTAAAAATTGAATAATATTAAATAATTATCATAAAAAGGTTATTAGA
>NC_051419.1:16645299-16645575 GCF_015228065.2 Penaeus monodon | reverse complement strand
AACGTAATTTTATTTTAAAAAAAAGGGGAAAAAAAAAAATCCCAAAAAGAAAAACCGGAAAATATATGGAAAATTTTTAGATTATATAAATCTTTTTTTGATTATTATTTTTGATTATTAGGGAATTTTTAAAAAGGTTTACTCCTAAAATATGATGATATAATGGAAAATTATTAAATTATTATTTTATTATTATTATTATTTTATAATTTATTTAAAATATTTATATTATTATTATTATTATATTTTAATTAGATTATTAAAAATTTTGTCCTT
>NC_051419.1:16645077-16645209 GCF_015228065.2 Penaeus monodon | reverse complement strand
ATAGGTTTAAATTTCAAAAACTTATTAATGAAAATTAAAGGATACGATAATAAGGAAATTTTATTAAATTTTATAAATCTTATTTTTTATTATTATTTTTTAAAAAAAATTGTAATAGGCCTTTTTTAACTG
>NC_051419.1:16644790-16644871 GCF_015228065.2 Penaeus monodon | reverse complement strand
TTCCTTTTGGGTAATTCATTAAGGGTTTTTTTGATTTCAAAAATTATTTTGGGAAATTTTTAAGGGGAAATTTATAATTTT
>NC_051419.1:16644650-16644715 GCF_015228065.2 Penaeus monodon | reverse complement strand
AAAAAGATGATTTAAATTAAAATAATATTAATTATAATAATATGAAAAATAATATATTATAAAAA
>NC_051419.1:16644360-16644601 GCF_015228065.2 Penaeus monodon | reverse complement strand
ATATTATAAATTATTTTAAATTAAATATACTTACGATTATTAAAAAAAAAAATTAAAATTTTTTATTTTTTTGTATTTTTATGGAGTTTTTTCTTTTTTTCTTTTGCAAAAAAATTTTTAACTGAAAAATTTCCTATTTTAAAAATGAGTACTGGAACATAAGTTGGTAAGAAAAAAAGAAAAAAAGCCAAGGGGAAAAAACCCGGAAAAGGGGGGGTGGGTTGCCCTTTTGAAGAACCCC
>NC_051419.1:16637098-16637831 GCF_015228065.2 Penaeus monodon | reverse complement strand
GGGGGGGAGCCCTTTTTTTCAAGCACTGGGCTTTAACAAAGGGGCCGGTTTTTTCTCCGGGGGAATTTAAAGCCCCACCCCCCAGGGGGTTTCTGGGCAAGGGGGCTTAAAACCCCTTGTGAAAACAAACCCCCGGTCCCCCTCTAAAACCCGGGAAAAATTTGGGGGAAGGGGTTTAAATCCCTTGGCATTGAGTTTTTTGGAGGGGATTTAAAATTGTCAATTTTAACCGGGCCCTGCCAATTAGGAACTTAATACCCGGGTTGTGGGCCCAGCCAAATGACGGGAAACAAGGGGGAAAAAACCCAATGGGACAAAATCCTTTGGGTTCCCCGTTTGGGGGCCAAAGCCTGCTTAACCCAAAAACTTGAAAATTCCTTAGAACGGGCCCCCCTCCAAAACCCAAAAGTTTTTCCCCCGGGGCAAAAAAGGGTTAGGGGGGTCAAAACCCTAAAATGTGGAAAAAATTTTGGGGAAAAGGTTGGGGGGTGTCGGGGTGGAAGGAAATGCCAAACGGGGCAAGGAAAATTGGTGGATGGGGGGCCCCGCAATCCACACCTCCAAAGATGGAAAAAGGGGAAACCCCAAAAAACCCGGCTTTTAGGGGGTGCCGGGTGCCCCCTTAGAAGGGGAAAAACCCGGGGGTTTAACCCGACGAAACCCCGGATAACAGCCTCCCCCGAATACCCCAAAAACCCGGCGGGCCAAACCAAAAAGATTGGGGGCAAACCCC
>NC_051419.1:16636926-16637075 GCF_015228065.2 Penaeus monodon | reverse complement strand
AAAGGGCCAAACCAAACCCCCGAAAAACTCAAGGGGCAATTATTTTTTTCCCCCCCCTGAGGGGGAACCCCCCCGGGGAAAAAAAAAGGGGGCCCCTAATAAAAAAACAAAAATTTCTAAACACCCCAAAGCCCCCCCCGGGGGCCTTC
>NC_051419.1:16624104-16624285 GCF_015228065.2 Penaeus monodon | reverse complement strand
TTATTAAGGCAAAGATTAATATTAATGTCAACGGCGGCCCGTCTTCGAGCCGCCGTAACTCCATCGCCCAGGTACTCTTTGAGGCCGATATTAGAGTACTCGGGTACTACCCAACCCATTATGGGTATGTTGCTTTCATTGAGGACACCAAATAGGCAGAGAATCTCTTTTCTGGCTCCAC
>NC_051419.1:16622611-16622686 GCF_015228065.2 Penaeus monodon | reverse complement strand
ATTTGTTATTATATCGTAAAACAAGTTCATGAAATATTCAGGGTTAAGAAAAAAAAAATCCAGTTTATTTTTTTC
>NC_051419.1:16621831-16621901 GCF_015228065.2 Penaeus monodon | reverse complement strand
CACATTTACTTAGACGCCTGATCCCGTATTTAACAACATATAAGATCTGACTTCACTGATTCGAAGCACC
>NC_051419.1:16621077-16621186 GCF_015228065.2 Penaeus monodon | reverse complement strand
ATATACAGTGAAACAAGTTTAAAAAAGTCACTGTTAAAATTGTAAACACATATAAGATGTGAAATATTCCTAATGAAGTTTAAAAAAAAAACGCATTTCAAGTTCCCAT
>NC_051419.1:16620449-16620532 GCF_015228065.2 Penaeus monodon | reverse complement strand
AAATAAAAAAAAGTATATGGTATTTTATGTTTTCTATGCGTTCGTGAGTATGTTGCGGCTATTTTGTTTAACCAAATGTATGT
>NC_051419.1:16591649-16591830 GCF_015228065.2 Penaeus monodon | reverse complement strand
TTATTAAGGCAAAGATTAATATTAATGTCAACGGCGGCCCGTCTTCGAGCCGCCGTAACTCCATCGCCCAGGTACTCTTTGAGGCCGATATTAGAGTACTCGGGTACTACCCAACCCATTATGGGTATGTTGCTTTCATTGAGGACACCAAATAGGCAGAGAATCTCTTTTCTGGCTCCAC
>NC_051419.1:16590076-16590167 GCF_015228065.2 Penaeus monodon | reverse complement strand
TTCTTTATTCGTGCACAAGTTGTTATTATATCGTAAAACAAGTTCATGAAATATTCATGGTTAAGAAAAAAAAATCCAGTTTATTTTTTTC
>NC_051419.1:16587054-16587186 GCF_015228065.2 Penaeus monodon | reverse complement strand
TATATTTCTGTCCCCCGTTCCACACTCCCGTTCCTCTCCTCCTCCTCCCTCCTCCTCCACTTATTCCGTCCCATCCTCCTCTTCTTCACTACTTCCACTTCATTTCTGTTCCCTTCTCGACGTCCCTTCATA
>NC_051419.1:16582951-16583020 GCF_015228065.2 Penaeus monodon | reverse complement strand
AATAAAAAATCCCAAAAAAACTGAACGAAAATTTTTAACTAAAAAATAAAAAAATTAAATCATGGATAA
>NC_051419.1:16582175-16582355 GCF_015228065.2 Penaeus monodon | reverse complement strand
GGGTTAAATACATAAAAAGACAGCACCAAAAATTTGGAAGGGGAAAGGGAACGAAAAAGATGAGCGAAGAAGGAGAGCAAAAGAAAATAGAGTATTTAGGAAACAAAATAGCGAGTAAGTAAAATAGGGTACAGGGGTCAGGATACACGGGAAAAGAAAAGGGGAGAGGGGAAAAGCTTG
>NC_051419.1:16576176-16576258 GCF_015228065.2 Penaeus monodon | reverse complement strand
AATTTGTAGATCACGTACCCTGTAATACTGAATGCCTCGTCGAGTACCACTGCGTCAACACATGGACTTTATCAGCCGTAAG
>NC_051419.1:16570885-16571107 GCF_015228065.2 Penaeus monodon | reverse complement strand
GGTAATAACAAATGTACGATAACAGATAGAAGTACAAATAACGTAATATCCTTTAATAAATCCACACTTTCCAACTTCAAGGTTCCAGAGTTTCTCCCTAGAAGATGTCTTGAATATTCTATTTAATTTAAAAGCGGAATAGACAACCAACAAAAAAAGGCTGAAACAACAAAAGGTAAAAATCTGATTATTTCAAATATTTACAAAGAAAATGACGCGTTT
>NC_051419.1:16552366-16552448 GCF_015228065.2 Penaeus monodon | reverse complement strand
TGTGCCCCACGATCTCAGCAATAACATTACCAGCTGCCCGTAAAACTATGTTTGTTTCCGTTATTGATTCAGTTCTGATAAG
>NC_051419.1:16552000-16552278 GCF_015228065.2 Penaeus monodon | reverse complement strand
TTCCTTAGCTCATTCAATACTTTTCTTATCAACTCTTTTTCCTCTTCATCACACGCTCTTCTGACCACACTATCATCGTCTTCTGGAAACACGTGGTCCCTTCTTTTCTTCAGGGCCTCTTCTTGCTGCTGTTCCATGTCGTGTACACTCTCCCTAGCTTCCTGATCATTTCTATGTCTGTCAGCACTTGTTCCCGAATTTGCTGCTTGATCCGCCATTTTGCTCTGTAAGGGATACTCCTATTTCATCCCAATTTCTTCATTTGCTGTCGATACTTC
>NC_051419.1:16545484-16545737 GCF_015228065.2 Penaeus monodon | reverse complement strand
CTGTTGTGCATGTGTGTCCGTAAATTCGTCTTTTTAACTTAGTTTTGTAATGTCTTAAGTATGAATAATATACTTATCAACAATGAATGTTTTTTTACCTTAAGACCTAAAATGATAATTAAAATATCGTCGAGAAAGATTTGAACCTGAAAAGTGAATAATAAATAAACAAGGTACAAAAATAAGCAAACGCCATATACTGAACTAAGCCTCCAAGATCGGTCAGAATCACCATAAGAAATTATAAAGAAAA
>NC_051419.1:16544656-16545428 GCF_015228065.2 Penaeus monodon | reverse complement strand
CGCATAAATGTAACGTCAGAATTGCTACAACTGACATACATATAAAATGGTGCAAAACGCGGTGGGATCTATGGTATAGACAACTATCTAAATCATTTTCGCACCCACGTTCAGTGTTTTTGTAACGAATTACGGACCAATAGTTAGGCCTACTAATTATAAAGCGCTGAAAGACTAGACGCTCACTCGCCTATTCAGTATTTAGACCTTGTATTCAAGTTTTCGACAAACTATTATTAGCAATTGATGCATTTATTTTTTATTTAGATGTATAACCTGCAATACGCAGATTTACAAGTCGGCCAGTTCGGTTACGGTTTATACAAATGCATGATTACGTTAAAAGATTCATGCAAATTTTGAAATTTTGTTAATGTGCTTTATGCTTGTATAGCACGAGCTGTTTAAATTGATGTACTGTGCTTGACTAGCACACTATTTAAGTGTCATCGTAGTTCTGTATGTGTTTTTTTTGTTCTGTTATTTCTCGGTACGTGATTAGAGGAGCGAGCGTCTGTAACACCACTGTTTTTCCGCAACTTGCCTGTATACTTCAAAAATGCCAAAAATGCCAAATCTTAGAAGTCAATCGAAAGTAGGAGAAAACGTTGATTTGGATGAATCAAATATGGATGAACGGACAGTCGAAAGTATGGGTGATCCAGAGGGCGCACAAGCTAACATCGCGCCAGGGGTTATGCCAACCCAGTTATTCGAAAGAATAGTTGTGGGTCTGCATGAGACACAGATTGGTATGACTGACTTACGAAAG
>NC_051419.1:16542196-16544581 GCF_015228065.2 Penaeus monodon | reverse complement strand
GCAAGAGAGGGTATGCACGAGTTAAGAGAGATGATCGCTTGTCAAGGCGAAAATATAAACCGCCTTCTAGATGCCATGACCAACCTTTTAAGTAATAGTAATGCGGGGAAAATCTCGGAAAGCCAGAGTTCTAGATTGACTTTCAATAAAGATGATGTTAATGATACAAGTAGAATAACACCTGTCGGAAAAGCGCCTTCGCAAATTAAAGTAAAGATAGACAAAGACGCGATCCCGTACTTCGACGTAAAAGAGAGTAAAGATAACTTGTCCCGTAGTAAAGATTTAGAAACGTGGCTTAGGCGCATAGAACTCGTAACTCCAGACGATGCAGACGAGGCAAGGATAAGACTCGCGCGCACCTATTGCAAAGGAACCGCAGATCTTGTGATAAATTCTCCTGAATTTGAAACGATAGAAGACTGGGCTCACTTTAAGTCATTATTAAGACGTAAATTTAAAGGCACGGCGAACAGCAGCGATTTCTTCTGTAATTTACAGCGTAAAACGATGAGACCTGGACAGACACCGCAAGATTTCTTGTTAGAAATAGAAGGAATAGTATACATGGGTTTGAGAGAATATTCCATAGAAATAGGCGATCCGGTAGCGTTAATTAGAAGGATTTTTATGAGCGGCTTACCTGCAGATATCGCAGATATTTTAATAGCGTGTGAAGAATTACCCCTCTATGAGATAGTAACTAAAGCAAACAAATTGTTCTCGTCGCGAACACCGCGAGCCCCTCAACGTAACCCTCGTGAACCACTGCCTATCGCTGCGACACACGCCCCCGAACCCGTCGCTACGCCCGTCGCGCCCTACTGTTTTTACCATAGGTCACGAGGTCACTCAACTGCAGAATGCAGAGAAAAACCGCAAGGCAATGTATGCTGGCATTGTCGCCGGCCAGACCACAGACGGTACGCGTATCCCTTTCACGAGGGCTGGGAGGGCCAGGCCTCGGGTCCCCTTGGCAAATTCAGCAAAGAGGCGCGCTCCTCACGATTACAGTGATGTCGACAGTAACTATAAGCTGAGGCAGAAAGTTAATTTAACGGGCAGACCAACCGTTATGATCAATGTAGGAGGAAAAAAAGTTGTAGGTTTCATCGACACGGGAAGTGCGGTCTCCCTTATTAACAGCTCGTCCCTAAACTGGTTTAAGTTTGCCTCACGCGCACGTAAAGCGAGGTCGCTTGTAGGTGTAACGGGCACTTTACTAGAGACGATAGAAGAAAGAGACGTGGAGGTCAAAATATCCCCATTCTTAAAAGTAATCCACAGATTCACAATAACCAGTGCGTGTCCATTTCCAGGAGACATCTTACTAGGTATCGACTTTTTAAGACGATTCAAGTTTTCACTCGATCACAAGCCCTTTCCTAGTAAATGTGGATTACGTATAAATGAGGAGTACCTCCCTGTGACGTTTACAGACAAACCCTCGCTCGGTATAGCCCTGGCTGAAGTAAAGTCCCCTGTACATACGGTGGATCTTAAAGGTTTGTTCGGACCCCCACCTGTGTCATATGCTCGTATAAAACGCGCGACGGTTATACCTTCCCAAACCGGTAAGTTCGTGCCGGTAACGATAAGTCGAATATCGCACTCGGACTGCGATATAATTGTGCACGGTTGTCTCAGCGAGATGGTTATCCCGAGAGCGATTGTCAAATCTAGTCATGGTAACGCGCATATCTGGATCGTAAATCTAGCTAATAAAGACCTAAAAATACGTGCGGGTTATGTTTTAACCAGCGTTGAGTTAGCAACGAGCATGTCGTGCAATCAAGTATGTGCAGCGGAAGTAAGCGCCAAACAAAGCCAAACAGATCTTTTATCAGAGTCAGCTCTCAATCATCTCCCGTCAAAACATCAAGAGAGATTAAGATCGGTACTTATGTCTCACAAGAGACTCTTTGACGGAGAAAAACGTGACATAGGCGTCGTATCGGGTATATACCATCACATCCCTACTGGTGATACCACGCCCATCATAAGCAGGCAGTGGAGATTACCACAAATGGCAAAGCAGCAAATTAAAGAGGAGTGCCAGAAAATGCTAAATAGTGGGGTGATAGAACCATCCACTTCACCTTGGATGTCCCCTATAGTCCTAGTCCGAAAGAAAGACCAGAGTTTTAGATTCTGTATAGATTTTAGGAATTTGAACGCGCACACGACGGCCGACTCTTATCCTCTTCCCCGAATGGAAGAGATGATCGACGAGCTCGGGCAGAACATTTTCTTTTCCATCCTAGATGCTCGTTCCGCGTATTGGTCAATTGAGTTAAACCCCGACGACAGGCCGAAGACAGCGTTTTCAGACGGCACTAATTTGTGGCAATTCCGGCGTATGCCATACGGCCTGAAAACGGCTGG
>NC_051419.1:16539891-16541586 GCF_015228065.2 Penaeus monodon | reverse complement strand
GTCCGATACTGCGCCACCGACACCGAGGCGCTTGCTGTCGTGGAAGGAATACGTGCATTCGACGCGTACGTTTACGGGCGTACCTTTGAGGTATTTACAGATCACCGCCCTCTTACCTTTATTTTCAAACGTCCCACTAAGTCCGCGAAGATGTCTCGGTGGAGTCATGAAATAGCTTCTTACGATTGTAAAATAACTTACAAACCAGGTGCCTCCCACCATGTACCGGATCTGTTATCACGAGCCGTAACCGCGATAGATTTGTCATCGATAGATCCCGACCAATTTAGAACAATGCAGCTGGATGATCCATTATGCCGCGAGGTAATAGAATTTGTCGAAGGGAAGGCCTTGCCACGTGTAAAGATCCCCGCATCGTTAGACGAATTCGAGGTAAACAACGGCGTATTATACCACGTGCGAGAATTACCATCTGGCTTAGTGAGTCAACTCGTACTGCCACCTAAAGTTCGCCCTGCAGCAATGAAAATATTGCATAATAGCAGTACAGCCGGTCATCCAGGGATATTTAGAACCTATAAGAGATTAGTAGATTTTTATTGGTTCCCAAATGCTTTGCAATACTGCAGAAAGTACGTTCAGTCCTGCCCAACGTGTCAAAAGCGGAAGACGATCCTACGAGGGCGTGCTCCTCTAGCAGCCAATCCGCTCGCGACGGAGCCATTCGAACGAGTTTCGGTTGATCTGATTGACCTGCCGGTTGCAAGTAATGGCGACAGGTACGTACTAACTATCGTAGATGAGTTAACGCGGTTCATACAGTTGGTGCCCATGCCAAGTAAGGATGCGCACACAGTCGCAGACGCCTTAATTTCACATTATATAACGCTTTTCGGGCCCCCCGTCACATTGTTATCAGATAATGGGAGCGAATTTACAGGCGAGTACTTCAGAGAAATCTGTGAATTGCTCGGAACGAAAACGCGATATACCACCCCATACAACCCAGCTTCTAATGGACTAGTCGAGCGATGCAACCGCGTAATCAAAGACTGTTTAGCAGCATTATGTGAAGACGCGCCTCGTACTTGGAATACCCGACTAGAATACGTGCGATTAGCCCTCAACACCGCTTTCCATAGATCTGTGAACAACCAGCCTCTGTATCTCTTAACGGGACGCGAGTGCACCTTTCCCGTCGGTCTCACAAACCACCACACGAGAGATGGCGAGATCGGGAAGCGTCAATTAGACTTGTTAGCTGCTCGCGACGCCGCGGTCACGGGAACGCAGAAGGTTAGAGAAGAAAATATGGAGGGAATTGATAGAAGGACGAAGGCTATTCCAGAACTCAGGGAGGGATCTTTGGTTTTGCGTAAAAGACCTCCAGGTCAGGGTAGTGCAGGCTTGTCATCTAGATGGATCGGTCCCTTTAGAATTATAAAGAAAGTTGGGCCAGTATCATATATCGTGAAAGACATTAAGAAGTATACGGAGCATAGAGTTCATAGAAATCAAATCGTACCATTTAAGATAGATAATGAATTAAGAGTAATTATGCCCGAAGGCGTTGTTCAACCCGGAAAAACAATGGTTGATTCAGGTGATATTGATCCAGATGATCCAGTTAATATTATGTTGTTAGGTTTAGTAAGATCCTCAAATGCTTCGTTCTAATTCAGCTGGTTGAATTATGTAAAGCTGCACACGATGTAAATTGTTTGCAAGATTGCA
>NC_051419.1:16539224-16539801 GCF_015228065.2 Penaeus monodon | reverse complement strand
TCCATGTGTATTTGTGCATTTCCATTACTAATTGTGCATTACTAAAATGTGTTAATGTCTGGCATGCTCATTTTTTTTTGTAAAGCTTACTGTGAACATTAACTTGCTTGTCTGATGTTTGTGTCAATCAATTCTGCTTCATCGTACATAAACGTAAAAAGCTAGCTTAAACTCTCGCATGTCAGGAGCATGGCCCTTTTCACGGAATTGTAGCACATATGGGAACATGTACTGAGCCTGATCTTTATCCCCAGCATGAGCCTGCACAGATGTCGTCTGTTCCTGTCGTCAGTGTTGTCCAAGCTGTACACCCGAGTCCTTGTGGGGGAAGCGTATGCCGTTGCACGTCGTCGTGCGCCTTTCGTCTGTTTCGCCTGAGCCTAGTTAACGGGCTTGTCTGTTCTCGCCTCGCCCTGCAGCATCTTGTCCCTTCGACGCCAGTGGAAGACCGCCAGAGCAGCCCCATCGTGGCTGGGCCGTTTGACCTGGCTAGGGCACGGGTGCATGTTACGTATTTACGTCAGTCCCAGGATCGTTGCGGCTTGCCGGGGCGGCGCGCCGTCTGGGAGGGGGCGGT
>NC_051419.1:16538363-16538616 GCF_015228065.2 Penaeus monodon | reverse complement strand
CTGTTGTGCATGTGTGTCCGTAAATTCGTCTTTTTAACTTAGTTTTGTAATGTCTTAAGTATGAATAATATACTTATCAACAATGAATGTTTTTTTACCTTAAGACCTAAAATGATAATTAAAATATCGTCGAGAAAGATTTGAACCTGAAAAGTGAATAATAAATAAACAAGGTACAAAAATAAGCAAACGCCATATACTGAACTAAGCCTCCAAGATCGGTCAGAATCACCATAAGAAATTATAAAGAAAA
>NC_051419.1:16529827-16530012 GCF_015228065.2 Penaeus monodon | reverse complement strand
TTCTACCCTGTTTTTACAACTCGTTTTTTATAATATTTAAGGATTATTCAGCGCATGGACATGGAAGGAGCCTTCGACCCGCACACAACCCCCGCATTTGCGCATTTGCTCGGGTCGGAGGATGACTTCCCTGCGCAAGATTTGCTATAATGCCAAGCAAACAGTAAGCCAAGCCGCTCATCCCA
>NC_051419.1:16529144-16529219 GCF_015228065.2 Penaeus monodon | reverse complement strand
CAATATGACATCACCATCTAGCATTGCACTATGTTGCCATCACATCACCCCGATTGTCTCTATACACCTGTATGC
>NC_051419.1:16528925-16529026 GCF_015228065.2 Penaeus monodon | reverse complement strand
CCATCACCATACCTCATCATCACTGTTCACGCTCACTGTTCAACCTTTTTGCATAATGTTTTTTTTTGCTTATCGCGCATTACCCTTTTTATACCTTGTGT
>NC_051419.1:16528439-16528540 GCF_015228065.2 Penaeus monodon | reverse complement strand
CCGACTGATCTTCCATGTTCTCTATACGGGAAAAGTTACCTCACCCAAAAAAAGAAAATAAAGGTATCTCCTGCCCCCTATCCAGCAAAAAACGCTCAATC
>NC_051419.1:16527775-16527923 GCF_015228065.2 Penaeus monodon | reverse complement strand
GCGTAACATATTTTTTGGTGGCAAGCGGCGGGAAATGGCGTTTTGTTTGGCAATCGATACTCCAGACGGTTGTAACGCTTGTTATGTCTAAACGCTCATCATCTTTCGTGCAGTTCTTAACCCGTAGTCATGGATTTTTATCATTTTA
>NC_051419.1:16527207-16527736 GCF_015228065.2 Penaeus monodon | reverse complement strand
AAACTTGATTACAGTAAATTTTTTTTGTTTTTTACTTGATTTGGCTTAGTGGGTTTTTCTTCAATTATCGGGGTTTTACGGCCCGTTTGCTTCGGTGCTTGTTTTTTTGTTTTTTCCTGGTGTTTTTTCTCTGGTATTTGTTGCGAGCTTTTACTTTCTGGCAGGAGACGACGATTCCATGGTTTTTTAGGGAAATTTTCTGTTTGCCCTTTGTGACTTCGTGAAAGTTTTTTATGGTTGTTTTGAAAGAGGGCACGCAAGTTTACTTGTTTTATGCAAGATTTTTTACTTTATATGTGTTTTTGGTGATTACCCCAGTATGTCTCGGGAAAGTTTTTGTATGTTTATTTTAGTGAATTTTGTTTAAGTGTTTGATACGTGTTTTATGCTTTTTTGTTTTGGTTGAATCATTTAAACGAATGTTTTTAAAACTGTCCTGCGTGTTTTATCCTGTTTTTAGTGAAACTTTAAGCGAATGTTTTAACAACTGTGCGTGTGAAAGGAGTGGCCTATTAAATAATAGGATAAA
>NC_051419.1:16526201-16526856 GCF_015228065.2 Penaeus monodon | reverse complement strand
CGGAAAAAAAGTTCTAACGAAATGAAGACGGATCGTGCTCTGTGTTCCTGTGATCCCGCGTCTGTTCCGGGTTGCGTGTTCCTGTGATCCATGTCTGTTCCCGTATGTGATACCGGTCTGTTTTTCGTGTTCTGTGTTCCTTGATCCCGTGTCTGTTCCCCTGTTGTGTGTTTCCTGTGATCCCGTGTTGTGTGTTCCTGTGATCCCTCCTGTGATCCCGTGTTCTTGTTCCTGTGATCCCGTGTTTCTGTGTTCTGTGATCCCGTTTCTGTGTTCCTGTTTATCCCGTGTCTGTTCCTGTGTTGTGTGTTTCCCGTGATCCCGTGTCTGTTCCCGTGTTCTGTGTTCTGGTATCCCGTGTTTGTTTCCGTTTTCTGTGTTCTGTGCCGGTCGTTTCCCCTTTGTGTTCCCTGTATCCCGTGTCCTGTTCCCGTGTTGGTTTTTCCTGTGATCCCGTGTCCCGTTCCCGTGTTCTGGTTCCTGTGATCCCGGTTCTGTTTCCTGTGATCCCGTGTCTGTTCCCGTGTTCTGTTCCTGTGATCCCGTGTTTGTTTCCGTGTTCTGTGTTCTGGTGATCCCGTGTCTGTTCCCGTGTTCTGTGTTCTGGTGATCCCGTATTTCTCTGTTCTGTATTTATGTGATTGTGATTGTAAAG
>NC_051419.1:16525933-16526083 GCF_015228065.2 Penaeus monodon | reverse complement strand
AGGACCTTTTAATTATTTACACGTGTTTTATGCTAGTTTTTTAGTGTTTAAACTTTAACGATGTTTTATAATGTCTGCGGGTTTTTTAAGTGGATGATTCTATGCTTGGCATGAATGTTTTAGAAGTGTTTTTACGAGGGTCCAGTGGAG
>NC_051419.1:16525507-16525901 GCF_015228065.2 Penaeus monodon | reverse complement strand
AGCAAAGGGTCTATGATTGTGATTTGCTTTGTTTTTTTTATGTGCGGTGTTTTATTAGTGCATCATTAGTTTTACGTCTTTTAGTGAGATTTTAGAAGTTCTTATAAATGTCTTTGTCGTGTTTGTCTTTTCGTGCGTGTACTATTAGTAATTTACGTGCATCGAAGTTTGTGATTTGATCACTGAATCATGTTTTGCTCTGAGACGTGTGGTGTATATTAGCTTAGTTTTTGTGAGTTATCGGAGTCGTGTTCTATAGACTTTGTGGGTTGTCCTAGTGTTTGTTCGCCTTGGGTGCTCTGACTTATTTAGTAGCCGATTCGACCAGCCATGGTCAGGAACAGTGAGTCGGAACACAGTCCTCCGCCCTTCGACGGACCCCCATTGGAAGCGG
>NC_051419.1:16525070-16525266 GCF_015228065.2 Penaeus monodon | reverse complement strand
ATTAACCAAATTATGTTGCATTTATCTAAGTATTTTAAGATATATTTATCCTCTTCTACTTAACGAAAAAACATGTTGAATAAATATAATATTTTTTATACTTTCATAAGAAGGATTGCATTTTTTTTTATATACTCATGTATTATGACTGCTAACATGTAAACCATTCTCTCTAATTCATTTTTTTTACCACGTT
>NC_051419.1:16524802-16524928 GCF_015228065.2 Penaeus monodon | reverse complement strand
TGTTCGATGATAGGTTAATCTCAAAGTTTGTTTTTTTGACATTGGCCCTTCCAGCTCTCGGCCCTATAGAAATAAATAGACAAGAAGAAGAAAAAAAAAAGCATTTACAAACATATATGCAGTAGG
>NC_051419.1:16523424-16524143 GCF_015228065.2 Penaeus monodon | reverse complement strand
TGCAGGAGACAATGATATACCCGTGTAGAAGCCCAGATTAACTCCACCCAGAATATACCGGGTATAGTTTAGATTAGTCCAGAATAACCTCTGGGGTATATAGGTGTCTCGCCTGCAGTAACCCTCCCGGTTTAAAATAGGCTAGTCTAAACTATACCCCAAGGCCAGAATATACCCCTATTAAAATTAGTAACAAAACTATTTTATCTAAACCATAACAATTACACAATGTGTACTTTTGCTGAGATGAACAATTGGCTTTATGTTCCTTTGACGTGATAATAGGAATATCGAATGAAGAATGATAGTCATCAGGAATTAGTTTTTGAAATCAGGCACATAAAGGACATCATGCATGTAAAATAACTGTTTGTTAAAAGTGTTATATGAGTGTTTAAAGAACTAACCAAGTAATAAGAACAGCTTAAAGAAATTAATAGATTTCTCTACTTTGAGTCTTCTTCAAAACTGCCTAATGGCTTTGAACTTTAGAAACATTTCTCATAACATGTTTTTGGAGACTGAAACTCAAACGAATTCATATCCCATGTCAACAATATCAATCTCCGGTAGAGGTATCTGAATGAAGACATAAGTTATGTAGACCTAAAATTCTACTTATGAAAAAATATACACTGAGGGCACAAGGGCTTAATAGTTCGGTCGTAAAATGTCATTTATCATTTCGGAAACAACACAGTGCTCAGAGGCTAATACCA
>NC_051419.1:16523328-16523404 GCF_015228065.2 Penaeus monodon | reverse complement strand
GGGGGGGGGGGTGAAATAAAAGAGTGAAATATAAGCTCGTAGATAATCAAAGAAAGTCTCATTTGGAGGTCTACCC
>NC_051419.1:16519119-16519196 GCF_015228065.2 Penaeus monodon | reverse complement strand
ACGGGTAGACCTCCAAATGAGACTTTCTTTGATTATCTACGAGCTTATATTTCACTCTTTTATTTCACCCCCCCCCC
>NC_051419.1:16518364-16519097 GCF_015228065.2 Penaeus monodon | reverse complement strand
TGGTATTAGCCTCTGAGCACTGTGTTGTTTCCGAAATGATAAATGACATTTTACGACCGAACTATTAAGCCCTTGTGCCCTCAGTGTATATTTTTTCATAAGTAGAATTTTAGGTCTACATAACTTATGTCTTCATTCAGATACCTCTACCGGAGATTGATATTGTTGACATGGGATATGAATTCGTTTGAGTTTCAGTCTCCAAAAACATGTTATGAGAAATGTTTCTAAAGTTCAAAGCCATTAGGCAGTTTGAAGAAGACTCAAAGTAGAGAAATCTATTAATTTCTTTAAGTGTTCTTATTACTTGGTTAGTTCTTTAAACACTCATATAACACTTTTAACAAACAGTTATTTTACATGCATGATGTCCTTTTTGTGCCTGATTTCAAAAACTAATTCCTGATGACTATCATTCTTCATTCGATATTCCTATTATCACGTCAAAGGAACATAAAGCCAATTGTTCATCTCAGCAAAAGTACACATTGTGTAATTGTTATGGTTTAGATAAAATAGTTTTGTTACTAATTTTAATAGGGGTATATTCTGGCCTTGGGGTATAGTTTAGACTAGCCTATTTTAAACCGGGAGGGTTACTGCAGGCGAGACACCTATATACCCCAGAGGTTATTCTGGACTAATCTAAACTATTTCCCGGTATATTCTGGGTGGAGTTAATCTGGGCTTCTACACGGGTATATCATTGTCTCCTGCAGAGCAATAACACAGG
>NC_051419.1:16517690-16517772 GCF_015228065.2 Penaeus monodon | reverse complement strand
TGTCTATTTATTTCTATAGGGCCGAGAGCTGGAAGGGCCAATGTCAAAAAAACAAACTTTGAGATTAACCTATCATCGAACA
>NC_051419.1:16517353-16517549 GCF_015228065.2 Penaeus monodon | reverse complement strand
AACGTGGTAAAAAAAATGAATTAGAGAGAATGGTTTACATGTTAGCAGTCATAATACATGAGTATATAAAAAAAAATGCAATCCTTCTTATGAAAGTATAAAAAATATTATATTTATTCAACATGTTTTTTCGTTAAGTAGAAGAGGATAAATATATCTTAAAATACTTAGATAAATGCAACATAATTTGGTTAAT
>NC_051419.1:16514944-16515021 GCF_015228065.2 Penaeus monodon | reverse complement strand
GGGTAGACCTCCAAATGAGACTTTCTTTGATTATCTACGCACTTATATTTAAAACTTTTATTTCACCCCCCCCCCCC
>NC_051419.1:16514205-16514923 GCF_015228065.2 Penaeus monodon | reverse complement strand
TGGTATTAGCCTCTGAGCACTGTGTTGTTTCCGAAATGATAAATGACATTTTACGACCGAACTATTAAGCCCTTGTGCCCTCAGTGTATATTTTTTCATAAGTAGAATTTTAGGTCTACATAACTTATGTCTTCATTCAGATACCTCTACCGGAGATTGATATTGTTGACATGGGATATGAATTCGTTTGAGTTTCAGTCTCCAAAACATGTTATGAGAAATGTTTCTAAAGTTCAAAGCCATTTAGGCAGTTTTGAAGAAGACTCAAAGTAGAGAAATCTATTAAATTCTTTAAGCTGTTCTTATTACTTGGTTAGTTCTTTAAACACTCATATAACACTTTTAACAAACAGTTATTTTACATGCATGATGTCCTTTATGTGCCTGATTTCAAAACTAATTCCTGATGACTATCATTCTTCATTCGATATTCCTATTATCACGTCAAAGGAACATAAAGCCAATTGTTCATCTCAGCAAAAGTACACATTGTGTAATTGTTATGGTTTAGATAAATAGTTTTGTTACTAATTTTAATAGGGGTATATTCTGGCCTTGGGGGATAGTTTAGACTAGCCTATTTTAAACCGGGAGGGTTACTGCAGGCGAGACACCTATATACCCCAGAGGTTATTCTGGACTAATCTAAACTATACCCGGTATATTCTGGGTGGAGTTAATCTGGGCTTCTACACGGTATATCATTGTCTCCTGCAGA
>NC_051419.1:16513426-16513507 GCF_015228065.2 Penaeus monodon | reverse complement strand
GTCTATTTATTTCTATAGGGCCGAGAGCTGGAAGGGCCAATGTCAAAAAAACAAACTTTGAGATTAACCTATCATCGAACA
>NC_051419.1:16513087-16513284 GCF_015228065.2 Penaeus monodon | reverse complement strand
AACGTGGTAAAAAAAAAATGAATTAGAGAGAATGGTTTACATGTTAGCAGTCATAATACATGAGTATATAAAAAAAAATGCAATCCTTCTTATGAAAGTATAAAAAATATTATATTTATTCAACATGTTTTTTCGTTAAGTAGAAGAGGATAATATATCTTAAAATACTTAGATAAATGCAACATAATTTGGTTAAT
>NC_051419.1:16508913-16509000 GCF_015228065.2 Penaeus monodon | reverse complement strand
ATATTATTGGCCAAGTTTAAAAAAACAGAGCAAACTTCATGTTTCCTTTTTTCAAAATGGGCTTCTAGGACACAGACTCTTCTTCTC
>NC_051419.1:16505430-16505498 GCF_015228065.2 Penaeus monodon | reverse complement strand
CCATTTTGAAAAAAGGCACATGAATGTTTGCTCTGTTTGTTTAAACTTGGCCAATAATATCACACAAT
>NC_051419.1:16501213-16501409 GCF_015228065.2 Penaeus monodon | reverse complement strand
ATTAACCAAATTATGTTGCATTTATCTAAGTATTTTAAGATATATTTATCCTCTTCTACTTAACGAAAAAACATGTTGAATAAATATAATATTTTTTATACTTTCATAAGAAGGATTGCATTTTTTTTTATATACTCATGTATTATGACTGCTAACATGTAAACCATTCTCTCTAATTCATTTTTTTTACCACGTT
>NC_051419.1:16500918-16501071 GCF_015228065.2 Penaeus monodon | reverse complement strand
TGTTCGATGATAGGTTAATCTCAAAGTTTGTTTTTTTGACATTGGCCCTTCCAGCTCTCGGCCCTATAGAAATAAATAGACAAGAAGAAGAAAAAAAAAAGCATTTACAAACATATATGCAGTAGGTGTATATGTTCATATTATGCATTATGC
>NC_051419.1:16499694-16499826 GCF_015228065.2 Penaeus monodon | reverse complement strand
CTTTAATTATACTGTACCCAAATTCGTAAACACTAATTCGGGCCCTATCACCCGAGATTTTGGATCTGAAAAGCCAAAATTTTAAATAAGTAACATGATTTAAACGGCCTTGGGGTTCGTGGGGTGGATGAA
>NC_051419.1:16499318-16499600 GCF_015228065.2 Penaeus monodon | reverse complement strand
GGGTGTAATGTTGAAATTAAAAATTTTTTTAAAAAATAATTCTTTAACAAATAATTTCAAATCTTTTGTTAACTTTAAACTTTATTCCTTCCTTTGCCTGTTAGTTATAACTCAAAATCTTACGATAAATAAAATAAAAAAAAATGTAGACGGAATAGATCATCTCCACTCCCCAGTTTTTTCCATGATTTACTTGGTAAAAAATCATCGATCCACACTACTTTCACGTTTTTGGGAAATTTGTCTCTTTAGACAAATTTTCTTTATCCCGTCAAGGAGGAA
>NC_051419.1:16498944-16499110 GCF_015228065.2 Penaeus monodon | reverse complement strand
CTCTGGGGGATGAAGAAAACGGTTTCGCCTCAAAAAACCCTGACGGTACCCTGCTTAATCCCTTTCTCCACATTTAAATGTGACTTTTTAAACGAATAAACCCATCTAGATAAGTACCCTAAAATTTTGTCTATTAATTCTATAGTGATTGCCTTTAAATTGAAAG
>NC_051419.1:16496910-16497162 GCF_015228065.2 Penaeus monodon | reverse complement strand
TCTTTATTTTCTATTTTCTACTACCTATATGCACGACTCCCTATCTTACGTCTATCTGTCTATCGTTTTATCTATTGATACTCCATTCCTTATTCCCCTGCATGCCTCTGCCTGCACGAGGGGAAACCACCAACGCGAGTGCAGGGACAAGTGGGGCCGATGAGGGGCGTCATAAAAAAGCGGATCGAAGACCCCATCCATCATCCGAGTGACGATTAACCCGTTGTGCTGGCGGGGACAGCGGGGGTTTGG
>NC_051419.1:16495921-16496674 GCF_015228065.2 Penaeus monodon | reverse complement strand
AAATAGTGCGTCAAAAAACATGATTTTTCTTCATGCTTTTTTCCACAGTATAAAACTGAAACCCGGGGAATATTACAAAAAGGGCTGCAAGGAGTGCGCCGCGCCCTCCCCCCACTCCCTTCTAGAAGGGGGTAGCGCAGCTCGTCAGGGGCATCATCAAAAGTGTCTTAGAGAAGCCGCTACACCCAGCGGGGGGCAAAAGGGGTGCATGCTTGTGTGCCTAACTCTAAAAACCCGGGTCACCAAAAGACATCGGGGGGATGTGGTATTGGGCCCCACTTGAGTCTCTTGCTGTACTCCAGTCGCGCAAGGAGGAGGGTTTTTCCCCCCCGGGCTAGCACCTGTATTTTCAAATGAAAAAGGGGCAACCCATTCGGGGGTCGGCGGTTTTCATGGGGTGGGGGCCGCTCGCCGGACCTGAAGAAAACGTTAGGGACACAGTCGCTTCAGTGCGAGTCGGAAGAAGGAATACACAATTAAATAGCCGGAACTGACGTTCGCAGTAATTAGTACCTCCAGGGCACCGTTCGCTGCGCGTGCTCTGTGACCCACACTTGGGTTTCTGTTGCAGTTTGGCACAAAACCCAAAAATCCTTGGGTTGTTGCCCGGCGATCCAGCTTTGCGTCGACGGCGCTGGCTTAAGATTGACATGATATTCGCCCCCCAGTCATTTTCTGACTGAATAGGGGGTGCCAGGGGCCTGGATATTTTCGTGAAGCAAAAACTGGAATTTAGCGATAAATTTATTTATG
>NC_051419.1:16494682-16495628 GCF_015228065.2 Penaeus monodon | reverse complement strand
GGTAAGTTTGTATCTTATTATACTAAATTATGAATAGCTTTGAGTCATAGTAAGGATGACTGAAAATACTTAGGCTCGGGTTTGGGCCTCTTTCTTGCAATTCAAACATATCAACCCCATTTTTTTAAAAAAAGACAGTGCATATTGAAGCATGCGCTTCCCAGGCACAGCCCAGCCCCGGGGCCCCAAACCTTCCTTTTCCCCGAAATAGGCTGACGTCCCCCGAGGGGGCGTCGGTTGCGCCTGTCAGGAGATGGTTCGTCCCGGAGGCCCTGGGTGAGCTGGGAAGCGCAATTGGTTAGGAGACCTCAGGGCCCCCATTCACATCGAAAACTCAAAATTCTTTTCGGGGTCCCACGTAGTTCGGTTTTTAGATGTTTTTTACAATTAAGTAGGAAAACCTGGGGTGCTCTGTGCGGGCCAGACCGAGACTAGATCATGCCCATAATCGAATTAAGTATGGCTCTGGTACAAACTTTTCGTTTATTGTTTAAATCAGCCTGGGTTCTATAAAAATTTAAGAGAACAGGAAATTTTTTTAAGAAGCAAGACCATTCTAAAAGTGAAAATTTTTTTCCCGACGCGACCCCGTTTATCTCGGGAAAATTCCTTGGCAGACTTTTTCCAAAAACCCCAGCCTGGGTCTGTAATTTTCCTGTGCTTGTTGTTGATCGCCATGATCCCAAAGGGCAGTGCTGCTGGAAGGTGGCGACGAAGGCAGAGGTTGGTGCACCTGGTGCGGGGCGCCGCCGGGGGAGGAGCGCCTCGACCCGTCCTGTACCCCCCCCCCCCACTTTATAAGCACACACGTTACATGCTTATAATTCATACACATACACACTTGTTTTGTGTTGTATTAATATATGGATTATTAGATTTTTACATGTTATAGATAATGGATTTATATATTAACACGAACCACCCATTGTGTTAAACATATTTTCAA
>NC_051419.1:16493662-16493729 GCF_015228065.2 Penaeus monodon | reverse complement strand
AAATGCAACACAGATACGCTGCAAGTACCGAGTGCAGTGTTGCCCCCGCTCGCCCGCGCGCGGTAAG
>NC_051419.1:16489042-16490204 GCF_015228065.2 Penaeus monodon | reverse complement strand
TTGGCTTGAACATTGCTAAACGTGTTTTAGATGAGGAGCTTTGCACTCTCTTATAACGAATCTCTTATATAACACGGTCTCTTACTAAGTAAAGGTGGCCCTGCCAAATGCAACCAGTGTACTTATCGAACACCATGCACTATATAACTGCGCTTAGTTAATAAATACTGAATAGCTTAGGCAGCACTTCAGTTGGTTGTGCACATAATACAGTTCAGATAACTAAGTGACAAAAATTAGAACTTATCTTCTCAGACTAAAGTTCTATAGTTCTCCAGAGTGGTTCATATATCTGCATGTAGGTTTCTTAGAACAACGCTATGCGGACCACCTCGTTGGAGAAGCAAATTGTCGACATGGAATGCCTGTTGCCGGAATCCCGAGTCCTTAACTCCAGTACAAAAAGATGAACCCAGATCAAAATACTAGAAGGCCTTACAGCCATTACCTACGATGCTACCATGAATTTGCTTGTAAGACATTCCCTTGTTACTCTCACAAAACCTGAGCTATACAATTTGATATAATACCTGCTAGAATAAGGCTTGGGTGTCGATTCCACTGGTGGTTAAGTGATAGGAGCAACGGGCATTAATCTCGATATAAATTGCAATACAACAGACAAGGGAATCCTAAATGCGAGGTAATGCAACCTTCTCAGACCAACTTGCTTGAGGGACATCGACCTATGTTATTACTCCATCCACTGCAGTGTACAGTGGACATAATCAATGTAAAACAAACTAGAGTTAGGCTTGCCTGTCCATGGGCCGTTAGCCAGGGGGAAACAAAAACTTAGACTGTGGTACAGCAAACAACAAAACACTGAAACATTGCTTTTGATGATAGCACGGAGGAGAACAAAGAACTGTGAAATTGTTTATTTTTTTTTAAATATCACATATTTAGAACGCAGAATAAGGTAATATGTTTAGCAAAACAGTTCGTCTGTCTTTGTGTTCATATATGTAAATCACATAGTGCATATCTTTCCGAGTAGAACCGCTGGTAAAGACCTCCGTTGGACCTGAATTCCGTGTAGAGACAGCCGAGGAAGTTTTAGAGAGCAAAATTTCAGGAACAAAGTAACATGAGAGTTGAATGACACACAAACATCCAGACATCGCATTATGAATCTTTTAGAATCTTATTCTACAAAGTG
>NC_051419.1:16487671-16488269 GCF_015228065.2 Penaeus monodon | reverse complement strand
CACTATTTTTTCAAAACTCACTGTTAATGCACTGAGTTTTTAACCACTACTTTAATTACAAGGAGTTTTAAAGCAGAGGAAAAAGGGGAGGCAAGGGGGCTTAAATTAGAAAGGGGAGGGGAAAAGGAGGCGGAGGCTTTTAAAAGGCGAGAGGGAGAAAAAGGGGCTTAAAAACGAAGGGGGGGGGAGAAGGGAGGGAGGGGGCTTAATGGTGAGGCAAGGGAAAGGGGGCAAGGGGGCTTTAAAAACGAAGGGGGGAGAAAAAGGGGGCAAAGGCTTAAAGACAAAGGGGGGGAGAAGGGAGGGAAGGAGGGTTTAAAAACGAAGGGGGAGGGGGAAAGGGAGGGAAGAAGGCTTAAGGGGAAAAGGGAAGGGGGAAAGGGGTGCAAGGGGCTTAAAAAAAAAGGAGAGGGAAAAGGGAGCAATGAGGCTTAAAAAAGAAAGGGGAGAGGGGGAAATGGAGGCAAGGGGCTTTAAAAACGAAGGGGGAGAGGGAAAGGGGGGGGAAGGAGGCTTAAAAATGAAAGGGGACGGAAAGGGGGGCATGGAGGCTTAAAGTTGGGGGGGGAGAAAAGGGGGGCAAAGGGGGCTTAAAAAA
>NC_051419.1:16485815-16487611 GCF_015228065.2 Penaeus monodon | reverse complement strand
GGCGGGGGGCTTAAAAACGAAAAGGGGGGGGGGGGAAAGGGGGGCAAAGAGGGTTAAAAATAAAAGGGGGGGGGGAGAAAGGGGGGTAAGGGGGCCTAAAGACAAAAGGGGAAGGGAGAAAGGGGGCAAGGAGGTTAAAGACGAGGGGGAGAGGGGAAAGGGGGAAAGGGGGTTTAAAGATAAAAGGGGGGGACGGAGAAAGGGGGGCATGGAGGCTTAAAGGGAAAGGGGAGGGAAAAAGGGGGGAAAGGAGGTTTAAAAAAACGAAGGGGAGGGAGAGAGGGAGGAAAGGGAGGCTTAAGACAAAAGGGGGAGGGGGGAGAAAGGGGAGGCAGGGGGTTTAAAAGACAAAAGGGGAGAGGGAGAAAGGGAGGCAAAGAGGCTTAAAGATAAAGGGGGGGAGGGAAAAGGAGGCAAGAGGTTTAAAAGACAAAAGGGGGGGAAAAAAAAAGGCAAGGAGGTTTAAAAGGGCGAAAGGCAGAGGGAGAAGGGAGGCAAGGACGCTGATATACAAAAGGGGGGAAGGGGGAAAAAGGGAGACAGGGGAGGCTTACAGACAAAAGGGCGTAAAAGGGAGGGGGAGGCAAGGGGGGCTTAAGACAAAATTGGGGGGAAAAAAGTGGGCAGGAACTTAAGGCGAAAGGGTAAAGGAAAAAGGGGGGCAAGTAGGCTTAAAGACGAAAGGGGAGGGGGAAAAGGGGGAGGCAGGGAGGCTTAAAGACGAAAGAGGGGGGGGAAATGGAGGCAAGGAATTTAAAAAGACAAGGGGGGGGAGAGAGGAGGCACGGAGGTTTTATTTAGAAAGGAGAGGAGAAGGGGAGCAGGAGGTTAAAGGGACAAAAAGGAAGGAAAAAGGGGAGCAAGGAGGTTTAAAGACAAAAGAGGAGAGAGAAAGGGAAAAGGGGGTTTTAAAGAAAAAAGGGGGAAAGGGAAAAAGGGAGGCTTAAAAGACAAAAGGGGGAGAGAGGGGGAGGAAGGAGGCTTAAAAGAAAGGGGGGGGGAAAAAAGGGGCAAGGGGGGCTTAAGACAAAAGGGGAGAGAGAGAAAGGGAGGAAAGGACTTAAGCCAAAAGGGGGGGAAAAGGGGGGCAAGGGGGCTAAAGACGAGAAGGGAGGGAGAAAGGAAGCAGGAGGTTTAAAAGACGAAAGGGGAGGGGAAAGGGAGGCAAGGAGCTTAAAGAAAAAAGGGGGAAGGGAAAAGGGAGGCTTAAAAGACGAAAGGGGGAGAGAGAAAGGGGGGTGGGGGCTTAAAGCCAAAAGGGGGGGGAGAAAGGGAACAGGGAGGTTTAAAAAGCGAAAGGGGAGAGGAAAAGGGGGGAAAGGGGGGCTTAAAGACGGAGAGGGGGGGGGAAAGGGGGGAAAGGATTTAAAAGACGAGAGAGGGGGGGGGAAAAGGGAGGCAGGAGGCTTAAAGACGAAAGGGAAGAGAAAAGGGGCAAGGGGGCTTAAAGACGAGAGAGGGAGGGGAAAGGGAGGCAAGGGGGTTTAAAAGAAAGGAGGAGAGAAAGGGAGGAAGGAGGTTTAAAAAGCGAAAGGGAAGGGAAAAAGGGAGGCAAGGGGCTTAAACGAAAGGGAGAGAGGGGGGGGAAAGGAGCTTAAAGACAAAGGGGAGGGGAAAAGGGGAGGAAGCTTAAATACAAAAGGGGGAGGGAAAAAGGAGGAAAGGGGGTTTAAAAGACAAAGGGGGAGGGGGAGAAAGGGGGAAAGTTTAAAATACAAAAGGGGAGGGAGAAAGGGGGGGAAAGGAGGTTTAAAAGACGAAAGGGGGTTGAGAAAAGGGAGCAAGGGCTTAAGCGA
>NC_051419.1:16485089-16485682 GCF_015228065.2 Penaeus monodon | reverse complement strand
GCAGATGTAGGTCAAAAAGGGGAGGGAGTAGCGAACTTCGGGAAAATTTTGGAATAAAGGATGGCACAGCGAGAAAAGTAAAGGGAGAGGGATTTTAAATTTGATTTTTTTTTCATTTGAAGTTTATACAGAAAATAATTTTAAATGGGTTTGGCTGAAACTTTCAAGGCAACTTCCTCCTAAAAGGCACCTTAACATCAAAATAACACAAATTGCATTTTAACTTATACTAATATACTGGGGAAAGTTTTTTTATAAAAAATAAAAAAAATTATATTTTAAAACGTGTAAAATTCATTCCTAGGGATAAAGTCTATTTTTCTTAATTTTATATCACTGGGGTAATCTAAAACAGAAAAAAAGGCAGTTACGCTCGATATAATAACAGCAAAAAGAATTACTTTTATACATTTTTTTGGGTTTTTCTTAAGAACTCGTACCGATTATATTGTGCTAACAAATGCCCTTTTAATGAGTTTTTCTAAAGACAGAAGCGTACTGTATTTTTTTTGTTTTCCTAATTCCCCCTGTACGATATGTAGTGAAATATTTTTTTTAATCATTGAAACTGGCAAAAAATATAGAAATTTTAT
>NC_051419.1:16484842-16484978 GCF_015228065.2 Penaeus monodon | reverse complement strand
TCTTCATACCTTTCTACATTTGTCAAAGAAAAACGGTTTGAATTATATATTATGCTTTTAAAAACCCTCCCCCGCTGTTTTCAGATCACCCCCCATCAGGGTTTAAAAATTGTTAGTTGAAGACTTTTTTTAAAGC
>NC_051419.1:16484643-16484737 GCF_015228065.2 Penaeus monodon | reverse complement strand
ATGTTTAAGCCTGCACATAAAGATGGACTGATTTCAGAGGTCCTTGAAAATTTGGGACCTTCTCGACACCCCGACATTTTAAATCTTACCATTC
>NC_051419.1:16484464-16484533 GCF_015228065.2 Penaeus monodon | reverse complement strand
GTATTTTTAGTGTTATGCGTCTACTTCCTTTTCAATAAGGAGAATTTTGTTTCTCAAAATTTGGGGGTA
>NC_051419.1:16483644-16484424 GCF_015228065.2 Penaeus monodon | reverse complement strand
AAAAAAATTTTTTTCTTTTGATTTACTGCCTATTTTTCTTGATCCATCGTGCCGTCAAAGGGGTTTTAGCGGTCGACACAAAAACCCCCATTATAAACGAGCATTTAGGTAGTCTGTCTCTTACCATAGGGTTTGCGTTCATGTAGTACGCATTTTGGGGGCGCCTGCAAGATCGAGTCTGAGCAGCAAAGATTTTCGTTTCTCATATTATAAATGAGCTATAAAATTTTTGTTGTTTGTTAGTGTTAGAGCCATGTAAAATTTGAAAGCGTATAGGGCACTGCAGTATATGCTTACTCAAAGAATTTGGGTCCGAATGCTTATTAGTGTGGTCAAATCCTTTAATTAGATGTTCCCCAAAAGCTCTCTTGGGATATAACGGTGGGGATTTTATTCCTTAAATCCCCCCTAACATTTGGGAATACAATAAAAATGCTATGCTAAAAAATAAATAGTGACTGAGTGGGCCTTTTGATGAAGCCCTTGTTTTTCAAGTTTAATAAACAAATTTTTTAATTTTGTTGTTGATATTCTGGATAGACTGGGCCATTTCAGCTGTCGGATGGTAAGCCTAAAGAAGTGTTTCATCCCTTGTTAAGCGTCTGATTATTTTTTTCTGATTTAAAAAAATTTTTTGGTTTAAAAAATATGTAATGACTCTTTTTTCATTAACTTAAGCTTATCTACTTTTGTCAATTTTTACACAGAACCTGATCCACAAAATGCTGTGTCACAAGAGCGTGAACCTTAATTTACAGCGCAATTTATGATATCGTTGGG
>NC_051419.1:16482856-16483084 GCF_015228065.2 Penaeus monodon | reverse complement strand
TTTGTGACTTGTACTGGTTAAAGTATTGTGAATAGTGATCTATGTGAGAGAGAGGATTCAAACTTGTCGTGTGTTTTACCTCTCATACCAGTGTCTGGATTTCTCCGATAACAGGATATTATTATTGTTTTGCTGAGTAAAAAAAAATCCTATGATAATCTTTGCCTCCAAATTTTTTTTTAATAATAGTCCGTGAAGGGTAGTCCCGCAGTTGGGCTGACTTCCCCT
>NC_051419.1:16480890-16482527 GCF_015228065.2 Penaeus monodon | reverse complement strand
TTTCCCCCTACGAAACCCAAATTGTGATCTCGGTTTTCTTGGTTTATCAATTTCTCATTTTTTTTAAAGTGAAATTGGTCGGAAGTTTTATACCACTTCACAAACTTTGTATATTGGTTAGATTTGCAAGTTTAAAATATTTTTTGGGAACTCCCTGTGGAAAGGGGAAAGATAGAAAAAAAAAGGCAAGTATGGGTGTATTATATGTATGACCCATTGTACCAATATAGATTTCATCAGGACCCACTGCGCCTTTTCTTTAAATTTATTCGAAATTTATGTTATTTCCAGTATCATTACGAAGAACGGCTCAAAGGGCAAGTGATTCTATGGACTTCAAAAATATCAGAGAAAATTTGTAAAACTTTTTGCTTTGTCAAGGGCGTTATAAATTATTTTCCTTCGACTTTTATTTTTAGTAATGCTATTTTTGTGTATATCCTTTTTAAAGATTGGAAGTTATCACCTCCCTGTTATCTAGTTTTCAATTTTTTTTTCTAGTTTGTTTCTATAATATACGCTTTGGCATTGCGTTTGCTGTTGTTAACTGCTTGCGTATTAGTCGTACAAACTCGAAATCTGATAGGATCTTGGAAATTTATGTTGTTTTTTTTTCCGAGATCATGGTTTTTACTCCAGGGGTTACAATTTTTTGTTTTATAATTTGGATTTTAAATAAAAAATCACTAAATTTTGAAAGCATACTCTGAATCATCCGACTTGTATTTACATAACTTAGTGAAAATATGGTTCCCTGAAACTCCTTAAAGGAAACTACAAATTGGCTGAGTTTAGCATTTGTACAAAGCATGAAGGGGGAAGTATAGGAAGTCTGTAAAAATATGAGCCCTTGATTATATTATTTATATATCATTTGCCCCTATTGGCATGAAGCGAAACCGAACTTTTAAACGGGGTGGTTTGATAATTACAGATAACTTTAGTCAAATTCGAGCTTTTGAGGGTCAGCCTGTTTACCTAACTTAACGCTAATGTCCCAGTTTTTATGAAAAAATTTTTTTTTTTCCTTTTTACAATGTCTACTTGCAAATTTTCTAATAAAAAAATTAAACTCGGTTTTAGAAATCTTATTATCCCCCAAATAAAGCTGTCCCTTTTCCATATTCATTCTTCATTTCAAAGAAAAATCTTCCCTATAGGGTTTTCTTGATTTTTAAATCTTTTTTAATTGAAACAATTTAAATATACTCTTTATGTAAATTCCACTCCATCCATTCTTCGTGTACATTAAACTGTATTTTTTAGTAATTAGGGGTATCATTAAATCTTCGACACATCCGAGAGTTTAGTTTTTATTATGCAGATACATGTATGTACCAATTACTTTTTTTTTTTCTTTCTTTTTATCTTCCGGGTGCCCCCAAATCCTTAAATTTAACTGTTTTTTGCAGCATACCCCTAAAAGGATCCCCCCCCCCCTGCAGTCACTCCTTAAAATTTTTGTAGTTGTCTTTAATTTGTATGGTTTTCATAGTTTTTTCATATTTGCGTATTTTCCCCCTTGAGCTGCACAGTTATTTTTCCTTTTCCTCCCAAAATGCTTGTGAAAATCCTTAGTGGAGGAGCAGTGAAATTTTAAAAGGGGGGAGGGAGAATAAATTTATGGAAGATCGGGG
>NC_051419.1:16480743-16480834 GCF_015228065.2 Penaeus monodon | reverse complement strand
GATTACGAGGGGCTTCTGGGGGGGATGGGAGGGCCAGGGGGTCATGTTATAGTAGATAATTGGCGAGGGGGGGAGACGGACGAGATACTGT
>NC_051419.1:16480519-16480690 GCF_015228065.2 Penaeus monodon | reverse complement strand
GCGAAGGCAGAGGTCATGCACCAAGTCTTGGGGAAAAACAGGATTAAACCTGAGCCGCGCCCCCCGCCTTCGAACGAAAATCAGACGTGAAAAATTCGCTTGGGGGACGGTAACCTGAAGCGAAAAGGAGACCACTGCTCTTCGGTCAGCAAAGCCCGGGGAAGCTCCTGG
>NC_051419.1:16480390-16480493 GCF_015228065.2 Penaeus monodon | reverse complement strand
GGGGTAACAAGAAAAAGTGATACACCGGACAATTCCCAAAGGGTGAAAAAACAAACGAGAATCAGGAAAAAGGGGAAAAAAAAATTTTTTGGATGAAAAGCTC
>NC_051419.1:16480200-16480291 GCF_015228065.2 Penaeus monodon | reverse complement strand
ACAGTGAATCTTAAAATTTGGGTTTGTATATGAGAAAACGCAGAACTAGAATAAAACAGAAAAAAAGCAGAGAACAAAAAGGGTTTGGGGG
>NC_051419.1:16479679-16480120 GCF_015228065.2 Penaeus monodon | reverse complement strand
CGCAAAGACCGAAGGGAAGTCAAAAAAGATTTAACAGCAAGAGCAAAATAGGAAAAAAAACAGGGGATCAGTAAAAGGGCAGCCCAAAATCAGATAGAGAAACAGCAAAAACCAATATAAGGGGAAAAACCGAAACCACCAAAGAGCTGATCGCATGATCCATAACCCTGCGACCGCTGCCACGGATTTGGGGGCCATTGCTCTCAGGATACAGGGGCGTTTTGTTCGTCGAGTAAAGAGGCTCTAATCTCCCTAGGCGGTGCTGAAAAAATTTTTTACCCGGTGTTTTGGGCGCCATTTCCTCGGTCTCCCCCCCCCCCTTCAAAACCCCATTTTGGGCAAAAAAGCAACGACCCGACCGCAAGCTGGCTGATCTGGGGGCCCCTTTGTCGGACGTGCCACCCCCAAAGGGGCCCCATCTTTACCAGGAGGGGGTTTGCC
>NC_051419.1:16478958-16479651 GCF_015228065.2 Penaeus monodon | reverse complement strand
TATCGCGTTAAGTTACCTTCACTTTTAAAAAAAATCAATATCGAAAGGAAACAACAAATCAACTTATGGGGTTAATAAAGAAAAAAAAAAAAGACTATTAAAACTGAGTGTTCAGAGCGAAAAACGATCCTCTAAATTTTTAAAATTTTTTTCCTTATCAATTTTTTCTGAAAATAAAAAAAAGTTGAGGGTCTGCAAACAAAATATTCCCCTTCATTTTCCTTTTTTTTTGTTCCGCGATCAAAAACGGGGGCCGTTTCGCCATCCGGGGCCCCTGCATCTGATTGTCATTGGGACGCAAACACGCCTACCCGGGGCTGGATGTCCTAAAGGACATTTTCCAGAAGTTCTCTTGAGGCGAAAAAAACGACACTCAGGAAAAAACATGTTCTCTAACTGACTTTTCTGTCTCCCAAACCAACAAGCGACAGTGTGGCTTCCCGGCGGGCAGGGTTTTGGCCCAATCACCCAAATACGTGCTGCTATCCTTTCCCGAAGGGAATTTTTAGGACCGCGAACTTGTCAAAAAGTCTGGAGAGGAATGAAGCTCTTTTGGGGTGTCGCAAGGGCCCTTCCAAAAGAAAAAGCATTTACGATGATTCATGAGCCTATAAGACTAGCGTGATCGCTTTCGGGAAAGAGCACTCGCTAAGAGTGAATAGATGGATCATTTGCAGGTCAGAAAATCGTTCA
>NC_051419.1:16475032-16475601 GCF_015228065.2 Penaeus monodon | reverse complement strand
TTCATTATGCAGAAAGGGCCCCCGAGAAGATAAAGGCCACTCTTTGCCATGATAACGCACAGCCGGGCCCCTAACGCAGCCAGGGTGCAGTAACCCGGAGACCGAACATGCTCTTTGTATAAAAAGCAAGGCTATTAAGGAAAGCAGATTTTTAGTCAGACGTCGCACCCCAGATGCAGGGGTCGTTGCTTTGCATGATCAATGGCTGCAAGATTCAAGGCTTTTGGAGAAGTGGATTAATTCAGAAGATTATTGTAAGAGATTAGACGAGAGATGACGTGCTCGGAACAGGTGATTTAAAGTAAATGTGATTTCACATTGAATTTAAAACTTCTAATTTCATAATATTCTACCCTATTGCATATGTGAGCCGTTTCTTTCTAAGTTTCAGAATATGCCTACCAACCCTCAGATCCGTAAGTAGAAAGCCTTACCCTATACATGGGGAAACCCTTACATGCTCGTACAAACTACACGGAATGTCACTAAGCTCTGTCAAAAAGGATTTTCTTCTGCTGAAGATTTGTTTGTGTGTAGCAGGGAGAAAGAGATAATGAAGTGGACTGGAC
>NC_051419.1:16474840-16474952 GCF_015228065.2 Penaeus monodon | reverse complement strand
AGGAAAAGAGAGACTTTAAATTTTGAGTAATACAAATATATTGAGACAAAAGTTTACATCTCATAAGAATGATGTGACATAGGTAATCTTCACTCGCATCTTAAATCCAACC
>NC_051419.1:16474035-16474131 GCF_015228065.2 Penaeus monodon | reverse complement strand
ATTGTGTGATATTATTGGCCAAGTTTAAACAAACAGAGCAAACATTCATGTGCCTTTTTTCAAAATGGACTTCTAGGACACAGCCCTCTTCTTCTC
>NC_051419.1:16471711-16472181 GCF_015228065.2 Penaeus monodon | reverse complement strand
AGCGATGTGTCACTCAAGTGTCATCTGCAAAACCACGCTTCGCCCGCCTGACGCCTCATCACCTCGTCTGCCTTTTGGGTATCGCGAACTTGGCGAACGGCATTTTTTGGCTTGAATATAATTTCCTTTTTTAAGGAACTGATACACTACATAAAGCCGTTGTCATATCGACATTTACACTTCCACAGTGGTTACAAGTAAGGCTGTTGATTTATATCAAAGTATGTGTACACAGGAACAAAACCCGATAAAATTCATAATTTTTTATCGGTTAAGCTTGTCTACAAAAACAATACAGCAACACTGTTTAAAACATAAATGGATAAAGGCCGATATGGATAAACTCAAGAGGACAAGCTAAGTCCCGTGACCCACTAAGGTAGGCTATGACGTCATCGTGCAACTTGTTTTCCCTTATGCCAAACAGAGGAGCGGCCGGCACTCCCTCGGCGGGCGCACTTCCTTATTGC
>NC_051419.1:16471223-16471443 GCF_015228065.2 Penaeus monodon | reverse complement strand
AGGTTTGTTTGTTTCAGAGAAAAGAAGTATATTTACTGCATATCCGAAGGATAATTTGGATATCTTTCTGCCTCCTTGTGGCCGTCCTTCCTCACCAGCTGTGTCCTTCAGCCTTCCTCTTCCCTTTCTAAGGTGCTTGTTCGCAAGGCCTGGTGCTCATGAAGTCTGTCTGGTTGATAATGCATTTATTTACATGATTATGTATTACCACACAAACATG
>NC_051419.1:16470343-16470732 GCF_015228065.2 Penaeus monodon | reverse complement strand
GACTAATGTTTTTCCTGTATGCCAGATAGATAAGAATGCAAAACGAAACGTTCATTTTCATCGGTTTCCAAGAGATCATAAGAAATAATTTGCAATATTTGAAACTAACTGTAAATTGAACTGTTACAAGTAAACACGAATCATAGCATCACTTCCCAAAGTCCTACAGCGAAAGCAGACTTTAATCACTAAAACAAGGTTCTTTATTCTTTCCGGATCAATACCTCTGTTAGTTCCTTTAACCATCCCTTTACACTGGCCTGTATTTATTATAAAGGCATATTGTACAAACACATTACAAATCTAAAGTAGTAATCTTGCTACTTTTATAAACATGATAATTCAAATGTTTGCTGTGTTTAGCATTATAACAAAAAAAACAAAAAAAA
>NC_051419.1:16469959-16470092 GCF_015228065.2 Penaeus monodon | reverse complement strand
TGCCCCCTAAACAGTAATAAGAACTGTCGACTGGTACCTATGAAGGCACATCATAAATAAAAACCCAAACTATTGACTGACATACCGTAAAATGTGTATCAGCTACATATGAATAATATTTCTTACAAAGTGC
>NC_051419.1:16469000-16469260 GCF_015228065.2 Penaeus monodon | reverse complement strand
GCTAATGGCGTTTAAGCAGTGGTTTCTCAGGCCAAGTGAAAGTTAAGCGATGTTTCAGGGTTAAGTAGTGTTGCTAAACCCCAGACAAGAGTCGAAACTGGAGAGATATATACGAATACACAAACCTCGAATGCCAGGTATGTTCTAAATATTTACCTTGAAAAATTCAAAAGTTTTAAAATATTTTTCTAGATGCATACGATGCCCCCTAAACAGTAATAAAAACTGACGACTGGTACCTATGAAGGAAACCGTTTCTA
>NC_051419.1:16466926-16467659 GCF_015228065.2 Penaeus monodon | reverse complement strand
CCTTTTGTTATTGCTCTGCAGGAGACAATGATATACCCGTGTAGAACCCCAGATTACTCCACCCAGAATATACCGGGTATAGTTTAGATTAGTCCAGAATAACCTCTGGGGTATATAGGTGTCTCGCCTGCAGTAACCCCCCCGGGTTTTAAAATAGGCTAGTCTAACTATACCCCAAGGCCCAGAATATCCCCTATTAAAATAGTAACAAAACTATTTTATCTAAACCATAACAATTACACAATGTGTACTTTGCTGAGATGAAACAATTGGCTTTATGTTCCTTTGACGTGATAATAGGAATATCGAATGAAGAATGATAGTCATCAGGAATTAGTTTTTGAAATCAGGCACATAAAGGACATCATGCATGTAAAATAACTGTTTGTTAAAAGTGTTATATGAGTGTTTAAAGAACTAACCAAGTAATAAGAACAGCTTAAGAAATTAATAGATTTCTCTACTTTGAGTCTTCTTCAAAACTGCCTAATGGCTTTGAACTTTAGAAACATTTCTCATAACATGTTTTTGGGAGACTGAAACTCAACGAATTCATATCCCATGTCAACAATATCAATCTCCGGTAGAGGTATCTGAATGAAGACATAAGTTATGTAGCCCTAAAATTCTACTTATGAAAAAATATACACTGAGGGCACAAGGGCTTAATAGTTCGGTCGTAAAATGTCATTTATCATTTCGGAAACAACACAGTGCTCAGAGGCTAATACCA
>NC_051419.1:16466827-16466906 GCF_015228065.2 Penaeus monodon | reverse complement strand
GGGGGGGGGGGGGGTGAAATAAAAGAGTGAAATATAAGCTCGTAGATAATCAAAGAAAGTCTCATTTGGAGGTCTACCC
>NC_051419.1:16463335-16463463 GCF_015228065.2 Penaeus monodon | reverse complement strand
TTTTCATTATTATATAATTGTTTATCTTATTGTCTTTTACTTAGCATTAACGGGTAGACCTCCAAATGAGACTTTCTTTGATTATCTACGAGCTTTTTATTTCACTCTTTTATTTCACCCCCCCCCCC
>NC_051419.1:16462585-16463315 GCF_015228065.2 Penaeus monodon | reverse complement strand
TGGTATTAGCCTCTGAGCACTGTGTTTTTTCCGAAATGATAAATGACATTTTACGACCGAACTATTAAGCCCTTGTGCCCTCAGTGTATATTTTTTCATAAGTAGAATTTTAGGTCTACATAACTTATGTCTTCTTTCAGATACCTCTACCGGAGATTGATATTGTTGACAGGGGATATGAATTCGTTTGAGTTCAGTCTCCAAAAACATGTTATGAGAAATGTTTCTAAAGTTCAAAGCCATTAGGCAGTTTTGAAGAAGACTCAAAGTAGAGAAATCTATAATTTTTTTAAGCTGTTCTTATTACTTGGTTAGTTCTTTAAACACTCATATAACACTTTTAACAAACAGTTATTTACATGCATGATGCCCTTTTATGTGCCTGATTTCAAAAAACTAATTCCTGATGACTATCATTCTTCATTCGATATTCCTATTATCACGTCAAAGGAACATAAAGCCAATTGTTCATCTCAGCAAAAGTACACTTTGGTGAATTGTTATGGTTTAGATAAAAATAGTTTGTTACTAATTTTAATAGGGGTATATTCTGGCCTTGGGGTATAGTTTAGACTAGCCTATTTTAAACCGGGAGGGTTACTGCAGGCGAGACACCTATATACCCCAGAGGTATTCTGGACTAATCTAAACTATACCCGGTATATTTGGGTGGAGTTAATCTGGCTTCTACACGGGTATATCATTGTCTCCTGCAGAGCAATAACACAGG
>NC_051419.1:16461875-16462030 GCF_015228065.2 Penaeus monodon | reverse complement strand
GCATATATGCATATATATGAACATATACACCTACTGCATATATGTTTGTAAATGCTTTTTTTTTTCTTTTTCTTGTCTATTTATTTCTATAGGGCCGAGAGCTGGAAGGGCCAATGTCAAAAAAACAAACTTTGAGATTAACCTATCATCGAACA
>NC_051419.1:16461551-16461738 GCF_015228065.2 Penaeus monodon | reverse complement strand
AACGGGGAAAAAAAAAATGAAATTAGAGAGAAGGTTTTACAGTTAGCAGTCAATAATGAGTATAAAAAAAAATGAAATCCTTTTTGAAAGTATAAAAAATATTATATTTATCAACATTTTTTTTCGTTAAGTAGAAGAGGAAAAATATATCTTAAAATACTTAGTAAATGCAAAATTTGGTTAATCA
>NC_051419.1:16457584-16457749 GCF_015228065.2 Penaeus monodon | reverse complement strand
TGGGGATTGTTGATATTTTTGGCCCAAATTTAAAAAAACAGAGCAAAAATTTATGTGCCTTTTTTTAAAAAAGACTTTTAGGACACAGACTCTTCTTCTCTATATACTATATATCCCAAAATCGATGTATCTTTGTATTTGTTTATTCTTTCTCTCTCTCTACAA
>NC_051419.1:16456894-16457000 GCF_015228065.2 Penaeus monodon | reverse complement strand
TAAAAAAGAGAAGGAGGAGGAGAAGGGGGCACTCAAGTTATCTGCAATAGATAGATAGATAGATAGTGAGTATGCATATATAGGACTATACATATATATGTGTGGG
>NC_051419.1:16456736-16456837 GCF_015228065.2 Penaeus monodon | reverse complement strand
GTGATGTATAAAATATATAAAAATAATTTTAATTTTATAAATAATTATATATTATATGATATAAGTAATTTTTAAAATTATTATATAAATTATTATAAAAA
>NC_051419.1:16456296-16456480 GCF_015228065.2 Penaeus monodon | reverse complement strand
GGGGTGTATGGGTTATTATATATATATATATAAAATAAAATTTATATATAATAAAATATAATAATATAAAATATGTATGTAGTATTTTAATATATGGTTTTTGCATATGCATGTGTGTGGTTTTTTTTGGAAGAAGACAGAAGACTAAAGGGGTTTTTAAGATTTGTGTAAAGGGGGAAATGTA
>NC_051419.1:16455918-16456200 GCF_015228065.2 Penaeus monodon | reverse complement strand
GAAAATTAAAATAAACCAACAACAAACAACATAAAAACATAATATATAAATTAAAATAGAAATAATTATGAATAAAGAAAAAATTAAAAAATTTTAAAGAGATAAAAAAAATAAAAGAAAAATATAAAAAAATAAGTAATATTTTAAATATTTTATATAAAAAATTTATAAAAAAAATAATAGAAAAAATAGATTATTTTAAATAAAATTAAAATTAAATATATAATATAAAATAAAATATAAATATTAAATAAATAATATATAAATAAAAATACATATAAA
>NC_051419.1:16455485-16455734 GCF_015228065.2 Penaeus monodon | reverse complement strand
AAAATTTTTTATATATATATATAAAAATAGATAATTTTTTATTTTATATATAATTACATATATAAAATTTACACATATATACATATATACACAATATATGTCTTCGTCTATCTATACAAACAAAACCACCCAGAAGCTAAATTCCATATAATACATACATACAACATCCCAATAAATATAATAATATATATTAATAAATTAAATATAATAAATAAAAAAAAAATACACACAACCACAAAAACCCCCCCC
>NC_051419.1:16454902-16455074 GCF_015228065.2 Penaeus monodon | reverse complement strand
CCCACACAACAATATATGATAGTAAATATGCATACATCACTATCTATTATCTATTATCTTGCAGATGAGACTGAGTGACCCCCCTTCCATCCCCTCCTTTTTTATATCTATCTACTATTATTATCTTCTCTATTATCTTCGTTATTATCAATATATGTTCTGTGTAGAATCT
>NC_051419.1:16454145-16454267 GCF_015228065.2 Penaeus monodon | reverse complement strand
ATCGATATATGGATATATAGATATATAGAGAAGAAGAGTCGGGTGTCCTAGAAGTCCATTTTGAAAAAAGGCACATGAAGTTGCTCTGTTTGTTTAAACTTGGCCAATAATATCACACAATA
>NC_051419.1:16450026-16450219 GCF_015228065.2 Penaeus monodon | reverse complement strand
ATTAACCAAATTATGTTGCATTTATCTAAGTATTTTAAGATATATTTATCCTCTTCTACTTAACGAAAAACATGTTGAATAAATATAATATTTTTATACTTTCATAAGAAGGATTGCATTTTTTTTATATACTCATGTATTATGACTGCTAACATGTAAACCATTCTCTCTAATTCATTTTTTTTACCACGTT
>NC_051419.1:16449814-16449884 GCF_015228065.2 Penaeus monodon | reverse complement strand
TGTTCGATGATAGGTTAATCTAAAAGTTTTTTTTTTTGACTTTGGGCCCTTTCCCAGTTTCCCCCCCTAT
>NC_051419.1:16449153-16449282 GCF_015228065.2 Penaeus monodon | reverse complement strand
GTTTTGTTTTTCTAATTTTTTTAATTAACCAAATTGTTTATTGTCTGATGCCTTTGGTTGTTTTGTTTTGTGGTAATAATCTTTTTTTTGTAATAAAATTCAAAATTTGGGAAATTAAAAATTCAGACG
>NC_051419.1:16448395-16449096 GCF_015228065.2 Penaeus monodon | reverse complement strand
ACCTGTGTTATTGTTTCCCGGGACAATGATATCCCTTAGAAGCCCAGTTTAAAACTCCACCAAATACCGGGGTATATTTTTAGATTATCAAAAAACCTCTGGGGTATTGGGTGTCCGCCTGCAGTAACCCCCCCGGTTTAAATAGGCTAGTCAAAAACATACCCCAAGGCCGAAAAAACCCCCTATTAAAATTAAACAAATATTTTATCTAAACCCATAACATTACACAATGTGTACTTTTGCTGAGATAAACAATTGGCTTATTTTCCTTTACGTGATAATGGGGAAATCGAATAAAGAATGATATCATCGGGAATTTATTTTTTTAAAATCAGGCACTAAGGCTCATGCATGAAATAACTGTTTGTTAAAAGTGTTATAGAGGTTTAAAAACAACCAAAGAAATAGAACAGCTTAAAAAAAATTAAATAGTTTTCTCTATTTGGTCTTTTTAAAAAAACTGCCAATGGCTTTGAATTTTAAAAAAATTTTCTAAAACATTTTTTGGAGCTGAAACTAAAACAAATTCATATCCCTGTCAACAATATCAATTCCGGTAGAGGTATTGAAGAAACATAAGTTATGTGACCTAAAATTCTACTTATGAAAAAATATACACTGGGGGCAAAAG
This sequence comes from Penaeus monodon, assembly GCF_015228065.2. Taxonomy (NCBI): domain Eukaryota; kingdom Metazoa; phylum Arthropoda; class Malacostraca; order Decapoda; family Penaeidae; genus Penaeus; species Penaeus monodon. Next base: position 16,448,465 of record NC_051419.1, on the reverse strand, counting down.
GGGGTTAATAGTTCGGTCGTAAAATGTCATTTATCTTTGGGAAAAACAACACAGGCTCAGAGGCAATACC
>NC_051419.1:16448237-16448376 GCF_015228065.2 Penaeus monodon | reverse complement strand
GGGGGGGGGGGGGGGGAAAAAAAGATGAAATAAAGCTCGTAGTAAACAAAAAAATCTCATTTGGAGGGCTACCCCTTTTTGCTAATAAAAAGACAAAAAGATAAAAAATGGAAAAAGATAAAAATATAAATAAATAAAC
>NC_051419.1:16447699-16448191 GCF_015228065.2 Penaeus monodon | reverse complement strand
CATTATTAATAAAGATAATGACAAAAAGATACCATTGAAATAATTTAAAAATAAAAAAAGATGATAATAATAACATAATAAAAACACAAAAATTATGAAAATGACAATAAATTAATTAGGATAATAATAATAATGATAATAATGAAATATGATAATATGATGATGAAAAAGATGATGATAAATAGTAAAAGGGAAAAAATGAAAAAAAAAATAATGATAAAAATGGGATTGATTTGCGTAATAAAATGATAATAACACTAATAATAATAGCACAAACCCGAAAAATAAAAATAATAATGATATATACATATACTGTGTAGTAATAAAAAATAAAGATAAATAAAATAATAATAAAAATAATAAGATAATTTAAATATGTAAAATGAAAAATATAATAATAAAAAAGTAAAAAACAAAAACAACAACTTCAAAAACAGCAACACAACAACAAAAAACGAAACAAAAAACCAAAAAGTAATAAAAATAATAATA
>NC_051419.1:16447367-16447654 GCF_015228065.2 Penaeus monodon | reverse complement strand
TCATTTTAAAAATAATAATAATAATAAAAATTTAAAAAAATAATAAAATTAATAAAATTAATAAAATTAATAAAAATAATTTTTATTATTTTTATTATTATTTTTATTATGATGATGATTATTATTATCCCAAAACATCATAAAAATAATAATAAAGTAATAATAAAATAAAAAATAAGATATAAAAAGCAACAAAACACAAAGCAACAACAACAACAAAACAAAAACAAACAAACAAAAACACAACAAAACAAAAAAAACTGCAACAAAACGTAAAAATAATAATA
>NC_051419.1:16447080-16447256 GCF_015228065.2 Penaeus monodon | reverse complement strand
AATGATATTATAATAGGAAAACCAAAAAACAAAAAAACAACAACAAAAAAACAATAACAAAGTTATAATAAAGAAATAACAAAAAAAAAAATAGAATAATAAAAAATAAAAAATAAATAATAAAAGATAAAAATAATGATAAAAAAAATAATGTAAATTTAAAATATAAATTTTTT
>NC_051419.1:16444868-16445036 GCF_015228065.2 Penaeus monodon | reverse complement strand
AATTATCTTATTATTATCATTTACAAAATAAAAACATGATAATGAAAAACTTTCACTAACACTACTATACTTCTACTATATACCTACTCACTATACTTTCTAATAAAAAATCTTGATGATAAAAATATTTTTTTTTTTCATTAACAAGAATAAAGGAATGTAGAAAAT
>NC_051419.1:16443576-16444043 GCF_015228065.2 Penaeus monodon | reverse complement strand
CTCTGAACTTCTTTCTGCTTTTGTTTTCTTTCTACCATTCCCTATCATGCAATCTCTCTGTCTTAATTGGATTTTTCTTCCGCTTATTCTGATCACTTCTGTTCCTTTTCGTCGGTTTCACATCTTAATCCCCTTAATATTATGGTACCATCTCGTCCTCCTCCTCTCGCCCTCCTTCCCCCCGGTTCTGCCATCGCTTCTTGCTCTGCCTCCACTGATCATCGGCGGAGGAGATGGGGGAGGGGGGCTTACCAGCGGTCACCTCCCTCCCCCCAGGCGCGGCGCTCGGGCACGACATGGCCAACACACGCGGTGTGGCCCACCCAGGGGCGAGATGAGGGAGAAGGAGGGTGGCTGTCAAGAGCAGGGGAAGGGGAGAGGGAGAGAAGAAGGCAAGAAGGTGGGTGAAGGGAGGGAGGGAGGGCTGAAGAGGCGAGAGGGGGAAGTAAAAGAGTGAGGGATGAAGT
>NC_051419.1:16443352-16443499 GCF_015228065.2 Penaeus monodon | reverse complement strand
TGGCACCCATTTGGAGTGCGTGGGCCTCTAGTAAGGGTGGGTAGTAGATGGGTGAGTTGTATATGTGTCGGGGGAGAATGTTTGTGTGCAGGCAAACGGATTAGTGTCTTTGATAAAGAGTTATGGGTTACTTCGTTATGCATACGC
>NC_051419.1:16443029-16443149 GCF_015228065.2 Penaeus monodon | reverse complement strand
ATTACTGTATATTGCAAACATATAATGTATCATGTTAGCTGTGCGAACCCAGGGTTGGACTTTTTAAGATGCGAGTGAAGATTACCTATGTCACATCATTCTTATGAGATGTAAACGTTT
>NC_051419.1:16442326-16442853 GCF_015228065.2 Penaeus monodon | reverse complement strand
TCTTCAGCAGAAGAAAATCCTTTTTGACAGAGCTTAGTGACATTCCGTGTAGTTTGTACGAGCATGTAATGGTTTCCCCTCATGTATAGGGTAAGGCTTTCTACTTACGGATCTGAGGGTTGGTAGGCATATTCTGAAACTTAGAAAGAAACGGCTCACATATGCAATATGGGTAGAATATTATGAAATTAGAAGTTTTAAATTCAATGTGAAATCACATTTACTTTAAATCACCTGTTCCGAGCACGTCATCTCTCGTCTAATCTCTTACAATAATCTTCTGAATTAATCCACCTTCTCCAAAAGCCTTGAATCTTGCAGCCATTGATCATGCAAAGCAACGATCCCTGCCATCTGGGGTGCGACGTCTGACTAAAAATCTGCTTTCCTTAATAGCCTTGCTTTTTATACAAAGAGCATGTTCGGTCTCCGGGTTACTGCACCCTGGCTGCGTTAGGGGCCCTGGCTGTGCGTTATCATTGGCAACGAGTGGCCTTTATCTTCTCTGGGGCCTTCTGCATAATGAA
>NC_051419.1:16438168-16439403 GCF_015228065.2 Penaeus monodon | reverse complement strand
AAGGGATGAACGATTTTTCTGACCTGCAAATGAGTCCCATCTATGTCACTCTTAGCGAGTGTCTCTCTTCCCGAAATGCTGATCACGCTAGTCATTCATAGTGTCTCATGAATCATCGTAAATGCTCTTTCTTTCTGGAACGTGCCTTGGCGACACGCCAAAGAGCTTCATTCCTCTCCCAGACTTGTTGACAAGTTCGCTGGTCCTGAAATTCCTTCAGGAAAGGATTAGTCAGCACGTATTGGATGATCTGGCCACCGTGCTCCGCCGGGAAGCCACACTGTCGCTTGTTGGTTGCGAGAGACAGAAAAGTCAGTCTAGAGAACATGCTTTTTCTCCTGAGTGTCGTTTTTTTCGCCTCAAGAGAATCTTCTGGAAGATGTCCTTGAGTGACATCCAGCCCTGGGTCAGTGCAGTGTTCTGCGTCCGAATGACAATCAGATGCAGGCCCTCGTGATGGGCGAAACGGCCTCCGTTCTTCTGATCGCGGAACAAAAAAATGGAAAATGAAGGTGTGAATATTCGTTTGCATGACCATCAACTTTTTATTTATTTTCTATGAAAACTTGATAAGGAAATACATCTTAATAATTTAGAGGATCGTTTAACGCTCTGATACACTCAGTTTGAATAGCTCTTTTTTTTTTCTTTCTTTATTAACCTGATATAGTATGATTTGTATGTTCCTTGCCGATACTTGATTTTCTTTAAAAGTGAATGGTAATCTTAACGCGATATTTTTATTATTACTATTTTTTTTTCATTCTTTTGGCAAACCTCTCCTCGGTAACAGATGGCCTCTGGCGGTGGCACTGTCCGACAAGGGGCCCCGAGATCAGCCAGCTTGCGGTCGGAGTCGTTCGCTTGTTTGCTAAATGGGCTTTCGAAGGGGGGGGGGGGGAGACCGAGGAACGTGGCGCTCAAAACACCGGGTAACATTTTAGCAGCACACGCCTAGGGAGATTAGAAGCCTCTTCTACTCGACGAACAAAACGCCAGTGATATCCTGAGAGCAATGGCCGCCAACTCCGTGGCAGCCGGTCGCAGGTTCATGGACTCACTGCTGTCATCAGCTCTTCTGGCTGGTTTCCGCTGTTTTCCTCCTTTATATTGGTTTATGCTGTTTCTCTATCTGATTTGGTCTGCTCTTTCACTGATCCACTGTTTCATTTTCCTATTTTGCTCTCTGCTGTTAAATCTTTTCGACTTCCAGCTTCGGTCTTTGCTGTTGTCTT
>NC_051419.1:16438016-16438097 GCF_015228065.2 Penaeus monodon | reverse complement strand
GGTTTCCCCAAATCCTTTTTGTTCTCTGCTGTTTTCTTCTCGTTTTATTCTAGTCTCTGCTGTTTTCTCATATACTAACCA
>NC_051419.1:16437854-16437974 GCF_015228065.2 Penaeus monodon | reverse complement strand
CCTGTTTTCTGATGCTTTTCATCCAAAAAATTTCCTGTTTTCTCCTTTTCCTGATTCTCGTTCTGTTTTTTCATGCCTTTGGGAATTGTCCGGATGTCATCAACTTTTTCTTGTTACCCA
>NC_051419.1:16437163-16437829 GCF_015228065.2 Penaeus monodon | reverse complement strand
CCAGGAGCTTCCCAGGCGCTCTTGCTCGACCGAAGATGCAGTGGATCTCCCTTTGCGCTTCAGGTTACCTGTCCCCGAAGCGAATTATTCACCGGATCTGATTTTCGTTCGAAGGCGGCGGGCGCGGCTCAGGTTCAATCCTGTTTTTCCGCAAGACTTGGTGCAGTGACCTCTGCCTTCGCCTCCCCGCCCCAATCTCCACTCCTCACTTTCTACTCCACGCCCCTACGCCCACAGTATCTCGTCCGTCTCCCACTTCCTCGTCCAATCTATCTACTATAACATGACCCTCTGGTCTCCTCCTATCCCTCCCAGAAGCCCATCGTTAATCTCTCCTTTCGCTTCACTTGTCTCTTTTCCTTTCCTTCTCTCTCTAGCTTTCCATTTCACTCCCAGATCTTCCATAAATTCACTTCTCCCCTCCCAACTTTAAATCTGCATCTGCTCCTCCCACTCAAGGATTTTCACAACGCATTTGGGAGGAAAAGGAATAAATAACTGTGCAGCTCAAGGAGGAAAATACGCAAATATGAACACAACTATGCAACCATACAAATTAAATGACAACTACAAAAACTTTAAGGAGCTGACTGCACGGCTGGACTACCTTTATGGTTATAGCTGCAGAAACAGCTTAATTAAGGATTTGCGGCATCCCGGAAGATA
>NC_051419.1:16435766-16437136 GCF_015228065.2 Penaeus monodon | reverse complement strand
TTGGCTACATACACTGTATCTGCATAATGAAACTAAACTCTCGGATGATGTCGAAGACTTATATGATATCCCTAATTACTATAAATACATGTTTAATGTATCACGAAGAATGGATGGAGTGGCAATTTACATAAAGAGTATACTTAATTGTTCAATTCGAAAAGACTTAACAATCAAGTAAACCTATATGGAAGCACATTTCGTTGAAATGAAGAATGAATATGGTAAAGACAGCATTATTGGTGGGATATATAAGACGTTCTAAAACCGAGTTCTAATTATTTATTAGTAACATTGCAAGTAGACATTCGTATAAAGGAAAAAAAGATAATTCATATAACTGGTGACATTAGCGTTAAGTTAGGTAAACAGGCTGACCCTCAAAAGCTCGAATTGACTAAAGTTTATCATGTAATTATCAAACCATCCCGTGTTAAAAGTTCGGCTTCGCTTCATTGACCATATATGGTCAAATGATATTATGAATAATATAATCAATGGCATCATATATTTACAGACATCCTATCACTTCTCCCTTCATGCTTTGTACAAATGCTAAACTCAGCCAATTTGTCAGTTACCTTTAAGGAGTTTCATGGGAACCATATTTGCACTAAGTTATGTAAATACAAGTACGGATGAATTCATGAGTATGCTTTCAACTAATTTAGATGATTTTTTTATCTTAAAATCCAAATTAGTGAAATCAAAATCATTTGTAACCCATGGAGTAAAATCCATGATCTCGGAAAAAAAATCAACATAAATTTGCCAAGCATCCTATCAGATTACGAGAATAGTACAGACTAATACGCAAGCAGTTAACAACAGCAATACGCAATGCCAAAGCGTCATATTATAGAAACAAACTAGAAAGAAATATTGAAAACTAGATAACCATGGGAGGTGATAACTTCCAATCTTAATAAGGATATACACAAAAATAGCATTACTAATATAAATGTCGAAGGAAAAGTAATTGATAACGCCCTTGACAAAGCAAACCGTTTTTACAAATATTTCTCTGATATTTTTGAAGTCCATAGTAATCACTTGCCAATTTGAGCCGTTCTCTCGTAATGATACCTGTGAAATAATCATAATTGCGAATAAGTTAAAGAATGGCGCAGTGGGTCCTGATGAAATTCCTATATTGCTGATACAATGGATCATACATATAATAGCACCTATACTTGCCTTTATTTTCTATCTTTCCCTTACCACAGGCATGTTCCCAAACATATTTAAGCTTGCAAATCTCACACCATATATACAAAGTTTGATGAAGTGTGTATAAAACTTCCGACCAATTTCACTTGAAAAAAGTGAGGAATATTGCATAAACCAAGAAATACCGAGATTCACAATTT
>NC_051419.1:16435161-16435391 GCF_015228065.2 Penaeus monodon | reverse complement strand
AGGGGAAGTCAGCCGAAACTGCGGCACTACCATTCACGGACTATATATAATAAATAAATTTGACGGCAAAGATTATCATAGGATTTTTTTTTACTCAGCAAAACAATAATAATATCCTGTTATCGGAGAAATCCAGACACTGGTATGAGAGGTAAAACACACGACAAGTTTGAATCCTCTCTCTCACATAGATCACTATTCACAATACTTTAACCAGTACAAGTCACAAA
>NC_051419.1:16433837-16434571 GCF_015228065.2 Penaeus monodon | reverse complement strand
TACCAACGATATCATAAATTGCTGCTGTAAATTAAGGTTCACGCTCTTTGCTGACGACAGCATTTTGTGCTGATCAGGTCTCTTGTGTAAATATTGAGCTAAAAGTAGATAAGCTTAAGCTTAATGTAAAAGAGTCATTACATATTGTTTAACCAAAAAATATTCTAATCATGAAAATAAATAATCAGACGCTTAATCAAGGGACTGAAACGTACTTCTTTAGGCTTACCATCAACGACAGCTGAAATTGGACCAGTCATATCCAGAATATCAACAACAAAATTAGAAAATTTGTGTTATATTAAACTTGAAAAACAACGGCTTCATCACAAGGCCACTCAGATCACTATCTTATTTATTAGCATATGCATTGTTATTGTATTACCATAATGTGTAGGGGGGGAGTTCAAGGAATAAAATACTGCCACTCGTTATATACCAAGAGAGTCTTTTGGGGTAACATCTAATCTCAAAGGACTTGACCACACTAATAATGCATTCGGACACCAAATTCTTTGACGTAAGCATATACTGCAGTGCCCTATACGCTTTCAAATCTTTACATGGCTCTAACACTAACAATCAACAAAATATTATATAGCTCATTTATAATATGAGAAACGAAAATCTTCGTCTGCCTCAGACTCGATCTTCGCAGGCGCAAACTGCGATACTACAGTGAACGCAACCCTATGGTAAGAGACAGACTACCGTAAATGCTCGTCTTACTAATG
>NC_051419.1:16433641-16433712 GCF_015228065.2 Penaeus monodon | reverse complement strand
TAATACCAAACCTTTAGAGAAACAAAATTCTCCTTATTGAAAGGAAGTAGACGCATAACACTAACACATAC
>NC_051419.1:16432366-16433057 GCF_015228065.2 Penaeus monodon | reverse complement strand
ATATAATTCTATTATTTGTTTGACAGTTTCAATGATTAGAAAAATAGTTCACTACATATCGTACATGGGTGCAAGTATATGGAACATAAGAAATACAGTATCGCTTCCTGTCTTTCAGAACTCATTAAAACGGCATTTGTTAGCACAATATAATCGGTCACGAGTTCTTAAGAAAACCCAAGAAACTGTATACAATGATAACTTCGTGTTGCTGTTATTATATCGAGCGCTCAACTGCCTTTATTTCTGATTTAGATTAGCCAGTGTATATATAATTAAGAATAATAGTACATTATACCTAGGAATGAATTTATACACATGTTTTAAAATATATATATTTATTTATTTTTTTATATAAAACTTTACTCAGTATATTAGTATAAGTTAAAATGCTATCAGTTAGTGTTATGTTGATGTTAAGGTGCCTTTTAGGAGAGAATGTTGCTCTTGAAAGCTTCAGCCAAATCCACTATAATTATTTTTCTGTATAAACTTCAACGTGTAAAAAAAATCAAATTCAAATCCCTCTACCTTTACTTTTCTCGCTGTGCCACTCCTTCACTTCCAAAATTTCCAGAAGTTCGCTACTCTCCTCCCATTTATGACCTACATCTGCCCCCTCCCTCTGCTTCCTCTTTCGCTCTCCTCTCCCCTTGCCTCCCTCCCCCATCCCCGGTTTCTCTCTGAGCCC
>NC_051419.1:16431492-16432336 GCF_015228065.2 Penaeus monodon | reverse complement strand
GTCTTTAAGCCTCCTTGCCTCCCTTTCTCCCTCCCTCTTTTCGTATTTAAGCTTCCTCCCTTTCTCCCTCTCCCCTTTCGTCTTTAAGCCTCCTTGCCTCCCTTTCTCCCTCCCCTTCGTCTTTAAGCCTCCTTGCCTCCCTTTCTCCCTCCCCCTTTCGTCTTTAAGCCTCCTTGCCTCCCTTTCTCCCTCCCCCTTTCGTCTTTAAGCCTCCTTGCCTCCCTTTCTCCCTTCCCTTTTTCGTCTTTAAGCCTCCCTGCCTCCCTTTCTCCCTCTCCCCTTTCGTCTGTAAGCCTCCATGTCTCCCTTTCTCCCTTCCCCCTTTCGTCTTTAAGCCTCCTTGCCTCCCTTTCTCCCTCTCCCCTTTCGTCTTTAAGCCTCCCTGCCTCCCTTTCTCCCTCTCCCCTTTCATCTTTAAGCCTCCTTGCCCCCCTTTCTCCCTCTCCCCTTTCGTTTTTAAGCCTCCTTGCATCCCTTTCTCCCTTCCCCTTTTCGCCTTTAAGCCTTCTTGCCTCCCGTTCTCCCTCTCCCTTTCTAATATAAGCCTCCGTGCCTCCCTTTCTCCCTCTCCCCTTTCGTCTTTAAGCCTCCTTGCCTCCCTCTCTCCCTCTCCCCTTTCGTCTTTAAGCCTCTTTGCTTCCCTTTCTCCCTCCCCCTTTCATCTTTAAGCCTCCTTGCCTTCCTTTCTCCCTCTCGCCTTTCACCATTAAGCCTCCTTGCCTCCCTTTTTCCCTCCCCCTTTCTAATTTAAGCCTCCTTGCCTCCCTTTCTCCCTCTCGCCTTTAAACCTCCTTGTATATAGATAGTGGTTAAATACTTCAGTGCACTGTAACAGTGAGTTTTG
>NC_051419.1:16429602-16430765 GCF_015228065.2 Penaeus monodon | reverse complement strand
CACTTTGTAGAATAAGATTCTAAAAGATTCATAATGCGATGTCTGGATGTTTGTGTGTCATTCAACTCTCATGTTACTTTGTTCCTGAAATTTTGCTCTCTAAAACTTCCTCGGCTGTCTCTACACGGAATTCAGGTCCAACGGAGGTCTTTACCAGCGGTTCTACTCGGAAAGATATGCACTATGTGATTTACATATATGAACACAAAGACAGACGAACTGTTTTGCTAAACATATTACCTTATTCTGCGTTCTAAATATGTGATATTTAAAAAAAAAATAAACAATTTCACAGTTCTTTGTTCTCCTCCGTGCTATCATCAAAAGCAATGTTTCAGTGTTTTGTTGTTTGCTGTACCACAGTCTAAGTTTTTGTTTCCCCCTGGCTAACGGCCCATGGACAGGCAAGCCTAACTCTAGTTTGTTTTACATTGATTATGTCCACTGTACACTGCAGTGGATGGAGTAATAACATAGGTCGATGTCCCTCAAGCAAGTTGGTCTGAGAAGGTTGCATTACCTCGCATTTAGGATTCCCTTGTCTGTTGTATTGCAATTTATATCGAGATTAATGCCCGTTGCTCCTATCACTTAACCACCAGTGGAATCGACACCCAAGCCTTATTCTAGCAGGTATTATATCAAATTGTATAGCTCAGGTTTTGTGAGAGTAACAAGGGAATGTCTTACAAGCAAATTCATGGTAGCATCGTAGGTAATGGCTGTAAGGCCTTCTAGTATTTTGATCTCGGTTCATCTTTTTGTACTGGAGTTAAGGACTCGGGATTCCGGCAACAGGCATTCCATGTCGACAATTTGCTTCTCCAACGAGGTGGTCCGCATAGCGTTGTTCTAAGAAACCTACATGCAGATATATGAACCACTCTGGAGAACTATAGAACTTTAGTCTGAGAAGATAAGTTCTAATTTTTGTCACTTAGTTATCTGAACTGTATTATGTGCACAACCAACTGAAGTGCTGCCTAAGCTATTCAGTATTTATTAACTAAGCGCAGTTATATAGTGCATGGTGTTCGATAAGTACACTGGTTGCATTTGGCAGGGCCACCTTTACTTAGTAAGAGACCGTGTTATATAAGAGATTCGTTATAAGAGAGTGCAAAGCTCCTCATCTAAAACACGTTTAGCAATGTTCAAGCCAA
>NC_051419.1:16424397-16425195 GCF_015228065.2 Penaeus monodon | reverse complement strand
AGCGTACGAGGCGCTCCTCCGCCGGCGGCGCCCCGCACCAGGTGCACCAACCTCTGCTCTTTCGTCAGCCACCTTCCAGCATGCACTGACCTTGGCATCATGGCGATCAACAACAAGCACAGGAAAATTACAGTACCCAGGCTGCGGGTTTTCGGAAAATGTCTGCCAAGTGAATGATTTCCGAGATGCAACTGGGTCGCTGTCGGGTAAAATTTTCATCGTTAGAATGGTCTTTGCTTCTTCAAAAATCTTCCTGTTCTGCTTAATATTTTATAGCAACTCAGGCTGTATTTCAAACAATAAACGCAAGTTTGTATCCAGAGCCATACTTAAGTTCGATTATGGGCATGATCTGAGTCGTCGGTCTGGCCGCACAGAGCATCCAGGTTTTCCTACTGTAATTGTAAAAACATCTGAAACCTGAACTACGTCGGCATCCCGAACAAGAAGTTTGAGCTTCGATTGTAGAATGGTGGTCGCCCTGAGGTCTCCTAACCAATTGCGCTTCCCAGCTCACCCATGGCCTCCCTGGACGCACCCATCTTCCCTGACACGGCGCAACCGACGCCTCCTCGGGGGACGTCACGCCTATTTCGAGGAACGGAAGGCTTGCGGCCCGGGCTGGGCTGTGTCCTGAGGAAGCGCATGCTTCAATATGCACTAGTCTTTTATTCATAAAATAGGTTGATATCGTTATGAATTGCAAGTAAGAGGTCCAACCGAGCCTAAGTATGTTCAGTCATCCTTACTATGACTCAGTAAGCATATTCATAATCTATTATAATAAGATACAAACTT
>NC_051419.1:16423338-16424122 GCF_015228065.2 Penaeus monodon | reverse complement strand
CACGAAAATATCCAGGTCCCTGGCACCTCCCTATTCAGTCAGAAAACTGACTGTGGGCAGACATATCACTGTCAATCTTAATGCCAGCGCCGTCGACGCAAAGCTGGATCGCCAGGCTAAACAACCAATGGATTTTGGGTTCTGTGCCCATCTGCAACAGAAACCCAAGTGTGTGGGTCACAGAGCACGCGCAGCGAACGTGTGCCGTGGAGCTGTACTAATTACTGCGAACGTCAGTTCCGGCTATGTTAATTTGTGTATTCCTTCTTCCGACTCGCACTGAAGCGACTGTGTCCGTAACGTTATCTTCAGAGTCCGGCGAGCGGCCCCTACCCTATGAAAACCGCTCGACCCAGCACATGGACTTGCCGCTTTTGCATCTCGAAAGTACGAGGCTGCTAGCCGGGGGAACAACCTCTCCTCCTTGCCGCGACTGGAGTACAGCAAGAGACTCAAGTGGGGCCAACCTACCACATCCCCCAGATGTCCTTGTGGTGACCAGGGTTTATAGAGTTCAGGCACACAAGTCATGCACCCTTTCGCCTCCCGCTTGGGTGTAGCGGCTCTCGTCTAAGATCACTTTCTGATGATGCCACTTGACGAGCTGCGCTACCCCCTCTCTACGAAGGCAGCTGGGAGGAGGGCGCGGCGCACTCTCTTGCAGAGCTTTTCTGTAATATTCACGGGTTTCAGTTTGACTACTGTGGCAAATAGCATGAAGAAATATCACTGTTGTTGACGCACTATTTGAGAAGCATCAGCAAAGAAGAGGGAACATGAAACT
>NC_051419.1:16422985-16423144 GCF_015228065.2 Penaeus monodon | reverse complement strand
ATCACTATGCAGGTCTGGCCAACCCCCGCTGTGCCCGCCAGCACAACGTGGTTAACTCGTCACTCGGATGATGGATGCGGTTCTTCGATCCTGCATTTTATGACGCTCCTCATCGGCGCCACTTGTCCCTGCACTCGCGTTGGTGGCTTGCCCTCGTGC
>NC_051419.1:16420775-16420910 GCF_015228065.2 Penaeus monodon | reverse complement strand
CACTATAGAATTAATAGACTAAATTATGGTACTTATCTATGATGGGTTTATTCGTTTAAAAAGTCACAGTTCAATGTGGAGAAAGGGATTAAGCAGGGATACCGTCATGGTTTTTGAGACGAAACCGTGGCTTCA
>NC_051419.1:16420359-16420522 GCF_015228065.2 Penaeus monodon | reverse complement strand
CCTTGACGTGGATAACGAAATTAGTCTAAAGAGACAATTCCAAAAATCGTGAAAGTAGTGTAGGATCGATGACTTTTTGACCAAGTAAATCATGGAAAATACTGGGGAGTGGAGATGACTCTATTCCGTCTCACATTTTATTTTATTTTATTCATCGTAATGG
>NC_051419.1:16419983-16420141 GCF_015228065.2 Penaeus monodon | reverse complement strand
TTCAATCCACCTCACGAACCTCAAGGCCGTTAAGTCATGTTACTTATTCAAATTTCGGCTTTCTCAGATCCAAAATCTCGGGTGATAGCGGCCAGAATTAGTGTTGACGAATTGGATACAGTATAGATTTAAAAGAATGCATATGAATTTTTTTTTTT
>NC_051419.1:16415662-16416040 GCF_015228065.2 Penaeus monodon | reverse complement strand
CATGAATCAGCGAACAGCGGTGCCCGTGATATATGATTCCCTCTCATCCTTTGTCACTTGTCAGCCGTGATGAGCGAATTTTGTTTTTCTTTACAATATTTCGTCGTTTTCACAATAATAAATTCTATTTTAAGTATTGGTTTTCGGTTTCCACTTGATTTGTTGCCGTTGCTGTGTGTCATGATAGTGATAATGCAAAGGATTTGAGGTTTTGCTATTCATCACATATCTGTTGTTCGGTTCGCGCAACAAAACTTGGGGGAAAGTTCCCGAAGAAGGATGAGCTTCACTGAAGACCCTCTGCATGTGCACGACGATGACCTCTAACCTTCCTTCAGCATCAGGTTCTTTTCCTATTGACTCGATGGTAATGGCCTG
>NC_051419.1:16414832-16415161 GCF_015228065.2 Penaeus monodon | reverse complement strand
TGCATTCCTTAACGTCACTCGCAGATGATATGCAGCTGAACCCCGTTTGGGTTCATCTCCATAAGTGCAAACCTCCCTCGGAAATTAAACGAGATCTCAGGCAAAATGTTTCCCGGGAGGTTCAATGCGATCTCACGCCAGACAAAAACAATATCAATTGGAATTTTTGATTTAGCCAGATAATCAATACCATAATATTTATGCGTCTTCTTTGTTTTATTCTCTTGTACGTATTTAGATAAGAGTTTCTGAAGAATCCCGTCCATTATTTTTTAATGAAGTTATTTATACTGATCAAATGACTAGGTGATTGCAAAGCAAAATCACAA
>NC_051419.1:16414376-16414642 GCF_015228065.2 Penaeus monodon | reverse complement strand
TCCCTTATGTAAATGCTTTCCTCTTATCACGTACAATTTGTCAGACACGTCGAGTATTCTGTTTCCTTGTGTGTCAGAATCATAAAAATGTTTCTTCTTCATTGCCAGCGTTCAGAGGCAGCGGCCACTTCCATCAAGAGGCAATTTATTAATCTCCTTTTATGAAACGATTGTTCTTAGCGAGTTGCTTTATTGTCAGGGAAGAGGAATGGAAAAACGGGAGGAAGGCGGAAAGGAAGGAATGGGGGAAGGGTCCGCGAGGTAAT
>NC_051419.1:16414116-16414238 GCF_015228065.2 Penaeus monodon | reverse complement strand
GTTAGAAAAAAACATGGCTGTGCAACTTGTATCTCCTCTCATTTAATGTTCAAATTCCTCGGCGAATTCCTCAAGTGGTTCTCCTTCCTTCTTCGTCCTGAAAGAAGGAAAAGCTCCTGGCG
>NC_051419.1:16412888-16413769 GCF_015228065.2 Penaeus monodon | reverse complement strand
ACAGTTGTTAACTCGTCCTCACAAAAATAGCTTTCTGCGTGGTCATTAACCCAGAGACATGCGTGAAGGGCGGCGGGTGCTCCATTATGTGTCTTGTGCGTGTCTTTATGCGGAAAGGATGTGGAATGTCGCCCTTTTGCGTGTGCTCCTTGTGAAGAAAGGTCGCTGTGATACTTCAGTGCGTGTGTGGTCCTGCGCTGCCTGTATGTGTAGTTGTTGTTTGATTTAGGAGGTGGAAGCGATGTTTTAATCTGTGTCCGGAGGACGGATTTGCACGCTCCAATGTGACTGGTATTTCTGTTACATTTTCCTTGACGTCGTTTGCGACACATTTCGAAGTAATGCTGTTTGGGAAAACGTTTGTTCCATTACCATATCGTTATCATTGCCATATATGGCAACCAGCGAGCGTGTTCCGAGAATGTTATTGTGATCGATATCGCGTCAAGGTTCATCAGGCGCACTCTGACGGCCGGAGGGGAGGGGGGGCTCCCAGAGCAATGAAAAAGGAAGGGAAAAATAAATGAATAAAGTACAATGAAAAGAAATGAAGTCAGGCTATGAATTGGTGTTCTCGTCTAACCTCTTTTACCGTGCTCTGTTTTCAAATTCGCAGCTTAAGAGGTAATTGGCAGGGCGCTAAGTTCTACGTGCACGGAGGTGTTCGCCCATGGGCAAGTGTACATTTGTGGGCGTACGGGCGGTCGCGGACGGGCGTGCTTGTGTGTTCGTATGCGCTTGCATGTCCTATGTGGGCGTAAGTGTTTACATATTCATACATACTGTTTATGTTCGTGCTGGGGCGTTGTGTGAGGGCGAGAAGGTGAAGGATAATGACGGTGTTGATGTGGAAGCGACGAGCTGGGGCGAAGGAGGAGGAG
>NC_051419.1:16412676-16412788 GCF_015228065.2 Penaeus monodon | reverse complement strand
GAAAGAGGAGGTGGTCCTGGAGGCGGACGGCTCCTCCTCACCGTTACGCCGACCTTCGAGAAAGGCCGCGAGAGGGATAACAGAAAGGGGGAGGGGGAGGACTGACGAGGAA
>NC_051419.1:16412500-16412604 GCF_015228065.2 Penaeus monodon | reverse complement strand
CTCATGAAGCATCGGTCGGATGATCACTTTGCAAAAGATCTATTTGTTCGTGGAGCTGCCGCAGCTGAGGCTCGCGCTAGCTGCGGCCCTTGCGAGGGGTGCCA
>NC_051419.1:16398689-16398853 GCF_015228065.2 Penaeus monodon | reverse complement strand
AGGCCTACCTGGACGGCCGCCAGTACGAGGACTTCTTCACTTACCTGCACAGTGAGACTAGAGGGCGCTGGGTGGTGAGGCGCTGATCAAACCCACGCGCTGATCAAAACGCAGTCGCGGTAGTGCCCAGCGTGGACACAGGTTGAGGACTATTTCAAAAGAAG
>NC_051419.1:16396505-16397717 GCF_015228065.2 Penaeus monodon | reverse complement strand
ACAGGAAACATTCCGTTGTGAAATGGAAGGGTGAAGAAGAACGTATGGTTTTATATGTGAAAGCATATAGTGATTTCCCTCTTTAAGGCAACATGATAGTATTTATCAGTCTGAAGATGTTAGTGTGCATGTTCCTTATTTTTGTGTGTGACAGCTGACAGTTTTTCTTGTAATACTATATTTGATAGAACTTTGTAAGCGATGCCGTGAATTCATTGATATCACCGAGAGCCCGAGAAGTAGGTCACAGTCCATGACATACTTTAGTATTGTTCCTTTTGTTGTCTCTGGACCTGCGGCGTCTGGCTGTCGCTGAAACAGTGTTACATTCATACAGTATATTCCATTCCCCTGCACACACTGCTAATTGTACGAAACCGATACTTCCCTGGCCAGTTTTTCCAACCCAGAGGTCACGAAGGTCTGTTTCCGTCTCGTATTCAGCCGACGGCCCTTCGAACTTTCCTATTCCCATTAAGTTTTGTCTTCATTTGCTTTCTTGTGAGATCAGGCTGCGATGAAATCGTACATTACATCAGGCAACAACTACGTTGCCGTGCTTTACGGTAACATCTCTGAATACTTACTCATGATTACCTTACCCAGAATTAAGAATTAACTTATCAATGGCATGCAGAATGATTAAAAAACTTGTGATATTAGTATTCCGTTGTCAGCATTTCCGCCTGAGGCAACAAAACGAAACACAGAGTCTAACAGTACTCGGGAGGGAAACGGAAACTAAGAAGGCAAAGTTAAGAGACCTTCGGCAGGGCGGCGGTGCAGCCTCGATAAAACCCAAACCAAGAATTCTGTCGACATACTGGTCCTTACGTGGGCGGAGTGACGACGATCCGCAGTTCGGAAATTAAGAGACTTAAATGGAAGATAATAATTTTGCACAAATATATATTGTAAACATTTCCGCGAGGAGGACGGTCATCACGACAAGCGACCCTTTTCCCCTTCCTCTTAAATGCTTTCAGTTCCCTCTTCCTGAGATGAAATAAAGTAGATTCGCAAATACAGTTATCATTTCCAGGCTAACTGTATTTACTGTCACTACGATTCGCTTTGCAACCTCAGCAGCAGCAGGTTATTTTTATGGGTCTCAAAAAAGGTGAGCTTTTAAACGTGCAATGTTAACAAACCAGATTGCGGGCTATAAATTCGCACGTTTGAAACTGATCCTTTATCTCGCCTCTGCGATTT
>NC_051419.1:16395760-16395951 GCF_015228065.2 Penaeus monodon | reverse complement strand
GGCCTATGAGCGCGGAGACTCGAGATCAGAAGGACGACGTACTTGGAAGCGGAGCACATGGGAGGATAACTTGTCTATATGCCGCCTGCTTATTCGTCTTTGGAAAGAGCAAGCGGTGAATTAGGAAACGGATCAACTAGAACTATAAAGAGAGAAAGAAAAAACTCGTGCAAGAAAACAGGCTTAGGCAA
>NC_051419.1:16394962-16395685 GCF_015228065.2 Penaeus monodon | reverse complement strand
GGGAAGAAAATAACGGTTAACACCCAACAGGGGGCGAGGCACGTCAGCCTCGAGGGGGAGGGTGGAGGGGGTGAAGGGGCCATTGACCACTTGAGATGGAAAGGGGTGCGGGGAGGGGCAGCAGGATAAGGGGAGGAGCAAGGAAGGCGGGGGGGGGGGGTCCAAGCTCGTTCTGCTCCAGTTATAATCATTGATCAGGAGGCTCTTGTTCGCAACCAGGAATTTATAGGCCGTTAACGTCAGTCCTGGATGGCTTCTGATAAAGCACCGTCACTCTCACTCTCTCATCCTTCCGCGGGTGAAGGTCACTCACACTGGCACAAGGAAGTTCCTCCGAAGGGCAAGGTGAAGGTCCATAACACGGCGAAGGCTGCGCTCAACGCGGGCAGGGCCCTCCGCTCGGGCAGAGTGACGGCTCCATTCAGAGGCAGAGTCCCCCGTTGGGCAGGGTCATGGCCTGCGGAGACTTCACTCTAGGAAAGGCTGAATGGTTTACCCTACTCTAGAGCGAAACGGAGGGAGCCGCGCCTGCCGAAAAGAAACCAGCAACGCCATATTAGCCGACTGCTGAACCTTCTACCCCGTCTTCCTGCCCCCTTCCATGGAACAAAGGGTCATTCTGGTCGAACTGTTCTTCAACTCCCTCATCGTGTCCCGAGTGACGGGTCTCGCCCCGAGTCGGAGTCGTGTCAGTAAAGATGGCGTAAGAGGCTAAAGGAAAGG
>NC_051419.1:16394424-16394808 GCF_015228065.2 Penaeus monodon | reverse complement strand
ACATCAAGATGCTCCCGCCCCCTCTAATCCTCTCCTTGAAACGGCGTCTGAACACCACAATTATTGCAAGCGAGTTTCTGAGTGTGTATCTAATGCGTATGTAATTTTGTAGGTGGAACATGTTTTGTGCTTCTTTCGTGATTACACGTTTTATCTGCTTATAAACACTTGCATGCAGCCTATTACTCAGCCTGTTACGTATGATTCTCGCTTCGGCCTTGATGTCTCCCCACGGACTGTATCGCCCATTCCGACACAGGGGCGGGCGGCAGTCCGTTCTCGGGGTCTTAAAAGTTCCGGGCGGCTTAGAGGCCTCAGGGCGATTTCCAGTCCCTACCGGATAACCAGACTGAACGGCGGTTTCTGGTGTCCAGGAGCTTAAGC
>NC_051419.1:16390076-16391277 GCF_015228065.2 Penaeus monodon | reverse complement strand
CTCCTGCTACGAAAATATATCTTGCAATGGTGTGTGCAACAAGCGCGCTCCACCGTTAATAATTTCCCCATACCATTAAGTGCATGCAATCAATGTCTGGCTGCAGGTATTCTTCAGCCAACTGGCTTTTTCGCACGGGTCATTGGGAGGCGCAAAAACGGCCCCCCCCCCCCAGCATCGACACGCAAAATGAGAGCAAATGGCCAGACTTTAGGATGCGCCTCCTGCCATCCGCATGGCCTGAGGCGGTCCAGCTCCAGTGGGGATGATTTGCGCACCGTCGCCAGCGCTTCAATCTCCGTGCAGCCTTCTAAAAGTATGCTCATTCGCCTTCTTCAGGGCGAGGCACAGCAGCTCTACTCCGGTGGAGTAGAAACGTTTCTCTGAGGACGACAATAAGCGAGAGAATCGCGGAAATGAGCGTGTGATGAGCGCTACCGTGGCGCGAGGGTCGTTGTTCTCCCGCGGAATACGACGGAGGATGCTGGACGACCCTTTAAAGGCAGGTCGAAGCTGCCAGGTGTGTCGAGGGCGGCCGCTTCCCGCCTCATACCTCTGGCAGCCGAGCGACTCGAGCTATAAAGAGGGCTGAGGCATCGCGCTTTGCGTTTTGTGTCGCTCTGCAGTGAGTCGCAAGGTAAGTCGCGTCTCAGCACAGGCGCCACCGGATACTGCATACATTGCAGACTCTTTTCTTGCACACTGAATATTAATCAAGACATGATAAGACGTGTAGTTACCTAATTATACCGTGTCAGTGGTCTTGGCAAGATGACTTTGGAAGAACTGATTAGTAACAGGAACTTGCGGATCAGCTGTCATGCACTGCAGGCAGCAACAGTACTCATCCTTCTTTGCTTGGCATGATCAACGTTATACCCTCATCTGGAGAGTTGACGCCGGTAGGAAATAAAGCAGAATTGTGTGGCAAAAATGTAACCCCCTCGCTAGAGATGGATAAAAACCCTGTGCTCAAGGCAAAGGCGATTTTTTGCTGACGGTAATAAATAGCTGTTTGTACTTACACGGTAGAATTTTGTAGTGCCTGCATCCTCTTTTCCATACTCGTAGATTTATGATAAGCTCTAGTAGGTTAGTCTTCACGTTGACGCATTTAACGTTTTCGGGGATCGGTTACGTCCGCGGGATTTTATTAGTCTTTAGTAACCGTATATGTATGTATTGAATGATCACAGATCAG
>NC_051419.1:16389168-16390030 GCF_015228065.2 Penaeus monodon | reverse complement strand
CTCTCGTAGGTTAATCTTAACGTTGACGCATTTAACGTTTTCGAGAATTGGTTGCGTCCGCGTGAATTGATTAGTCTTTGGTAACCGTATGTATATATTGAATGATCACAGATCAGTATGTATACCTGTGTATATGCATATGAAAGTAAGAAAGTAAAGTGAGACTCACCGCCTAAGTCATTTTGCGCGGGCATGGGGAGTGAAGGTGAGATTTCATCTGGCAGACGGTGACACAAGCAGGGTTTGGCGGGCGGGGCGAGAGGCCTGCCACTCACGGATCATGATACGCTCTGATATCGGGAGCACGGCGGTACCTTTTACGTAAGCATCGATCATAAATCTGATAAGAAAATGGTGGCGGATGACTGCGAGCGAAAACTTGGCGGTAAGGAAAACGCTGATGTCCTTGTCGTTGTGAAAAGAATTGTGAAAACGCATATTTCAGAAAAACTTCAGTATCCTAGTATCGAGATCAAATGAAATCAACAGGCAATGCATGGAAACATACACAAGCATTAAAATACGTCTACAGAAATCAAACCTACCTCCTTTTGCATACTTGTATACGCAGACACTTTTCCCTCCTCTCTCCTTCCATCCTCCGCCCTTCGCTCTTCGCCCAGTCTCAGCGCCCCGGAAGCGCGCGACGGAAGGGTTTGATCCGTCTCGGACTGAACCCATAAAGGCCCTGGCGGGGCGCCGGCGAGGGGGGGGGGGGCATCCTCCGGGACTCCAGGCAGCTGGGTCTCTCATTGTATTCATTTCATTTACTTATGAGGGTTGACTTCAATCGTAATTCAGAAAGGATGGGTAGCCAGAAAATCCCTGTTTCATTTTCATTATATACAACATACATCCCAAA
>NC_051419.1:16389034-16389099 GCF_015228065.2 Penaeus monodon | reverse complement strand
AAACAGTGATAGTGATTATGCTCCTATGCATACTCTCATAATATTATTTTTTAATTTATATTAAT
>NC_051419.1:16386640-16386801 GCF_015228065.2 Penaeus monodon | reverse complement strand
GAAAGTAATGTGACTTTGCGTTATTTTATCCAAAATTGGTGACCAACGAAGGAGGGAAAAAGGAAATGCTAAAAAGTGAGCGCAAGAGAGGAGAAATTTGAAGGCAATGATGTTAATGCAATGATAATGAAAACACAAATAAAAGCAATAACAATAGTGGT
>NC_051419.1:16386382-16386564 GCF_015228065.2 Penaeus monodon | reverse complement strand
GGAAAAAATGTCTCGAGGAACACGCACATATCCCAGACCAGATCCGCGCCCACTGAGGTACCGCCTTCCAGCGACCCCTCGCCTCGGCCACGCCCACCCGGGAGAAGAAGAACTTGGACGAGGTTAGGGGTGGGTGGGTGGGTGGAGGGAGTGACTTAAGAAAGACAAAGGGATGTAAGTAA
>NC_051419.1:16386247-16386356 GCF_015228065.2 Penaeus monodon | reverse complement strand
TAATGGGGAAACAGGCAAAGGAATGGAAATATCATTTTATGTGCACATAAAACGCCGGATGCAATAACAGAAATATCCAAGGAACTTCAGAGAGCGGAACAACGCGCCT
>NC_051419.1:16384468-16385154 GCF_015228065.2 Penaeus monodon | reverse complement strand
GAAGCACCCATAAGCACATACATTTACGGTCATCGTCCACAATATTGTGCAAATGAACTAACAGGTTAGTGATCGTACAAAGCCTTTTTACTTTCTTTTTTGCGTGTGACTCTGAAAGCGCACATGACTCGTCGCTCTTCGCAGCGGGGATCCGAAGCCTCCTGCTGCGCTCCAACCGTGGACCCCATCGCCCGCCCACTCATAAACCCCCACCCTCGACCCCCACTCATTGACCCCCACTCATTGACCCCCACCTCTCGCCCCCTACCTCACGGCCCTCCTCTCGCTCCGTGTCCGTCACACTCTTCCCTCTCCCCAGCTCACCTTCCCTCCATCCCTCTTTTCCCAGTCAAACTCCCTTTCTTCTCTCCATCCACACCAAAGGCGACTGAGCCCTCCTTCCAGCCTCCCTCCTCCCGCTTTCCCGGCCGCCACAGACATCCTCCGTCCTTCTTTTGGTCTTTGGCCTCTAGGACTTCGCCTAAGGAACACCTTTGCGATACAAAAATTCCGAAAAACGTGGGAAATGAAAATTGTCATTCCTTTCGATGCGGAAATACGCGGCCATGTTTAGAGGAGCGCACAGTGTGGCTGGCCTCGGCCCAGCTCGTCCCTTGCTGTTTTTGCTGTAGGGAATTCTTATAGGATGCCTTTAACATTAGTCAAAGTCTCTCCCTCCCTCCCCC
>NC_051419.1:16383978-16384367 GCF_015228065.2 Penaeus monodon | reverse complement strand
GGTCGCTTTCTCGTAATTTGGGTGCGTGTGCGTTAATCCCCCGCGTCCCCAGAGGCGTCGGGTGCGAGCGAACGAAGGCACAGAAGCGCATCGTCACGCGCGGCCCGGCGGCAACAGCTGTAAAACCCACAAGAAAGGTAGAGCACGCCTCTTTCAGGTTCCAGCTTGATGCTCATCATCCCATTGTCACTGTCACTGAATTTCTCTCTTTCCCTCCTTTTGATAGTTTTCTTTCTATAATGCGGTGAAATTGTTACTTCGACTGCCAAAAAGTATACGTTTCATGCCACATATGTGTTCTATCGTTGGCTAACCATTATTCCATAACCACACGTTTACCTTATACTATAGGTAGTGTAAACATTCGACTTGCATAGCGTTTTTATGAC
>NC_051419.1:16381889-16381968 GCF_015228065.2 Penaeus monodon | reverse complement strand
AGGACCATGACAAGGCAAGTCCCCTAATCACTAGGGTTTTCTTTTAGCAGCAGGATGAATTGGCGCAGTGCAGTGCTTT
>NC_051419.1:16381435-16381849 GCF_015228065.2 Penaeus monodon | reverse complement strand
TGCCGTTCCCGGGCCCAACGGTGAGTATCTGAAGAAAAAAGATAGGAATACAGGCTTTTCTGCCATGGTCCATAATAGTTCCAGTGTAATAAAAGCGCGAGTGAGAGATGGCCATGAGTTCCCAGCTGGGCGTGTGAATAAGACTAATTTTTTTCGCAAGATAAATGAGAAACTTCAGCTTTACTGTATTCTGACTGAGGGCGGATTGAAGCATATTACCATTCTTTATATACACAGTCAGATTTCAGTTAATTAAAAAATAACATCCTTTTTCCTAGCAGACCCGAGGTACCCCGACTACATCGTTGATCCCCGCGTGACCTGCACCAAAGAAGGCTCATTCCACCATCCACGCAACTGCTCGTGGTATTATAGGTCAGTTTCCTGGACGTATGCTTCGGCGCGCCAAAGGTG
>NC_051419.1:16372790-16373507 GCF_015228065.2 Penaeus monodon | reverse complement strand
AACAACCCCCATGGGCATATCCCGGGCGAGGTTCAGCTTCGCTCTGAGCTACTCACATTCGTCGTTCTCACGCTTGACTACACTAGGAGTAAAGCCTGGGGTTGACGCTCATTGAATCGTCGGGAGGAATTAAAAACCCCCGAGATCCCCTCTCCCCCCCGTTTTGGCGATAAATGGCTGGGGCGCGCAAAAGCCGCAATACTCCGCTTTGGCATCGATTCCATCTCTGTCATCCTTCTATCTGATTGCTTTCAATGGCAATTAACTTTTCCGAGAGAGGAGTGAATTGGTAACTGACTGTGCTGACTACATCACATTCAACTGATTTTTTGACTTGTTTGTTTTTCAGAGCGAAGTTGGCCGGTTGGGGGAATTAGGAGTAATGTGCCAACCCGGGGAAAGCCCCAGCACCCGGCGAAAAATTTAAGGGGTACCCGATAACCCGAGGTTTTCTTCAACTCTACGAGTTCCTCTCTTTGGGATCAACTTCGCAACCTCCGCGAAAATTTCTTGTCTCTAAACTTTTAAAATTTGGAAAATGATGATAGAAGAATATACAAAACAAAGATAAAAAAACTAATAGTCAGTTTACGTACCATTTTTTCGTTTTTTTTAGTTAACCCATTATAATGTACCTGTTCTGTTTCATTCTATCGAGTGCTTTTCCCGCCTTCCGGTCGCCTTCCCCCCTTTTCCCTTCTTTTTCTGTGTTGTTTT
>NC_051419.1:16372403-16372467 GCF_015228065.2 Penaeus monodon | reverse complement strand
AATTTTTTTTCTTTAAATAATTAATGTGAGTAGCATAACTTAGGGGTGGATCGAAATTTTTGCA
>NC_051419.1:16371785-16372323 GCF_015228065.2 Penaeus monodon | reverse complement strand
TTCAAATTATGGGTTAACTTTAACTTAAACTTTCCCCACATTTAAACATAACTGAATGATTACAATAATTAAAAAAGTAAAAATGAGACGGACCACCCCACTCCCCCCGATTTTTTGTTTTTATTGGACAAAAAAATCGTCGATCCCCTTTTTAATTTAAAAAACTTCTGGTCTAAAATTTTTCCTTTCCAATTTACTAATTAGCACAAAACGGGGAAATTTTCACCCCTTGACAATTCCGTGCTAATCCAAAGGGATAATTATAGGTTTAAAAGTTTTATCATTCCTTTTAAAACCCTTTAGTTTTTAGGGTAAAAAAAGGTTTTTTAAAATCTGCACTCAATTATTAAAATGCGAGTTTAAAGCAAGGACTCGTCGACGGAGTGATTTTAAATACTTATTACTTCCCCCCTTTTGAATTTTGAACATTTACTCAAAAAAACCCTTTATAGATAACGATGTAGTAGTAAATAAAATTTCCCTGTGTCTGGGAATTCTACTTGGCCAAAAAACTACAATTAAAACAAAGCACATTTTA
>NC_051419.1:16371251-16371472 GCF_015228065.2 Penaeus monodon | reverse complement strand
TATATAAACCCAACATCATATATATAAAAACTTTTTTAAACCTATACATTTTATATGTATATTCAATATACATAAAAAATCATTTACATATATAATATATATTACATTTTACATAAACAATATAGTTGTTATTATATATAATTACAATTTTTATGTAAATAATAATAATATAAACAATATTGTTATATGTAAAATTTTATATTTTATTATGTAAAAAGTTT
>NC_051419.1:16370116-16370436 GCF_015228065.2 Penaeus monodon | reverse complement strand
AGGTCCTGAGACAGTCAGCACGAAGCAGATGGTAAGCAATGTTCGATAAGGCAAGTAACTCGACGCAAGAACTGCGCATTCATTCGGAATTCCTTCGCAGTATAATGGACACAGAAGCAGCTTTTAGATGATCATACATTCGCTTGCTCTGAAAAAAGAAAGAAAGGAAAAATGCATAATTTTCAAGCACGATAAAAAAAAAAAAAAAACTAGCATAAAAGTATATATACGTACGTGCTGTCAAGCGGAAGAGCAAAGCAGCGCCAAATGTCTCGCTCAAAGTAAGGATGGCCTTTGCTCACGGAAGTTCCATAAGGGAG
>NC_051419.1:16365862-16365942 GCF_015228065.2 Penaeus monodon | reverse complement strand
GCCGGAGGGCTATGTGCAAAATAACGGGGTTACTCCTAAATTGCTGTATATTAAGTCAGATTACGGGGATGACCACGACC
>NC_051419.1:16363234-16363890 GCF_015228065.2 Penaeus monodon | reverse complement strand
ACCGAATGCAGAGTCGAGTAGAGTGGATGGTGCGATGACAGATGAAAGGTTGAGTAGGACATAGGAATTTTGGAAAGTTTAGCATTACACCAAAGTCAAATGGGACATTTTATTATTATTAAGGATAATCCGGTAGTAGATGTTTTAGAGGATAGGGTGATGTCAATAGATGGATAAAGAAGATAACAAGAGTGATAGGACAAGTGGCAGGCAATGAGGAAGATAGAATAAGGTTTGTATTAAATCACATACATGATGCAGCAGCTGAACGAATATTCAATATCAGACGAGAGTGGGACAGTGTAGAAAATATCTTAATAGAACTTAGGAAAGTGTACGGAAAGGTGCCAGCATGGGAACGGTACGAGCAAGTGGCAGCGCGAAAACAGGGGGAAGATGAAACTGTATGGGAATTTTGAATGCTATAATGGACATTAGTGAATTAGACCGTCAGAGCGAATGGGGGATGAGTGAGAGAATGGTTGGAGAGTGTGTAGCAAGGAACATGAGAGTGCCGGCACTAAATGAAGCTCTTAAATTGGATAGAAGAGAGACCTAACGAAAAATTAGAAGAGTGGATAGAATGGATAGCAGCAAAAGAGAGCGACTGGCATTCTTTTACGCAGGGTAGAAGTGTAGTAGAAAGTGCCAGAACG
>NC_051419.1:16361836-16363182 GCF_015228065.2 Penaeus monodon | reverse complement strand
CCAGGAGTGGCGTGCTAAAGGGAAATTGGCGAGAAAGAGGAAGTTATCGGTGCGGGAGTAAAGAACACGGTTTAGCATGGTGTCCTCAAGAGACGTACAGAGAGAGAAATTTTACCGCGAATACGAACGACGAAATGACGCGCGGGAAGAAAGGCAGGAGGGTGATACGGGTGCAGGCGAGTCGGGAAACTAAGAGGGTCCAACGGAGAGATAGACGGCTGCCAACCCGCGGGACCCAATGATGATGTAACTGAATATGTTGCAAATGGCGGGCAAAAATTTTGTAAAGAAGGTAGAAAAAGAAGTGGAAGGTAATGTTAAGTACAGGCAGACTCTCCTCAGATATCTGTGAGTATAGAAGGAGTAGAGGTGGTGGGGTTATGTGATACAGGTGCAGAAGTGTCCGTAATTAGTACTTTTATTTACGAGACTTACTTGAAGAAGCATGGTATAAAACTACAAAGGTCAAATGCTAAGATAAGATCAGTGGGAGGAAGTTTTATCTCGTGTAGAGGTAAAGTAATTTTTAATTTAGAGATGTTCGGGGTTGAAGTGGAAAATATAGCATTGCTCGTGTGTGATGAGGTAGGAGAGAATTATAGCTGTTTGTGGGGCATGAATATTTTATCAGAAGTGGCAGAAATATGGCCGGTCATGTATAAGTTAAGCAGATCAGGTGTTGGTGAAGAGGAAGTGCGGGATAATATTGGGGACACAAAAAGACTGGGTCAGTTAAATTTAGAAGATAATCGAGGTTTTGTACTAACAGCGAAAAGTCAGATCCCTATTATACCAGGGCAAACTGTGAGATTAGTACCGGTAATATTCCTCAACTAAAGCAAGTAAAATCACTAGAAGGTAGAGGTAGAGCCCCTTATGGGTGCTCATGAATATGGGTTCCAGAGGGGATTGTGGCATTACCCACCGTAGTGAGAATAGAGCAGGGAAAGTGTTTCGCACTAATTGCTAATCTTTCAGATAATGTTGTCAAGCTTAGGCGGAACTGGCGAATAGGCAAGACTAGTAAAATAGATAAAGTAGAAGTCAAGGAAGTAAGAAATGTAGAGATTGGAGCGACAGATAAGAAAACAGATGTAATTATAAATCAAGACTGTTTGAATTGGAAACAGAGAGAAAGATTAGATAAACTGTTGTGGGAATTCAGTGATATTTTTGCAGAGGAAAACGGACCAATTGGTACTGCTACGGGTGTACAGCACGTGATACCGCTCATGACGGACCAGCCTATAAGGGTGCCATACAGACGAATCCCGCCGCATCAAGTCTCAGAGGTGAAAGATCATATAAATGAGTTGTGTAAACAAAGAGTCATAACCCCAAACGTG
>NC_051419.1:16361064-16361636 GCF_015228065.2 Penaeus monodon | reverse complement strand
CCATCCCAAACATCAACAGAAAACTGCCTTTAGCACTCCCGTTGGCCATTACGAGTTTAAAAGATTACCAATGGGACTGTCAAATAGTCCTAGTGCCTTCCAAAGATATATGGAACGTATATTAGGAGACCAAATTTTTCATACTTTGTCATTGTTTTTAGTCGTACTGTGGAAGAACATTTAGATAGACTGGAAGAATTATTTAGGCGTATGAGGAAGTATGGTTTAAAATTCAAACCTAATAAATGCAAGTTGTTTGCAAATAGAGTGGTTTATTTAGGGTCAGAAGTGTCTGGAGAAGGAATTAGCACAGATCCAGCAAAGGTAGATGCAGTGAATTTATGGCCATTGCCAAAGACTGTCAAGGATGTGAGGGCGTTCAAAAGTTTCTGTTCCTTTTACAGGAAATTTATTAAAGATTTTGCTCAAATAGCGGCGCCGCTGCATAAACTTATGTCAGGTAATTCTCGAAAATTAATTTTGAAGGAGTGGGATGAAGTATGTCAAACAACTTTTGATACTTTAAAGAGTAAATTAATTACTGCACCTGTTTTAAAATGTCCCCATTTTTC
>NC_051419.1:16357955-16358238 GCF_015228065.2 Penaeus monodon | reverse complement strand
GCTGACTTGGGGTCACTATGGGAGTAGGCAAAGGGCTCTGACAAACCAAGGGAGCATGGAGTCGGTTTCACAGAGAGGAATAACCTGAGTATTAGAATCAGGCAACACTGGTACACCATTGAGGGCCCCGCAACCCTTGTCAGGGTCCACTCCCCGACACTGCCCAGTACATAAGACGCAAAGGATGAGATCTATCCTCAGTAAGGAAGAACTTGTCATCCTGAGCGACTTCAGTGCCAAAGTGGGTGCAAATCATGAATCGTGGCCCTTTTGCATCGAACAT
>NC_051419.1:16357447-16357896 GCF_015228065.2 Penaeus monodon | reverse complement strand
TGAACTATCCACTGCCAACTCCTACTTCAGGACTAAATGCCTGCACAAGGTCTTCTGTAGACATCTATGCTCCAAGTGCTGGCATCAGTTGGATCTCATCCTGATCAGGCGTCCTGCAATCAAAAACGTTCTCCACAAACATTCTTATGACAGTGTAGACTGCAACACAGACCACTCCTTGGTCTGCTCCAAGATCAAGCTTCAGCCAAAGAGATTCCACTGCTCTAAGAAACAGGGGAAACCCAACATTGATGTTAGCAAGATGTCTCAATTGGGCCCTGTAGAACAGTTTGCAGAGACCCTTGAGTGTGAACTACATACTGTGCAGCCCGGAAACTCTGCCACAGAGTAGTGGGAAGCACTATGGGACACCATGAATTGCACTGCATTGGCTACCTTTGGAAAGAAGACCAAGTCTCATGACTGGTTTGAGACAAAGTTCACTGAGC
>NC_051419.1:16356729-16356914 GCF_015228065.2 Penaeus monodon | reverse complement strand
GATATACCACATGTCATGAGGGATGCCAAAATCATCACTTTCTACAAGAAGGGCGAGAGAGGTGATTGCAATGATTACAGAGATATCTCCCTGAGTATCATCGGCAAAGTTTTTGTCAAGGTCATTCTGATCTGCCTACAGAAGCTGACAGAACGTGTCTCTCCAGAGTCACAGTGTGGCTTCTG
>NC_051419.1:16356518-16356626 GCF_015228065.2 Penaeus monodon | reverse complement strand
CCTCCCAAATATTGACTGCTCACCAAAGCTACAGAGCATGATCGAGTGATTCCACACCGACATGAAGGGGACAGTACAGTTCAGTGGGAGTTTCTTCAGTCTCTTCTG
>NC_051419.1:16356093-16356221 GCF_015228065.2 Penaeus monodon | reverse complement strand
TAAATTTCATGGGACAAGACACTGCCACCTGAAGTCACAATCGATGACTAATAAATTTATATTGTTGACATCTTCACTACCTTGGCTCCATCATAACCGACAACCTCTCTCTTGAAGAATGAAATCGA
>NC_051419.1:16355683-16355944 GCF_015228065.2 Penaeus monodon | reverse complement strand
GACGACTGAATACCTTCTACATGCGAAGCATTTGCTGTATCCTGGGCATAACCCGACAGTACAAGGTGACCAACGCCGACGTTCTGTCTCGTGCCGGCCTTCCCTGCATGTTTAATTTCCTCGAACCAAGCAGGCTACATTGGCTTGGCCATATTCACCGAATGGAGGATGGCTGCATCCCAAAGGAAATGCTGTACAGAGAGCTGACATCCGGAAAGAGGTCTACTGTCCGCCCTCAGCTCCGATACAGTGATGTCGTGA
>NC_051419.1:16355048-16355323 GCF_015228065.2 Penaeus monodon | reverse complement strand
TAAATACTTTGAATTAGCAAATGATAGGCATTAGTGATAGGGACTCGTGACCAACATTGTAATGTAATAATTACTAGTGACAAACACAAGAATAATACAGAGGAAATAAGCGATATAACAAAGTGGTGGAAGAAATTGAAACACAAAAAGATGGAAAGATAAATAAATCAGTAACTGTCACAGTTAACGAGGGGGTGTTCGCTGAAAACACACACCCTGACTCTAGCCCTCGGACAGAGGAGACGTGACTTGTGTGCCCACCCGAGGGGGTATTA
>NC_051419.1:16354875-16354976 GCF_015228065.2 Penaeus monodon | reverse complement strand
ATAAACCGACGTAAGGTGAAGGGAAGTGACATTGAAAAGTCAATATCCAATGAAATTGTATACAGGGATCAAGACCGGACGCAGAGATAGGTGCCATGCCT
>NC_051419.1:16352703-16352951 GCF_015228065.2 Penaeus monodon | reverse complement strand
TTTCGCCGTCTCTTCAATACTTCAGCTCCTGCGAGTTTATTCGTTGGCCTCATTCCGGACTTCCCTGGCGCAGTCGCATGTCGCCCCGATACGAGGTGCTATTTGTCAACGCCCTCATCGGACATGCAACCCGCGCCCACGAACCACAATTACCGGCCAAACCGCCCACCGTAATCAGCAGGTGCGCGTCTTCGCTCGCTTCGTCTTTGTGTATGATTACCTGTTCTATCCATTCCGAACTCATAGTC
>NC_051419.1:16351727-16352337 GCF_015228065.2 Penaeus monodon | reverse complement strand
TGCGGAGAAGCTAGCCACGTCCTCTTTCCAGGTCAGCGTGTCACTCGTCAGGCAAGGATTTACTGACATTCATTCCTCTTAGTAGTGCTAGTGTGAAGGACAGTGAAACCAATTATACTTTTAGTTCACGTTTCGTAAAGTAAAATAATCAGCGACTATTTCCTTATTTGTTTGTTTGTTTATTCACGCATTCCTTCAGCTTTCCACCTGAGTTTCCACTTTTCAGATTCGTTGGCTCTCTGCCCTTTGCAATGCGTCACATACAATGCTGTCTGTCTCCCCCACTCTTTATGACTTTCCAAGACATTCTCGCTAACGCTCTCTGTTTGTCCCGGACGCTGTTTGATGACATTTTTTTCTAATGTAGTGAGAACGCCCTTTTATGATGTGTCCACGATTATGGAGAAAAAAAGCGGTACTCTTTCCACGCGTTGCCTTCTTGGCAGCTAATGACGCTTTCTACCCTGCGGCGGTTATTATGGCAATCTCTATCTTATTTATCACAAGTTGATCCATCAGACGAGGCGCGTGAGATCTCGTGCCTTCAAATTGCACGGAGCGAATTCTCTCGGCAGTCAGACCGTGACTTTCAGTCTTCTACGCGCGTTGG
>NC_051419.1:16346401-16346514 GCF_015228065.2 Penaeus monodon | reverse complement strand
TAACTACATCAGTTATCTATAAATGGTTTATTTGAGTAAATGTTCATAATTCAATAGAGGGGAAGTAATAAGTAGTTTTACAATCACTCCGTCAGACGAGTCCTTGCTTTCAA
>NC_051419.1:16346096-16346210 GCF_015228065.2 Penaeus monodon | reverse complement strand
TGTTAAATTAAAAAGGAGGGATCGACGACTTTTTGTCCAAATAATAACAGAAAATACAGGGGAGTGGGGATGGATCTCGTCTCACTTTTACGTTTATATTTATTGTAATCATTC
>NC_051419.1:16344920-16345481 GCF_015228065.2 Penaeus monodon | reverse complement strand
TTAATCTGAAAAAAACGAGAAAATGTGTACGTAAACTGACTATTAGTTTTTATTATCTTTGTTTTGTATATTCTTCTATCATCATTTTCCGATAATTTAAACGTTATAGAGACAGAGAAGAGTTCGCGGAGGTTGCGAAGTTGATACCAAGAGAGGCAACTCGTAGAGTTGAAGAAAACCTCGGTTGTTCAGTCTGGTACCCCTTGAATTTTCGGCTCGGGTGCTAGGGCATTCCCGGTTGGCACATCTACTCGTCTAATTAGCCTCCCAAGCCGGCCCCCTTCGCTTCTGGCTCCCGCGCCCCTGTCGCCGCTCCGTTGCCTGTGCTGTCTCCGCCCCGTCCGTTCTCCCTTCCCTCCTCTCGTCGCCCGTTCCTTGCCCTTGCCCTCCTCCGATCGCCGGCTGCCCGCGCTGGCCTCGCCTCCCCCAGCGGCGTCTTAGGCTTTTGCGGACGCCCGCCTTTCTGCGCCCAACCCCGGGCGGCGCGGGCGCTCTCTGCGGTTTCCCTTCCTCCCGCCTGCCTTCCTGCTGCGCCGTCCCCCCGCTTCTCTCTCGTTCGTC
>NC_051419.1:16343917-16344866 GCF_015228065.2 Penaeus monodon | reverse complement strand
GGATCTGCCCCTGCGGGGCTTGCTTGCTCTACTTTCCCCTTGTCTGCCCGCGTCCCCGCTCCGGTCCTTCCGGCAGACGAACCCATGTTCGTCTCGCCCTTTCGCCTCTTTCCCCCTTCCCCTCTCCCTCCCTGATCGCCCCTCCCCCTCTCCTTCCCCCTCCACGCCTCCCCTTCTGCTCTCCGTCTTCCCGTTCTTGCCTCCCTCTCTGCCTCCTTCCCATATCTTCTTGCCCCTCTTCGCCTCCTACACGAGCCCCTCCTCCGCCCTGTGTCCCCCTCTCCCCCTCCCGTTTTTCCGTGTCCTCTGGGGGCCCCGTCCCCGTGTTTGGTCGTGCCGCCCTGTTCCACATCAATAAAATATCAACCCTCCCTCATGAAAGACCCAGTAAAATTCATGGCTCTCTAGCCTCCTCCCCCGTGCTTGCCTTTTCGCCCTCCTGCGTCCCTGCGTCCGTCTCGTGTGCCCGCTCTTCGTTTGTTTCCTCCCCCTTCTCCTTTTCCGTTGGGCTGGCTGCTGGTCCCCCTGCCCGCTCCTCTCTCCTCTCTCGCCGATAGATAAAGTATATCTCGCCGGTATGCCTCCCTTGTTCTCTCTCTCTCCCCGCCCCTCCTTCCTGCTGGGTTTCCGGTCGGTGTCGTGGGCGCGGCCCCCAACGCCTCCCCGGCTGCGTGGCCGCTGCCTTGGCCCTGTCCGCTCGCTCGCTCACTTCCAGCACCTTGCAGACACACCTGTGCTGGCCCCCCCCTCTCGCGTTCTCTTTTTCCCGTGTTGCCCTCCCTGCCAGCCACCTCTGCCTCTCCCTCCTAAAGCTGTGCTGAGTTTCTCTGCTCTGCTGCTTGCCCGGCCCTCTGCGCGTCCCCCCTCCTTCCCCCCCGCCTGGTTTCCGCTCTCTCGTCTCTTCTGCTGCCCGGCGGCCTGTCCTCTGCGTGCCGATCGCGGCTTCTCC
>NC_051419.1:16343519-16343867 GCF_015228065.2 Penaeus monodon | reverse complement strand
CATTTTCCGCCTTTCGCCCTCTGTCTCTCTTCAGCATTTGCTCCTTGGTCCTTCGCTCATGTGCTGCCGCCCTCATCTGGATCTCCTTCTGCTTCAGCTTCTTCCCATTTCCCCATTCCGCCCCCCTCCGCTCGACTATAGACATATCGCTACCCCGGGACCTTGGCCTTCCCCGCCCGCCCGCTTCGGTGCCTTCCCTTCCGCTCTTTCCGCCCGCTTCCTCTCTTCTCCTACGCTCAACGCCTCGCGCCTCAACTCCAGGGGGTTGCCCCCACAACAAAATCTGGCTTTCGGCCGCTCCCGCGCCTCTTCTGTCGTCTCGTGCCAGCCCGTTAAGTGCGGTCTGCC
>NC_051419.1:16343122-16343486 GCF_015228065.2 Penaeus monodon | reverse complement strand
GTGCAATAAAATATGCAACGCACACTATACCACTATATCAACCTAGATTCTAAAGTGCGGCCCCTCTGTCCGTCTTGCGTCCCCCCTTCGCCCACGTCCTTCCCCTCTATGGCCCCTTTGCCGTGGGTTTGCCCTCCCTCGCGGGCCGGCTGGCCCTTCCTCGCTTGTGGCCCTGTTCGCCCTGGTCTTGCTTGGCGCCCCTTTGCCCCCCTGGTCTGTGCCCCTGCCCCTGCTTTCTGCCGTTCTGCCTCCGTCATTGCCCCTCCTGTCCGGCTTCCTCCTGGCCGTCCCGTGTCCTCGTCCTCCCCTCCGCTTCCCTGCGCCTCTGGCCCTTGGCCGCCCTTTTCCGCTGTCTACATCTCTC
>NC_051419.1:16342433-16343081 GCF_015228065.2 Penaeus monodon | reverse complement strand
CCTTCCGCTGCTCTTCCGGTTTCCGCCCCTGTTTCCTCCCGCCTCTCCCTCTGCCTGCGCTCGGTCCTGCTCTGCTCTTCCCCCCTGTCCTCCCGCTTCCTGCGTCTGCGCCTGCTTCCGTAGCCTCGTCGCTTTCCGGTCCCCTGCCGCTGCTCCCTGTGCTCGTCGCTGTGTGGCCGCGGCCTTCCTGTCTCGGCCGTTCCTCCTCCCCGTGCGCTGTGTCGCTCCTTCCCTTTTCTCTACGCCCTCTTGCCATAATGGGGTCCCCCGTTTCTTTTCTCGCGCCCTGTCCCCCTGCCTGTTTCCCTTTCTCCCCCGCTTGCCCTGTCGCGTGGTGCGGGCCCTTGTCTGTCCTTTCCTGTGTCTGGCCGCCTCTTTGCCCGGTTTCGGCCCCCGGCCTGCTCCTACCTTCTTCCCTGTGGCTGGCCCCTGTGCCTCACCTCTCGCTCCTGCTTGCCTCGGCTCCCGGCCTTCTGGGCGCTCTCTGGTCCGTGCGCGCCTCCTTTGGTCTGGCCATCTGTCCTTCCTGGGGCCGTCTATCCGGCCCGCGTTGGCCCCGCCGCGTCCCTCTCCTTGCGCCCCCCTGGCCGTTCTGGCCGTTCTGCTGGCCGTCCTCTCTGCCGCCCGCCCCTGGCGTTGTTTCCTGTT
>NC_051419.1:16341371-16342388 GCF_015228065.2 Penaeus monodon | reverse complement strand
TCTCTGCCTGGCTTTCGGCTCCCTCCTTGCCCCCTTTTTTTGTCGTGCTGCTTGTGCCTCTCTTTCCCGTCGGTTGTGCTCTGGCTGCTGCCTTCCCGCGGTCCTCCGCCCCTTGTCCCTCCCCTCGGCTCCCGGGTCCCCGCGTTCCTTGCGCCGACAAAACAAAGACAACAGGGCAAAAACCCAAGCGCCCCCTCCTTCTGTTCTCCCCCGCTGTCCCGTCTCGCTCTGCTTTCGCCCCGCCTGGCCTGGCTCGGGTCTTTTCTGTCCTTCTCCGGGTTCCCCTGCTGGGGGTCGTTTCCCCTGCCTCTGCCGCTTTTCTTGCTTCTGCCCGCCTTGGTTGCCCTTCCTCCGCCCCCCGCTGGTCATGGCGGTCGCTGGTCTTGCCCCCTCCTTTCTGACCTGGCTGGCTTCTGCTGCCCGTACTTCGTGCTGTGCCGCTGCCTCCCGCTCTTGCCTCCCCTGGCCATCCTTCCCGCTCCATATAGCCTCTGCCGTTGCTTCCCCTCTCTTCACCGATCAGACGTATCAGTACGCCACACTCTCGTGAATACACTTGCTTGGCCTGACGCCTCTGCCTCCCCCTTCTTGGCCGTGGTCCGCTTCTCTGTCCGTCTTCCTGCCTGCCCGTGCCGTCCTGTGCCTCCGGTGCGCTCTTGCTCGTCTTCTTGGCGCCTGTCCCCGTTTGGCCTTTGGCCCTGTTGGTGGCGTGTCCCTCTTCCGTCCCCCTGCGCTCTCCTTCTTCCGCCCCCGGCCTCCCCCGGCCCTTCCTCGCGGGTTGCCCCCCGTGTCTCCCCGCGGTCTGGCCGCACTTCCCCGCGTCGCCGGCCTGTGGCCCTGCTCACGTCGCTTTTTCCCTCCCTCCTTCCTGTTCCGCTTTCTGTGGCGGCCGGTCGCTGGCGCCCACGTGTCCGTCGTGTCGCCTCTTCTCCCCGCCTTCCCCTTCTGCCGTTTGTCTGCCGGTGGCTGGCTGGCCGGGCCTCTCTTGCCCGTCCTCCTTCTGCTCCTCCTGCCTGC
>NC_051419.1:16339965-16341309 GCF_015228065.2 Penaeus monodon | reverse complement strand
CTTTTTCAGCTCCCCTCTCTCTTCTCGCCCTCCCCCCCTGGGCTTTCTCGTGCCGCTCCCGCTGTTGCCGTTCTTCGCTATTTTCTGACTTCCCTGCCCGTTCCCTTTGGCTTGGTCTTCCCGCTTCTTTCTCTTCTTATCCTTCCCCGGTTTTCGCCGCCCTGTGGCTGACCGGTTTGCCCCCCCTTTCGGTGTCCCTTTCCCTGCTCCTGGCGTCCCTTTTTCCTGGTTGTTTTACTGTGGCCCTCGTTTCCCCCGTTCCCCTTGGCCCGGTTCGCTTTCTTGCCTGGGCCCGCCCCGGCCTTGCCGCCTTTGCTTCCGGGCTTCTGTCTCGACCGGCGGCCGCCTGTGGCTGTTGTGCCAGATCGCGTCTTTCGCCCCGGTTCGGCTTCCTTTGCCTGCCCCGGCCGCTGCGCCTTTCCTTTTCCGGGTCTTCTGTCTCGCCCCGCGGCCTCCTCGTGGCCGTGTGGCCGCTGGACTGTCCCGTTGCGCCGTCTGGCGGC
Source organism: Penaeus monodon (assembly GCF_015228065.2). Lineage (NCBI taxonomy): Eukaryota > Metazoa > Arthropoda > Malacostraca > Decapoda > Penaeidae > Penaeus > Penaeus monodon. The sequence continues at coordinate 16,340,806 of NC_051419.1, read as the reverse complement.
CTTCCCTGCTGGCTCCCGCCCCTTCTTTGGCGGCCGCGTGTTCCCGCTCCCCCCTCCTCCTCCTCCGTTTCTGGTGCCCCCCTCCCCCGCGGCTCGTGTCCGCCCTTTGGGCCTGCGGGTTCCGGTCCGTGGCCCCGGGGGTGCCCTGAGCCTTTCCTCCGGGCGCTTCTGCTCGCCGCCCGGCGCCCTGTGCTGTCGTGGCCGCTGGCGCTGCCCCCTTGCCGGCCTCTGGCGCCTTCCCTGCTGGTCCCGCCCTTCCTTTGGGCGGCGCGTCTCCTCCCTCGCCCTCCTACTCTCCCTTTCTGGTGGCCCCCCTCCCCCGCGGCCGTGTCCCGCCTTTGGGCCTGCGGGTGCCGGCCGTGGCCCGGGCGTGCTGCGCCTTTCCTTCCGGGCCTTCTGCCTCGCCGCCGCGGCCCCTGTGCTTGTGGTGGCCAGCTTGGCGCTGTCCCGTTGCGGCCTCTGGCCCTTCCCGCGCTGGCTCCCGCCCTTCCTTTGGGCGGTCGGCGTCTCCTCCCTCTGCCCCCTCTCCTCCTCCGTTCTTGGTGCCCCTCCCCCGCGCCGTGTCCGCCCTTTGGGCCTGCGGGGTTCCCGGCCGTGCTCCCGGGCGTGCCTGCGCCTTTCCTTCCGGGCCTTCTGCCTCGCCGCGCGCCCCTGTGGCTGGTGGTGGTCAGCTGGAGCTGTCCCCCGTTGCGGCCTTGGGCCTTCCCTGCTGGCTCCGCCCGCCCTTCTTTGGCGGCGGCGTCTCCTCCCTGCGCTGCCTCCCTCCTACTCGTTCTTGGGTGGGCTCCCCTCCCCGCGGCCGGTGTCCATCCCTTTGGCCTGCGGGTTCCCGGCCGTGGCC
>NC_051419.1:16334556-16335316 GCF_015228065.2 Penaeus monodon | reverse complement strand
GTTCCCGGAGTGACGAGACCTTCCTTATATAGACCTTCGTAATGAAATGCTCTGCCCACGTGGCAGGTAGCATGCATGTACGCGTGTTGTGTGCGTTGTGCTGGCTGATTTTGTCGCCACTGCAAGGGCGACCGCCTCCTTTTTCAGACCAAACCAAATAAGTTCAACAAACTTCCCTGCTCTCAGTCAAGGAGCGCCGAACGCACTAGTCTTCTACCATATGGAAGACTCATGAAAATATCTTCCATTAGGAGACACAGCCGCCGTTCGTCCTTTACCTCAGGTCCGTCGCGAGTCGCCCGCGAAGGCTTCTCAGGAGAAGCGTGGTCTGCCGGAGGTCGCTCATGGTGTCCGGCTGGGACATTTCGTTAACGTACAAGAAAAACAAAAAGGGAGTCAAATAAAAAAGGAAAAATTACCTTGTATTTGGTTCTAGATTTACATTACAACATTACAGGAGCGGTCTTTGATATTTGCACAGGAATAAGGCGGACATTACAGGTAATCTACCCCGAAATCTACTTATTCACCACGAACTTATTCCTAATCTACACATAATCTGCCCTCAAATCTAATCGTTTAACTCGCGTCTCCGCCCAAATGCGATCAACTGGCTCCTAGCCGAGACCAGCCGACCCTCCCATTTGCCTCAAACTGCTGCAACTTCTCTCGCAATCTCTTTATTCAAACGATTCTCCAGCTACTAGCAAGGCGATACATTGAACTTCCCATTATCGGCGGAAGTAAAATCAACTAATCA
>NC_051419.1:16333816-16334418 GCF_015228065.2 Penaeus monodon | reverse complement strand
TGCAATGACTCGCACCAAAGGCGCGGCTGTAGCCTCAGAGCGACGCAAACCTGTGCAATTATCGCTACTGGAATCCGTCGCTCTGCCGGCTCACTGAATTGCCTCTTTAACCCCTCACATGATAATATATTCCAGTTAAGATGCCAGTACTGCATGTTCATGAATTGATGAGAAATGTGCTTTTAAACACGAGGTCCAGGACTTGTCACAACTGTTGTCCAGGCTTGATTAAAATCTGGTTCGGGTAGAACAAGCGGAACGCCCTGTGCATTTTATCCACTGTTATTGCGGATTACAGTCGATATCATGTTGAGCTTAAAAAACAGTGACGTATCTAACAAAGATGAAAGAACTAACAGTGCACAGGCCCCAACCTTTCGCACATAAAAAAACACATTAAGACCCACGTCCTCAAGCGGGCGTCGTTACCACCCTCGTTATGATGCACAGTCAGTCTCAGGCGTCTAAGAGACCAGGTCGCCGACGCATAAACGATCGGTCCTTGACCCATTAACAACCTGATTTTTGAATACCACGATGCTGTATATGACTCCAGGATGGCCCAAGGAACGGGAAATCGCTGTTTCATTCCGGGTTATTGC
>NC_051419.1:16333615-16333768 GCF_015228065.2 Penaeus monodon | reverse complement strand
TGCCGTACTCTGATGAGAGTGAATCTGTTGTGGCGGATTTTTGAAGCCGTTGCGTTGACAGGATCGCTGGCCCGCGAGGCTCGGACTCGTATCTGGAGCAGGAAGCTGACTCGATAGATTACGCATCAGGCTGTTTTAGCCTCTCCTGTCCTG
>NC_051419.1:16330779-16331425 GCF_015228065.2 Penaeus monodon | reverse complement strand
AGGGGGCTAAGGACCCGAGGGACGCACGAGGTGAAGACTTGGGACCCGAGGGACGTACGAGGTGGGGGCTAGGGACCCGAAGGGACGCATGTGGGGGCTAGGGACAAGAGGGACGCACGGGGTGGGGACTTGGGATCCGAGGGACGCACGAGGTGAGGACTTGGGACACGAGGGACGCATGAGGTGGGGGCTCGGGACCCGAAGGACGCACGAGGTAGGGCTAGGGAACCGAGGGACGCACGAGGGAGGGCTTGAAGGAAACACGTGGGGAAACTAGCGACTCCATGGACGCACGAGGGAGGGATAGGGTCTCGAGGGACTCACAAGGAGGGGTTGGGGCTCGAGGGACGCACGGGGTAAGGGACTAGGGACCCGAGGGATGCATGAGGGGAGCCAGGGACTCGAGGTACACAGGGATTCAAGGGAAGCACGTGGAAGACTAGGGCACTTGAGGGCGGACCAGGGAGGGAGTGCGCCACGAGGGACGGACGGGTGGGGGGAACTTTGAGGGCGTCACGGAGGGCTAGGGACTCGAGGGACACGAGTGACATTGCCATAAAGGTTGCTGTACCGGTTTGTGGCCACCAATTGTTTTACAGCGAAATTCTTGGGTTTATGGCCTCGGAGGCGGACGCCGCACGAATCC
>NC_051419.1:16329927-16330572 GCF_015228065.2 Penaeus monodon | reverse complement strand
GTTCTTTACCCATTGTAGTACCACGTCATCACTGATTACTTTAACATGGCTGCGAACACACACAGTAAATAAAGCCAGTAGTAAACATGGTGAATATACTACGTGCATATGCACAACCTATGTCTACCTAGTACTAGTGTAGTGAGCCCACAACCAACCTAGGAAGCCCAAACTACAGTTGCAGGACATGATTCTGGTGATAGACCCTATACATAACTTTCGAAACCATTAGGCCGTGATACCCATTCTATGTGACCATAACCAGTATAATTCAAATTGACAAGTGTCACATTTGTTTGGTAAGAAATATTTGGCAAGGGATCTATTCTCTAATCTAATTAAATTCTAGGGACATTTCTTTGTAGATAACTGTGCATACATATGTATTTAATAGCACTTGCACTGCCTCAGGGTTTGGACTACTGCATGCCAAACCCCCAACCCAACCTAGGCTAGGCCTATGTCCCACAGTCCATAGCTATGTCTGCAAGTCAGTATCATAGATAAAGTATGTAAGGTGGTATTTGATTTTTTTGCAGGTCACTATTCTCAGTCGTTATGAATATTATCTGTGTAGATCAACAAGACTAGTGAGGACTTCAAGGCAGAGTTTCGAGTTGCAGTTCAAACTCAATCTCAAGTACA
>NC_051419.1:16328957-16329424 GCF_015228065.2 Penaeus monodon | reverse complement strand
GTTTGAGATGCAGCGGTAAATGTCTTGGTATTTTCCGGAATGGAGTTTATCAAAGCAACTTTTACATCTTTAACAAACACATTTTAGACAGGCATTGTACTAGCTGTTGTCAATTTAAATTAGGAAGGATCCGGTCAATCTAGAATCATCGTCGAAGGAAGATATAATCTAAATCGATATGAGCTCTAACCTTGTCATAGCATAATGGTGAACATTTAACAGATCAGACGGCAGCCCACTCCAAAGGGGGTTTCAGAAATCCCATTGTATAGCTGTTACCAAAACGTATTTATCCAGGGTCAGTCTTGCTAGAACATATAAGGTAAAGATTTTGCAGACCATGTGGGGGGTAAGGGGATGTTATCTCCATAGAAGTGGTTTAGTGGATGAGGCTCCCTAACTAATACAAAAGACTGTACATCACAAAAGTTAAAACAGAGTATAATTCATCAGGATCTTTTTTCTCC
>NC_051419.1:16327395-16328875 GCF_015228065.2 Penaeus monodon | reverse complement strand
AGCGTTCAAGCAGAAAATCACTATTAGTTGCCTCACTGAAATATCGTAATTCAGGATTTTAATTCCTTTTTGATTCATCATGTTGTAATGAATGTAATCAGTAACTTCGATAAAGTAACTGAAGAGAATGACATAGACACTTGTCATGGAAATATACTCTGCTTCATAGGATGACAAAACAATATCTCCTGTTTTCTCTTATTCCACGAAATCAGTGGATAATTTAGGTTTAGCTGAAAACTATCATGTAATACTATGTCTATCTTCTGATGATACCAATATGAATCACAGTAAATCAAATTCAGTTAACAATCATATTTACTAAAATTCAGACAATGTATTGCTCCAATGATAATCCTCAAAATATGCTAGTTAAGCCTAATGTAGTCCGTCACACGTTCGTCACTACCCATTTCAGTCATGAGTTCGGTATACAATAACAGAATTCTGCACTTACTTTTACCGAGGTAATGTTCTCGTGAAATCTTGAGAGCTTTCTTTCAATTATCTTTGCATTTCTGAGGAGTGAAGGCCTGTCGACTACCAGTTACGCTAACTCGGCAAAAGCTTGTACTTTCTTATCAGCATTACGTCGACTTCGATCAGCTTCTGTTTTCTTAAATAACCGAGAAACTTTACGTCCACACCTCATCTTTCTCCTTATCGCCATGGAAAATCAGCCAACTCCTGTTGATGTGGCCATGGAGATGATGGTGGAAAATTGAGAAATATTGTGCGTAAAAACAGAACACAATGTCCTTAGTCTTGTTTATTTCTCTCCATGCTGCACCTCTGTAGTTTTACAGCAGCAGATGTTTGATAGCTTGTACATTAATTAATCTTAACAAATATATAATTAATAATATGAATCACCCCGGGGTACTGAGGATGAACTAATTGTAGATTTAAGTTTATTAGTTCGTTTTCCCTTTAAAACATTCAGTCATACTTACTACTAATGACGTTACAGAAGCCCTGGCCAACCCATGACATTTCAAAACTACTTGAGTGATAGCATGAAGAACTGAAAACATAAAAGGGAATTTGAATCACTCATGTGATTTCTTCCAGCGTGACAGCCACTGATGTTAAGCCTAACTACAAGAACAAATTGTAGAATGATTCGAAACATCTTAGAAAATTACAAAATGCACACAATATTTGAGCTGAAGATACCTAGAACATTTAAAATTGCTATATTCAAAAACTAAACAAATAGACACTCCAAATATCCAATGGCATTGTCAGTAAAAATCAAAGGCAAAAAGGCTTATGTCGTCTTTTGCAGAGTACGGAAGTCCGACGTACTTGGAGATTGGCTGACGAGTTCATTGCCCGTCACAAACGCTGATTGGCTGCTGAATGCACTGCCAAGCATAGGTCAAATAAAGGGAAAACTATCTAACACCTCATTTCACACAGTACACTTAAGTCAACAAAAACATACTAGCACGGGTGACCGCTCAAGACTTGTTCAGAT
>NC_051419.1:16326923-16327205 GCF_015228065.2 Penaeus monodon | reverse complement strand
TATAAAGACGGGACATTTTTTACTATATGCAGGTTAGCACAAGGAGCATAAAGTTAAGTCAGTCAACACTTAATTTTTGTGTTGCCATGGTGGAGTTTTCGTGAAATTGTATTGGATTTCATTCGCGCTTTGCAAGAGAGAACTCTTTCTCTGGTAATAACATTTACAAGCATCATCCGATTATTAACGATACACACATGATACACACATATTTCTTCTCGGCTTTATGAGAGTATGTTAATTTAACTTAATTAATTTTACAAGATTTCTCGTTCAAGGTGC
>NC_051419.1:16326685-16326773 GCF_015228065.2 Penaeus monodon | reverse complement strand
CAAGGGCTAATATAAAATTACTGGGCCCAAAAGCTAAGTACGACTGTATAAAAGCAAAAGAAAAAAGAAAACTTGAACACAGACTTCC
>NC_051419.1:16326185-16326629 GCF_015228065.2 Penaeus monodon | reverse complement strand
ACCAGTCATGATCAATAAATTGGTTAAATAATTTAATAACATTGTTCTTTAGATTACGTTCTAAGCATAAGAACCAGCTTTGTCTACAAAGCTGGCTTTGTAATCGCAAAGTTCTGAGTTCGTCCCCGGTCGCCCTTATTAGTCGAATCAGCCGTGACCTAGGCGGAAAGGAACTGGCAAAGCTACCGCATTATCCCGCAGCTTTGTAAGCATGTTCCCAATCGACATATCCCCTATGTTCCAATTTTGCCTTTCAGTCGGTAAACACCGTTAGAAAATGATGACACAGCTGGTCAGTCACATTACGCATTCGGTAACCACTCTGACTGCCTGATCGGCTTTCATTCTTTAAAAAAAAATATAACGCCTTGTTGTGGAATGGATATTAAAACCTTCATGATCTCAGTCAAAGCCTGAAATCTGCACTGACGCACTGTCTGAAAT
>NC_051419.1:16325649-16326007 GCF_015228065.2 Penaeus monodon | reverse complement strand
TGTTAAAAGGGTAACGAGACGAAAACGCATTAATTACTTCAGCACAGGAGGAAATTACTTTGAGTAAGCATAAGTGAAAGAACGCAGAAGAAAGTGGAACGCTCGAATTGTGTCCTGACATATGAAGGAGAAAGACAAAAAGCCTAGGATAAGGAGAGCGAATTCCGAAAAGACGATGAAGGATAACATCATGGGAGGGAAGAGTGAACAAACTTTAGAAGGAGAGCGAGTGGGAGCGCGCAGCAACATGAGCGAAAGGCCAAATCTCTGCCGAACCCACGGACTGGATGCGGACTCTCGGCCATCGACCAGGTGCGACCGGAGGCATGAACATCAACGTGGCCTCTCGCACATGCGA
>NC_051419.1:16324843-16325539 GCF_015228065.2 Penaeus monodon | reverse complement strand
TGCAGGCCTAATATTTAGGAGGGAAATTCCATCTGCGACTTCAACACGTGAGAGGAAGTGATCCACTGCGAGGCCTTCAGCCATACAAACAATTCGCGCCATGTAGTAACAGGACTTAGTTTACATAAAAGGTAAATAAAGCGCCTGACAAAGTTTTGCAGGGGGGTTGATATGGGGGAGGAGGGCCGGGAGCGAGAGGATGAGTATGGAGAGGCAGTGGGAGCAAGGGTGGAGAGAGGGGCTGGTTTGGTAGGGCAAGCGAGAATGGCCTGCGGGGTATGGAAGGGCTAGGGATGTAGGGGGCGGGGGCAGTGAAGCCAATGGCCGACGCGATATTTATGTGCCCAATCTGGCGTTCCTTTAGACTGGGCCTTCGGATGCTGTCTGCCTCGGACCCCCTTCCTCTTGTCTTTGTTCTTGTTTGTATTGATATCAATTCCCTTCCTTCCTGACAGTGAGATATGACATGCCAGTCTCCCCGTGGCTGCTGAAATGACGAGGGGAGACGACATGACTGCCAGTAATTCTTCCGTTGCTTGGCTGCCGTTTTTCTTGTGCGAAGAGGTTATCCAGCATCACTACCGCTGCTCATATCTCATATCACATGTGCTTTCCTTTTCACCTTTGTCTAGGCCCTGGCTGGTAGCGCGCTTCTTCGGCCTCTTCTTATTTTGCACTTGCACTTCTGCCCCCCAC
>NC_051419.1:16324193-16324511 GCF_015228065.2 Penaeus monodon | reverse complement strand
ATTAACGCGTATTTTTATAATTTGATTACTCACCAAGCCTGTCGTTAGCCCAGTGATGTCCGGTTTAGTCGTTAGGAAATTCGAAACTAAGTCGTTTAACTCGAAACTAGGTCGTTAAACGCTTAACAAACTGTCAGTACTAAATAATGGTCAGCTTAAATATTTCTTTTTTAGAATAAAACGAGGCCATTAAATAGCTTGTTAAGGGTTGATTAAACGTGTCGCATGTGCGCCGCCGTATAATAATGAAACTAATCCTGGCGTATAATTAGTATATTTATGTGGATAGAATTTGGGATGAATATAAAAATAGCGAAA
>NC_051419.1:16323890-16324134 GCF_015228065.2 Penaeus monodon | reverse complement strand
ACGTTGATGTTTCAGTCTTCATCTTCACCATTACAATGGATGAACCCCACGTACTCTTCTCTCGCTTATCGATTGCTTTGTCATTTTTACTTAATTTCCGCTAAGGGGGGAGGGGCATGTTTTGTCGACCAACAATGAAATAGAACGAATACCTACGAAAGGGAGGCCGGGATTGTTGTGCTCTTGGAGATGCTTGCCGTTATGCTTGAAAGACTATGGGCTCATCAACATATTTTCTTTCTCT
>NC_051419.1:16323385-16323812 GCF_015228065.2 Penaeus monodon | reverse complement strand
CGTGCTTCAACATATCGACAATAGGGCATACTTATCTGTATGCCAAACTGGTCTACTACTTGCTGTACGAAAATTTTGTGGTTGGTTTGTGTATTTCATCAGCAATTAATGAGATTTCTCTGTCAACGGGATAAGGGGCCTGTCCCTGAGGTCTATAGGGAAGGGTTTAGGGTTGGGAAGGTCGAAAGTAAGATGCATTCAGATGCATATGTACGGACAATTATTTGTCACAATTACAACACAAAAAATAAGTAATGAATAAAGCTAAATATATATATGTAAATGTAGGTTTCGGCTATACTCCAAGGGCATTGGGGAGCCCAAGATCTATTTTATGTTCTTGTGTAGATTTTGGGTGAGTAGATCTTGAATGATAAAAGAACGTGACACAGGTTTGACTTTCTGAATAACGAGGAGTGTACACGTG
>NC_051419.1:16322333-16322941 GCF_015228065.2 Penaeus monodon | reverse complement strand
GAGCTCTTCCAGACCTCGACCTCCGAATCCGAAACCGAATCATCCCAGTCCTCGACCTCAAAGCCATCATCCTCCCAGTCCTCGACCTCAAAGCCATCAGCATCCGAGCCTCGACCTCGTCGCTGTTCGAGTCTTTGTCCTCTCTTCCGAAACCGAGAATTCGAAATCCGACTGCTCGTCCTCCGAATCCTCGACCTTTGACTTCTTCTAGACCTCCAAATCCGAATCGTCCGAATCTCCGCGTTCCTTTCCACCGTTCACACCAGCCTTAAGAACACAGTGGATCTTGCAGACGACCTCTCCAACCCCTTCGGTCTAGCTGATCGAGATCTGCGAAAAGCTAAGCGACTTTTCCTGCTGAGAGGAGTTCTCGGGGCACGGATATATTTCGTTGCTTTTCTAGGAGGACCGATCACCAAGATTCGTTTGAACGAAAACTCGTCGCTATAGTACTGGCTCGTGGCGGTGAGGTTAGCAAGGGGGACGTCAAATAAATAACTGAAAACTACTAAATACTGAAAAAAGTAGCTTTATATATCATTCATCACAAGAGCGTGAGGCCGCCAGGCCTCCCTTCTCTGCCCTCCCTCACCCCCTTTTTTCCCCGC
>NC_051419.1:16320218-16320402 GCF_015228065.2 Penaeus monodon | reverse complement strand
AGCGTTCGTGAAAGATGAACAATGGCGAGTTTCATTTTAAAATTTCAGCCCATTCTGAATGAGGGTCGCACCACAAAAAGCGATGTGCGTGTGAATAAAGCTCCTCGTATGTCGTGGGGAATAAACAAAAGGAAGAGCACAAGTATGCGAACCTTTTACTTTGGTTATTACGAAAGAAAGAAAG
>NC_051419.1:16315093-16315712 GCF_015228065.2 Penaeus monodon | reverse complement strand
TGTATATATATGTATGTAAATACAGTCTGTATGATTAGATGGTCAAATTTCATGAAGAGAAAAATAAGTAAAAATATTTTTAAAAATTCTTCTATCTTAAAAAAAAACATCTCTTAGAGATTCTCTTTGAATAATTTTTGACTAGCTTAAATTTTTAAGAATGCCCTTTGTTATTGATGCCCATTCAGACTTTTTTCATCGCATAATTTACTATACACACTGACAAGAGACACAAAATAAACATTTTGTTTGGGAAATCACTCTACCCACCGGGCACCCAAAACATTTGGTCTCATAAGATGTAGAACATTACAGTGCATGTTTAGCAACCCTCCACCCTTCCAGAGACGGTCTGCTAACGCCATTTAACTAACTGATATTAGCGGAAAGTAAGGATGACCTTACATGGTCCGGTTGGTAAGATTTTAATGGTGAACCAGATCTATGTTGCAAGTTAGGAAGAAATTAAGTGATTCCTTGACAAAGCGAAAATCCATAAAATCCATAAATCATTGTAATATTCTGCATTCTACAACAACTTTTTCATTATTCATTTTTTCTATGTCTCCCTTGACAAATAGATTTATGAGCATTTGCAAGCGAATGTAACTATAAATGG
>NC_051419.1:16313440-16314551 GCF_015228065.2 Penaeus monodon | reverse complement strand
AAATGCCTTAATTCAGCTTTTGATATACATCGGTATGACTTACGAAAAAAGAGGCATGATAAAAACAAAGGAAGGTAAATAAACTGACTGATAGAAAAAAAAAACAGCGCTGTGGGAAGGTTGGCAGGGAGCTGAAAGAGGAGAGAAACATGAACACCGAGAGCAGAGTGGCGCACGGAATGACAAAAAAATAGTAAAAGGAGAGAGAGTAAACAGACGAATAGATTCATACTGGTTTAGAGGAAGGGATGAACAGACAGGGAGGCCTCTTGGTGGCCCTGATTCGTATTAAGGAAGGAAACCCTTGCAAGGAGGTTGGTCTAGCAAGACACCCTTTTGCGAATGTCACTCCGCCAGGCAGCGTGGGCGGCGTCCGCGGGAGGAGCCGAAATTTCGGCCGATGGTGAATTCCGTTTGCAGAGGAGTCGGAAGCATTGCAAATGTTGCCAGCAACGCGGGCATGGCGGTGTTTTCAACGTCTACTTCATGACCTGTTTAGTGACATTTAAATCTTGGTGAGATTTATATGTGCAGGAACAGGTTGAACAATGGCCACTTGAACATTCATCGAAATCTTTCAGCTACAATGCCAGATATGCTGTCAGGTAAGCTGCCACTACTAGGGGAACGAGCAACCAGCTGCCTCCCTCATTCCTCTGAAGATAATCAGCCTGATCACGTCAGCCTGGCAATCCGAACTACATTATTCAGTTTCTGACGATTCCGGCAAAACTGACTGGCTCTCATCCCCCATCCCCACCCGGCCGTCAGCATGGCATCAGATAAACATCAACTCCGTAAAATGAGATGCAATGCAAGTGTGTCCGCTGCGTCTTCTGACATGTCTCCATTGCAAGCAAACGGTGGTTCCATAGTGCCAGGTACATACAAATGCATAATAGGTTCTGAAGCCACGATATCTCATGATAAGAGGAAAGAGATTTTGAGACGATACATCCTTGTAAATTTGGGGGTGCTTCTTACGTAATTTGCATCTGGACGAAGAGATTGCAACAGATAAAATGCAAAGGAAAATCTTGTTAAAGAAATAAATGATGTTGAGAGCAAATCAAAAGACGAGTCATAGATCCATATTATAGACAGAACAATA
>NC_051419.1:16313093-16313164 GCF_015228065.2 Penaeus monodon | reverse complement strand
ATCTCAGTATCCCGTCTAACATGACAGTTCGGCTGCCATTCTAATGAGGTCTGAATGATTCATGAGGCAAG
>NC_051419.1:16312762-16312983 GCF_015228065.2 Penaeus monodon | reverse complement strand
AAAAATACTGGCATATAGAGTCAATGGTTTACATGTCAGGACAGATGTAGAACGATGAATTCTCTCACTCATCTCAATAAGTCCCTTCCTGAGCTCATCTAATCACATGCGGCATATATAATACATATGTTTGAAAAAAAGTGCTATCGAAGGAGAAAAGAGATTAGATTGTCAAGTGAAATGCCTGTGTCTCAGAGGAATGATGTTAACATATGACATCC
>NC_051419.1:16312561-16312631 GCF_015228065.2 Penaeus monodon | reverse complement strand
AAATCTTTGCTACTTCAATAAGAGATATTTCTATTGGGATACACTAGGCTATTCGCGGAAATATGGAATC
>NC_051419.1:16310244-16310401 GCF_015228065.2 Penaeus monodon | reverse complement strand
GAGGTAGATGGTAATTTTGAGACAAAAGACGGATGTAAAAGGAACGCAGTCTGATTTTGTTTGGAATTTCTCGAATTTTCACCGCAAAAGTGAATTGTTTCTAATTATGCGCACTTCTGCTTAGATTTACTTTATTGTGTAAGTGAACATCGATTTT
>NC_051419.1:16308920-16309974 GCF_015228065.2 Penaeus monodon | reverse complement strand
AGACATTTTGCATTTACACCTTATAGCAAACAATATATTATATACTGAAATCAAACAATTATTTATAAAATCCCATGTGGGAATCTTATAAGAATCTTAAATCATCCTTGTCATTCCTTGTCAATTTCCCCAACATGGGGACTTATGCCATACTCCTTATTAGTGCCACTGCAAAGAGGGTTCACGGTGTTAAGGCCAGTCAGCTGCTCTGTGGCAGACTTTTTGGAAGTTTTCGATGAACATAAATGCAACCATAGATAAATTGTGCGAGAACAGAGAAAAACGAGAAATATCAATACGTCAGTTAGCGGTTTAGTGTACAGTGGTGGGTTTTCCATCAAGGCTATGTAGCTACCTAGCCACATATGACATATTATTGTCGATAGTCATATCTCTGGTCATATGGTGTGCGATCTGAAGTTGTAAGCTATCAAAACTTCCAATGTTTTGTGACATTTTTCAGATGGAGCAAATTGACTAAACGGACGTTCTCAGTACCTCAGTATCTTAGACCTTAGTGTTTTTGTCTCATGAATAAACCAAACAACCATTATAAATGTCCTGTATTTAAAACATTCTTTACTGTTTTATAATTTGCTTTATATATGAGTCACTTTATCCCTTAGGCAGTTATATATCTAGTCGACACAGCAGTTTACTACCACGATATCTGGCTACCGCACTAAGTAAGTTTGCCACCCTTGGCATCGATACTTTACATACTATACCCTGACTTTAGATGCTAACCTCCCATTGGCGTTATCTGTCACCACAGATACTCCTATCCATACCAACAAATCTAGAGGCATTTTTCATGACAAAATTGGATTGGAACGAGAATCTACCTCCTATGGTTCATGACAAAATGCCCATTTCACCTTTAGACTTTCCAGAAAGAGAGTAGATTATCCTACAGTTGAAGGTAAAATGCAGAAAACCTTTCTGGAAGAAGCTCATGGACCCTGCTCAGGAAGTTCATGTGTAGGAAAACTCGAATCCTAAATTTGACTCATCAACAGGGGATGTTGGCCTATTTAGTGGAAAGATAACCATG
>NC_051419.1:16305222-16306294 GCF_015228065.2 Penaeus monodon | reverse complement strand
CATGGTTATTCTTTCCACTAAATAGGCAACATCCCCCTGGTTGATGAGTCAGGTTTAGGATTCGAGTTTTCCTACACATGAACTTCCTGAGCAGGGTCCATGAGCTTCTTCCAGAAAGGTTTTCTGCATTTTTACCTTCAACTGTAGGATAATCTACTCTCTTTCTGGAAAGTCTAAAGGTGAAATGGGCATTTTGTCACGAACCATAGGAGGTAGATTCTCGTTCCAATCCAATTTTGTCATGAAAAATGCCTCTAGATTTGTTGGTATGGATAGGAGTATCTGTGGTGACAGATAACGCAAATGGGAGGTTAGCATCTAAAGTCAGGTATAGTATGTAAGTATCGATGCCAAGGGTGGCAAACTTACTTAGTGCGGCTAGCCAGATATCGTGGTAGTAAACTGTGTGTCGACTAGATAATATAACTAGCCTAAGGGATAAAGTGACTCATATATAAGCAAATTATAAAACAGTAAAGAATGTTTTAAATACAGGACATTTATAATGGTTTGTTTGGTTTTTTCATGAGACAAAACACTAAGGTCTAAGATACTGAGGTACTGAGAACGTTCCGTTTTAGTCAATTTGCTCCATCTGAAAAAATGTCACAAACATTGGAAGTTTTGATAGCTTACAACTTCAGATCGCACACCATATGACCAGAGATTGACTATCGACAATAATATGTCATATGTGGCTAGGTAGCTACATAGCCTTGATGGAAAACCCACCACTGTACACTAAACCGCTAACTGACGTATTGATATTTCTCGTTTTTCTCTGTTCTCGCACAATTTATCTATGGTTGCATTTATGTTCATCGAAAACTTCCAAAAAGTCTGCCACAGAGCAGCTGACTGGCCTTAACACCGTGAACCCTCTTTGCAGTGGCACTAATAAGGAGTATGGCATAAGTCCCCATGTTGGGGAAATTGACAAGGAAATGACAAGGATATTTTAAGATTCTTATAAGATTCCCACATGGGATTTTATAAATAATTGTTTGATTTCAGTATATAATATATTGTTTTGCTATAAGGTGTAAATGCAAAATGTCTCACATAAGCAGAC
>NC_051419.1:16304764-16304921 GCF_015228065.2 Penaeus monodon | reverse complement strand
AAAATCGATGTTCACTTACACAATAAAGTAAATCCAAGCAGAAGTGCGCATAATTAGAAACAATTCACTTTTGCGGTGAAAATTCGAGAAATTCCAAACAAAATCAGACTGCGTTCCTTTTACATCCGTCTTTTGTCTCAAAATTACCATCTACCTC
>NC_051419.1:16304610-16304691 GCF_015228065.2 Penaeus monodon | reverse complement strand
ATTTCACTAATCCAGTGTCCATAGACACGAAGGCATTACACGTGGAACAACAAGACATCAAAAATAAAATAACATTCCGAG
>NC_051419.1:16302203-16302880 GCF_015228065.2 Penaeus monodon | reverse complement strand
CAGTTTTTTGTAATAATTGGCTATCTTTTTTATGTGTTTTTTTTTGCATTTCGGTTTTAAAATTTTTTTTAATTTTCGATTTAAAGAAAATGTATATATTTTTTTAAAAAGGTTGTTAACCTTTCCCTAAATTACTTAACTATTGTGTAAGTGTGATGATTAAAATTGTGAGAAAATAGGGGAAAATACAAAATTTAAAAAAGTTTACTCGACACTGGGCATATTTTAAATAACTAATGAAAAGGGGAAAACAACAGAAATTTCCCCATATTTCCGCGAATAGCCTAGTGTTCCCAATAAAAATTCTTTATTAAAAGTAAAAAGTTTCTGCTAAAAATTTAACCCTTTCCCCCTTTCTCATTCTACATCCCTTTCACAATTCGTTTACCCACTCACTCGCTGGCCCATAACACCCCCCGCCATAACACTATTCCACTCTCTCCTGGGTTCCCTCAGGATTTCAATTTTAAAAACCTTTTCCTCTGAGACACGGCATTTCACTTGACAATCTAATCTCTTTTCTCCTTCGAGCACTTTTTTTCAAACATATGAAATTATATATGCCGCTGTGATTAGATGACTCCGGGAAAAGGGACTTATTGAGAGGGGTGGAGAATTCATCTTTTTCTACATCGCCCCCTGACATGTAAACCTTTGACTCTATATGCCATATTTTT
>NC_051419.1:16301979-16302073 GCF_015228065.2 Penaeus monodon | reverse complement strand
TCCTCCTTGCCTCAGGAATCTTCGACCTTTAGAATGGCCCCGAACTTTCTGTTAAGGGGATCTAGATACCCCGCCACACTGCGCTTACTCCTGT
>NC_051419.1:16301529-16301747 GCF_015228065.2 Penaeus monodon | reverse complement strand
TTTTTGTTCTGTCCTAAAAAGGATCTATGATTTCCCCTTTTGATTTGCTCTAAAACTCATTTATTTCTTTTAACAATTTTTTCCTTTGCATTTTTCTTTGCAATCTCTTTCCGGGGGAAAACGAAAATTGCACAGTAAATGCAAAGGAAAATTTTGTTAAAAAATAAATGATGTTGAAAAATCAAAAGACGGCCCCATAGATCCATATTATAGACAGA
>NC_051419.1:16301197-16301438 GCF_015228065.2 Penaeus monodon | reverse complement strand
CTGAGTGGTGAGGGGAGTAAAATGAGAGAGTAAAAGGGGAGGAAAAAAACAAAAGGGCGATTTTTTGAGTGGTGAGTGGTTTGAGTGAATGAAAAAAGCAATGAACGGGTAAGGGGTGAGGGGGGTGAGTGAGGGAGTAGCGAGGGGGAATCGTGAGTGCGCTGTGTGAGCGATATCTCGTATCCCGTCTAACAGAAGTTGGGGCTGCCTTCAAATGAGGTCTAAATGATTCTGAGGCAAG
>NC_051419.1:16300481-16301119 GCF_015228065.2 Penaeus monodon | reverse complement strand
GGGTTATGGGCAAGGGGGGGAGTGTGTGAGTAATTCAGTGAGTGAGTAAAAAATGGCTATAGAGTCAATGGTTTACTTTCAACGATGTAAACAAATTCTCTCACTCATTCAAAAACCCCCCTTCCTGAGCTCTCAAATCACTCGGCATATATAATCTATTTTGAAAAAAAGTCTACAAGGAGAAAAGAGATTGATTGTCAATTGAAATCCCCTGGTATAGAGGAAGATTTTTAAAAATGACATCCTGAGTGAAACCCAGTGAAGAGTGAATGAGTGTTAGGGGCGGGTGTGTGAAATGGGCCAGCGAGTGAGTGGGGTAAAACGAAAGTGTGAGCGTAAAAGTTAATGAGAAGCGAAAGGTTTTAAATTTTTGGCGAGAAATCTTTTCTACTTCAAAAAAAGATTTTCATTGGGATACACTAGGCTATTCGCGGAAATTGGAATCCCCTGTTGTTCCCCCCTTTTTTTTAGTTTTATTATCATGTCCTCATTTCCCGATGAATCTTTTTAGTTTGTATTACCCATTTTCTCTCCAGATTTCTCATCACACTTTTCTCAATAGTTAAAAATAATTATGGGAAAAGGTTTTTTCAACCTTTCAAAAAAATAAAATACATTATCTTTAAATCGATAAAAAA
>NC_051419.1:16298611-16298699 GCF_015228065.2 Penaeus monodon | reverse complement strand
GTCCTCGGAATGTTATTTTTATTTTTTGATGTCTTTTTGTTCACGTGATAATGCCTTCGTGTCTATGACACGGGGATTTAGTGAAATT
>NC_051419.1:16298378-16298566 GCF_015228065.2 Penaeus monodon | reverse complement strand
TTTACATTGATGATTTTGATAATAATGAGGTAGATGGTAATTTTGAGACAAAAGACGGATGAAAAAGGAACGCAGTCGGGTTTTTGTTTTGGAAATTTTTCTCAAATTTTCCCGCAAAAGTGAATTTGTTTCTAATTATGCGCACTTCTGCTTGGGTTTACTTTTTTGTGTAAGTGAACATCGATTTT
>NC_051419.1:16297259-16298184 GCF_015228065.2 Penaeus monodon | reverse complement strand
AATATGTTGTAGATACATATGTATGTTTTATAAAATTACATACACCGTATACATATAGATAAAAAACAATATCTATCCTTTGTCTTAAAATATAAATGTACATGCACAAAACATACAATATATGAATCTACAAATTTACATGTCTGCTTATGTGAGCATTTTGCATTTACACCTTTTAGCAAAAAAATATATTATATACTGAATCAAACAATTATTTATAAAATCCCATGTGGGAATCTTATTAAGAATCTTAAATCAAACCTTGTCATTCCTTGTCAATTTCCCCAACATGGGGAACTTATGCCATAAATCCTTATTAGTGCCACTGCAAAAAGGGTTCACGGTGTTAAGGCCAGTCCCGCTGCTCTGTGGCAGACTTTTTTTGGGAAATTTTCGATGAACATAAATGCAACCATAGATAAAATTTTGCGAGAACAGAGAAAAACGAGAATATCAATACGTCATTTAGCGGTTTGTGTACAGTGGTGGGTTTTCCATCAAGGCTATGTAGCTACCTAGCCACATATGACATATTATTGTCGGTAGTCATATCCTGGTCATATGGTGTGCGATCTGAAGTTTTTAAGCTATCAAAACTTCCAAAGTTTTGGACATTTTTCAGATGGAGCAAATTGACTAAAAAAGGACGTTTCCTCAGTACCTCAGTATCTTAGACCTTAGTGTTTTGTCTCATGATAAACCAAACAACCATTATAAATGTCCTGTATTTAAAAAATTCTTTACTGTTTTATAATTTGCTTTATATATGAGTCACTTTATCCCTTAGGCTAGTTATATTATCTAGTCGACACACAGTTTACTACCACGATATCTGGCTAGCCGCACTAAGTAAGTTTTGCCACCCTTTGGCATCGATACTTTACATACTATCCCTGACTTTTAGATGCTAACCTCCCATTGGGAC
>NC_051419.1:16296909-16297159 GCF_015228065.2 Penaeus monodon | reverse complement strand
CCTGCGTTCCTTTCATCCGTCTTTTTGTCTCAAAATTACCATCTACCTCATTTTTTCAAATCATCAATGAAAACATTTTATTAAAATTACTTTTTTTTCCCAAATTTTTTTCTTTATCATTAATTTCACAATCCATGTCATAGACACGAAGGCTTATCACGTGAACAAACAGGGAAAACGATGGTACATAAACAAACCCCCGAACAAACTAAAAAATAAAAACATTCCGAGGACTCGAGCTTTCCGCCAT
>NC_051419.1:16294956-16295040 GCF_015228065.2 Penaeus monodon | reverse complement strand
GATTCCTATTTCCGCGAATAGCCTAGTGTATCCCAATAGAAATATCTCTTATTGAATAGCAAGATTTCTCGCTCAGAATTTAAC
>NC_051419.1:16294621-16294842 GCF_015228065.2 Penaeus monodon | reverse complement strand
GGATGTCATATGTTAACATCATTCCTCTGAGACACAGGCATTTCACTTGACAATCTAATCTCTTTTCTCCTTCGATAGCACTTTTTTTCAAACATATGTATTATATATGCCGCATGTGATTAGATGAGCTCAGGAAGGGACTTATTGAGATGAGTGAGAGAATTCATCGTTCTACATCTGTCCTGACATGTAAACCATTGACTCTATATGCCAGTATTTTT
>NC_051419.1:16294438-16294509 GCF_015228065.2 Penaeus monodon | reverse complement strand
CTTGCCTCATGAATCATTCAGACCTCATTAGAATGGCAGCCGAACTGTCATGTTAGACGGGATACTGAGAT
>NC_051419.1:16292980-16294125 GCF_015228065.2 Penaeus monodon | reverse complement strand
GACTCGTCTTTTGATTTGCTCTCAACATCATTTATTTCTTTAACAAGATTTTCCTTTGCATTTTATCTGTTTCAATCTCTTCGTCCAGATGCAAATTACGTAAGAAGCACCCCCAAATTTACAAGGATGTATCGCCCTCAAAATCTCTTTCCTCTTATCATGAATATTCGGGCTTCAGAACCTATTATGCATTTGTATGTACCTGGCACTATGGAACCACCGTTTGCTTGCAATGGAGACATGTCAGAAGACGCAGCGGACACACTTGCATTGCATCTCATTTTACGGAGTTGATGTTTCTCTGATGCCATGCTGACGGCCGGATGGGGATGGGGGATGAGAGCCAGTCAGTTTTGCCGAATCGTCAGAAACTGAATAATGTAGTTCGGATTGCCAGGCTGACGTGATCAGGCTGATTATCTTCAGAGGAATGAGGAGGCAGCTGGTTGCTCGTTCCCCTAGTAGTGGCAGCTTACCTGACAGCATATCTGGCATTGTAGCTGAAAGATTTCGATGAATGTTCAAGTGGCCATTGTTCAACCTGTTCCTGCACATATAAATCTCACCAAGATTTAAATGTCACTAAACAGGTCATGAAGTAGACTTTGAAAACACCGCCATGCCCGCGTTGCTGGCAACATTTGCAATGCTTCCGACTCCTCTGCAAACGGAATTCACCATCGGCCGAAATTTCGGCTCCTCCCGCGGACGCCGCCCGCGCTGCCTGGCGGAGTGACATTCGCAAAAGGGTGTCTTGCTAGACCAACCTCCTTGCAAGGGTTTCCTTCCTTAATACGAATCAGGGCCACCAAGAGGCCTCCCTGTCTTTTTCATCCCTTCCTCTAAACCAGTATGAATCTATTCGTCTGTTTACTCTCTCTCCTTTTACTATTTTTTTGTCATTCCGTGCGCCACTCTGCTCTCGGTGTTCATGTTTCTCTCCTCTTTCAGCTCCCTGCCAACCTTCCCACAGCGCTGTTTTTTTTTTCTGTCAGTCAGTTTATTTACCTTCCTTTGTTTTTATCATGCCTCTTTTTTCGTAAGTCATACCGATGTATATCAAAAGCTGAATTAAGGCTTTTAAAACATACATGTATGCTTGCGTGCGCTCGTGTGTGTATATGGGGTGCGTATGCGTGCGTGTG
>NC_051419.1:16292649-16292780 GCF_015228065.2 Penaeus monodon | reverse complement strand
ATGCTATCCGGATTATGCTAAAGTAAAAAGTACAAAATGTTTGAGAATAATAGCACTTTAGTATCAGAACATTTTTAAGGTGCCATTACTATACATCCTACTGATTCTGCAATCACAAATGTGAATAAGCT
>NC_051419.1:16291897-16292508 GCF_015228065.2 Penaeus monodon | reverse complement strand
CCATTTATAGTTACATTCGCTTGCAAATGCTCATAAATCTATTTGTCAAGGGAGACATAGAAAAATGAATAATGAAAAGTTTGTAGAATGCAGAATATTACAATGATTTATGGATTTTATGGGTTTTCGCTTTGTCAAGGAATCAAATTAATTTCTTCCTAACTTGCAACATAGATCTGGTTCACCATTAAAATCTTACCACCGGACCATGTAAGGTCATCCTTACTTTCCGCTAATATCAGTTAGTTAAATGCGTTAGCAGACCGTCTCTGGAAGGGGGGAGGGTTGCTAAACATGCACTGTAATGTTCTACATCTTATGAGACCAAATGTTTTGGGTGCCCGGTGGGTAGAGTGATTTCCCAAACAAAATGTTTATTTTGTGTCTCTTGTCAGTGTGTATAGTAAATTATGCGATGAAAAAAGTCTGAATGGGCATCAATAACAAAGGGCATTCTTAAAAATTTAAGCTAGTCAAAAATTATTCAAAGAGAATCTCTAAGAGATGTTTTTTTTTAAGATAGAGAATTTTTAAAAATATTTTTACTTATTTTCTCTTCATGAAATTTGACCATCTAATCATACAGACTGTTTTTTCATACATATATTACA
>NC_051419.1:16287000-16287184 GCF_015228065.2 Penaeus monodon | reverse complement strand
CATCTTTCTTCTTTCGTAAAAACCAAAGTAAAGGTTCGCATACTTTTTGCTCTTCCTTTGTTTATTCCCCACACATACGAGGAGCTTTATTCACACGCACATCACTTTTTGTGGTGCGCCCCTCATTCAGAAGGGGCTGAAATTTTAAAATGAAACTCGCCATTGTTCATCTTTCACGAACGCT
>NC_051419.1:16286471-16286660 GCF_015228065.2 Penaeus monodon | reverse complement strand
TTGGTGAGAATCCTCACCCTTGTGTGGGCGGGGGGAAACAGAAAAAAAAAGTTTCGATAAAAACAATATTTAAAATTATTTTGGAAAGGAATACGGAACACATTATAAAGTAGTAAAGTAAAACTTAATTATAAATAATAAAACTGAAAAGATAAACTAACAAAAAAAATTATGCTGAAGCATTACACA
>NC_051419.1:16284347-16284922 GCF_015228065.2 Penaeus monodon | reverse complement strand
CAGAGAAGGGAGGCCTGGCGGCCTCACGCCTTGTGATGAATGATATATAAAACTACTTTTTTCAGTATTTATATTTTCAGTTATTTATTTGACGTCCCCCTTGCTAACCTCACCGCCACGGCCAGTACTATAGCGACGATTTTCGTTCAAACGATCTTGGTGATCGTCCCCCCTAGAAAAGCAACGAAATATCCGTGCCCCGAGAAATCCTCTCAGCAGGAAAAGTCGCTTAGCTTTTCGCAGAAACTCGATCAGCTAGACCCAAAGGGGGTTTGGGGAGGTCTCTGCAAGATCCACTGTGTTCTTAAGGCTGGTGTGAACGGTGGAAAGGAACGCGAGATTCGGACGATTCGGGTTTGGGTCTAGAAGAAATCAAAGGTCGAGGATTCGGAGGACGAGCAGTCGGATTTCGAATTCTCGGTTTCGGAAGACGAGGACAAAAACTCGAACAGCGACGAGGTCGAGGGCTCGGATGCTGATGGCTTTGAGGTCTAGGACTGGGAGGATGATGGCTTTGAGGTCGAGGACTGGGATGATTCGGTTTCGGATTCGGAGGTCGAGGTCTGGAAGAGCTC
>NC_051419.1:16283460-16283911 GCF_015228065.2 Penaeus monodon | reverse complement strand
CCGTGTACACTCCTCGTTAATCAGAAACTCAAACCTGTGTCACGTTCTTTTATCATTCAAGATCTACTCACCCAAAATCTACACAAGAACATAAATAGATCTTGGGCTCCCCAATGCCCTTGGAGTATAGCCGAAACCTACATTTACATATATTATATTTAGCTTTATTCATTACTTATTTTTTGTGTTTTAATTGTGACAAATATTGTCCGTACATATGCATCTGAATGCATCTTACTTTCGACCTTCCCAACCCTAAACCTTCCTATAGACCTCAGGGACAGGCCCCTTATCCCGTTGACAGAGAAATCTCATTAATTGCTGATGAAATACACAAACCAACCACAAAATTTTCGTACAGCAAGTAGTAGACCAGTTTGGCATACAGATAAGTATGCCCTATTGTCGATATGTTGAAGCACGATAATGAATGATGATGGTAAGTACGGTG
>NC_051419.1:16283167-16283411 GCF_015228065.2 Penaeus monodon | reverse complement strand
AGAGAAAGAAAATATGTTGATGAGCCCTAGTCTTTCAAGCATAACGGCAAGCATCTCCAAGAGCACAACAATCCCGGGCCCCCCTTTCGTAGGTATTCGTTCATTTCATTGTTGGTCGACAAACATGCCCCTCCCCCCTTAGCGGAAATTAAGTAAAAATGACAAAGCAATCGATAAGCGAGAGAAGAGTACGTGGGGTTCATCCATTGTAATGGTGAAGATGAAGACTGAAACATCAACGTTT
>NC_051419.1:16282756-16283108 GCF_015228065.2 Penaeus monodon | reverse complement strand
TTTCGCTATTTTTATATTCATCCCAAATTCTATCCACATAAATATACTAATTATACGCCAGGATTAGTTTCATTATTATACGGCGGCGCACATGCGACACGTTTAATCAACCCTTAACAAGCTATTTAATGCCTCGTTTTATTCTAAAAAAGAAATATTTAAGCTGACCATTATTTAGTACTGACAGTTTGTTAAGCGTTTAACGACCTAGTTTCGAGTTAAACGACTTATTTCGAATATCCTAACGACTAAACCGGACATCACCCGGGCTAACGCAGGCTTGGTGATAATCAAATTATAAAAATACGCGTTAATTGCGGTATATTTGTACGTTTGCTAGGCCTGTTTTGGG
>NC_051419.1:16281701-16282461 GCF_015228065.2 Penaeus monodon | reverse complement strand
AGTGAGTGTTGGTGTTGATAGAGAGAAAAGTGGGGGAGGTGGGGGGCAGAAGTGCAAGTGCAAAATAAGAAAAGCCGAAGAAGCGCGGGTACCAGCCAGGGCCTAGACAAAGGGGAAAAGGAAAGCACATGTGATATGAGATATGAGCAGCGTAGTGATTGGGTACCTCTTCGCACAAAAAAAACGGCAGCCAAACAACGGAAGAATTACTGGCAGTCATGTCGTCTCCCCTCGTCCCTTTCAGCAGCCACGGGGGGACTGGCATGTCATATCTCACTGTCAGGAAGGAAGGGAATTGATATCAAAACAAACAAGACAAAGACAAGAGGAAGGGGTCCGAGGCAACAGCATCCGAAGGCCCGGTCTAAAGGAAGCCGATTGGGGACATAATATCGCGTCGGCCATTGGCTTCAATGCCCCGCCCCTACATCCCTACCCTTCCATACCCCCCAGGCCATTCTCGCTTGCCCTACCAAACCACCCCTCTCTCCACCCTTGCTCCCACTGCCTCTCCCTACTCATCCTCTCGCTCCCGGCCCTCCCCCCCATATCAACCCCCCTGCAAACTTTGTCAGGCGCTTTATTTTTCCTTTTATGTAACTAAGTCCTGTTACTACATGGCGCGAATTGTTTGTATGGCTGAAGGGCCCCGCAGTGGATCACTTCCTCTCACGTGTTGAAGTCGCAGATGGAATTTCCCTCCTAATATTAGGCCTGCACTCTTTCTCTCTGCCTATTGTTCTGTTTTTTGCCTCCGCTT
>NC_051419.1:16281272-16281635 GCF_015228065.2 Penaeus monodon | reverse complement strand
CTCGCATGTGCGAGAGGCCACGTTGATGTTCATGCCTCCGGTCGCACCTGGTCGATGGCCGAGAGTCCCGCATCCAGTCCGTGGGTTTCGGCAGAGATTTGGCCTTTCGCTCATGTTGCTGCGCGCTCCCACTCGCTCTCCTTCTAAAGTTTTGTTCACTCTTCCCTCCCATGATGTTATCCTTCATCGTCTTTTCGGAATTCGCTCTCCTTATCCTAGTCTTTTTGTCTTTCTCCTTCATATGTCAGGACACAATTCGAGCGTTCCACTTTCTTCTGCGTTCTTTCACTTATGCTTACTCAAAGTAATTTCCTCCTGTGCTGAAGTAATTAATGCGTTTTTCGTCTCGTTACCCTTTTAACA
>NC_051419.1:16280649-16281091 GCF_015228065.2 Penaeus monodon | reverse complement strand
TTTCAGACAGTGCGTCAGTGCAGATTTCAGGCTTTGACTGAGATCATGAAGGTTTTAATATCCATTCCACAACAGGCGTTATATTTTTTTTTAAAGAATGAAAGCCGATCAGGCAGTCAGAGTGGTTACCGATGCGTAATGTGACTGACCAGCTGTGTCATCATTTTCTAACGGTGTTTACCGACTGAAAGGCAAAATTGGAACATAGGGGATATGTCGATTGGGAACATGCTTACAAAGCTGCGGGATAATGCGGTAGCTTTGCCAGTTCCTTTCCGCCTAGGTCACGGCTGATTCGACTAATAAGGGCGACCGGGGACGAACTCAGAACTTTGCGATTACAAAGCCAGCTTTGTAGACAAAGCTGGGTTCTTATGCTTAGAACGTAATCTAAAGAACAATGTTATTAAATTATTTAACCAATTTATTGATCATGACTGGT
>NC_051419.1:16280485-16280593 GCF_015228065.2 Penaeus monodon | reverse complement strand
GGAAGTCTGTGTTCAAGTTTTCTTTTTTCTTTTGCTTTTATACAGTCGTACTTGGCTTTTGGGCCCAGTAATTTTATATTAGCCCTTGTATATGTGTATATATATATA
>NC_051419.1:16280056-16280339 GCF_015228065.2 Penaeus monodon | reverse complement strand
GCACCTTGAACGAGAAATCTTGTAAAATTAATTAAGTTAAATTAACATACTCTCATAAAGCCGAGAAGAAATATGTGTGTATCATGTGTGTATCGTTAATAATCGGATGATGCTTGTAAATGTTATTACCAGAGAAAGAGTTTCTCTCTTGCAAAGCGCGAATGAAATCCAATACAATTTCACGAAAACTCCACCATGGCAACACAAAAATTAAGTGTTGACTGACTTAACTTTATGCTCCTTGTGCTAACCTGCATATAGTAAAAAATGTCCCGTCTTTATA
>NC_051419.1:16278413-16279882 GCF_015228065.2 Penaeus monodon | reverse complement strand
ATCTGAACAAGTCTTGAGCGGTCACCCGTGCTAGTATGTTTTTGTTGACTTAAGTGTACTGTGTGAAATGAGGTGTTAGATAGTTTTTCCCTTTATTTGACCTATGCTTGGCAGTGCATTCAGCAGCCATCAGCGTTTGTGACGGCAATGAACTCGTCAGCCATCTCCAAGTACGTCGGACTTCCGTACTCTGCAAAAGACGACATAAGCCTTTTTGCCTTTGATTTTTACTGACAATGCCATTGGATATTTGGAGTGTCTATTTGTTTAGTTTTTGAATATAGCATTTAAATGTTCTAGTATCTTCAGCTCAAATATTGTGTGCATTTTGTAATTTTCTAAGATGTTTCGAATCATTCTACAATTTGTTCTTGTAGTTAGGCTTACATCAGTGGCTGTCACGCTGGAAGAAATCACATGAGTGATTCAAATTCCCTTTTATGTTTTCAGTTCTTCATGCTATCACTCAAGTAGTTTTGAAATGTCATTGGTTGGCCAGGGCTTCTGTAACGTCATTAGTAGTAAGTATGACTGAATGTTTTAAAGGGAAAACGAACTAATAAACTTAAATCTACATCAGTTCATCCTCAGTACCCCGGGGTGATTCATATTATTAATTATATATTTGTTAAGATTAATTAATGTACAAGCTATCAAACATCTGCTGCTGTAAAACTACAGAGTGCAGCATGGAGAGAATAAACAAGACTAAGGACATTGTGTTCTGTTTTTTACGCACAATATTTCTAAATTTTCCACCATCATCTCCATGGCCCACATCAACGGGAGTTGGCTGATTTTCCGGGCGATAAGGAGAAAGATGAGGTGTGGACGAAAAGTTTCTCGTTATTTAAGAAAACAGAAGCTGATCGAAGTCGACGTAATGCTGATAAGAAAGTACAAGCTTTTGCCGAGTTAGCGTAACTGGTAGTCGACAGGCCTTCACTCCTCAGAAATGCAAAGATAATTGAAAGAAAGCTCTCAGAATTTCACGAGAACATTACCTCGGTAAAAGTAGTGCAGAATTCTGTTATTGTATACCGAACTCATGACGGGAAATGGTAGTGACGAACGTGTGACGGACTACATTAGGCTTAACTAGCATATTTTGAGGATTATCATTGGAGCAATACATTGTCTGAATTTTAGTAAATATGATTGTTAACTGAATTTGATTTACTGTGATTCATATTGGTATCATCAGAAGATAGACATAGTATTACATGATAGTTTTCAGCTAAACCTAAATTATCCACTGATTTCGTGGAATAAGAGAAAACAGGAGATATTGTTTTGTCATCCTATGAAGCAGAGTATATTTCCATGACAAGTGTCTATGTCATTCTCTTCAGTTACTTTATCGAAGTTACTGATTACATTCTTACAACATGATAATCAAAAAGGGAATTAAAATCCTGAATTACGATATTTCAGTGAGGCAACTAATAGTGATTTTCTGCTTGAACGCT
>NC_051419.1:16277865-16278331 GCF_015228065.2 Penaeus monodon | reverse complement strand
GGAGAAAAAAGATCCTGATGAAATTTTACTCTGCTTTAACTTTTGTGATGTACAGTCTTTTGTATTAGTTAGGGAGCCTCATCCACTAAACCACTTCTATGGAGATAACATCCCCTTACCCCCCACATGGTCTGCAAAATCTTTACCTTATATGTTCTAGCAAGACTGACCCTGGATAAATACGTTTTGGTAACAGCTATACAATGGGGTTTCTGAAACCCCCTTTGGAGTGGGCTGCCGTCTGATCTGTTAATGTTTCACCATTATGCTATGACAAGGTTAGAGCTCATATCGATTTAGATTATATCTTCCTTCGACGATGATTCTAGATTGACCGGATCCTTCCTAATTTAAATTGACAACAGCTAGTACAATGCCTGTCTAAAATGTGTTTGTTAAAGATGTAAAAATTGCTTTGATAACTCCATTCCGAAAATACCAAGACATTTACCGCTGCATCTCAAAA
>NC_051419.1:16276738-16277181 GCF_015228065.2 Penaeus monodon | reverse complement strand
TTTAGATGCACGGTAAAGTTTGGTATTTTCCGGAAAGGAGTTTTAAGAACTTTTTCATTTTAACAAACATTTTAACAGGCATTGTACTAGCTGTTGTCAATTTTAAAATTTGGAAAGGGTCCGGGCAACTAAATCTCGTCGAAGGGAAAATATAAACTAAAACGTTTGACTCTAAATTTCATAGCATAAAGGTGAACTTTAACAATCAACGGGAGCCCACTCCAAAGGGGGGTTTTAGAATCCCATTGTTAGCTGTTACCAAAAAGTTTTTTTCCAGGGTCAGTCTGCTAGAACATATAAGTAAAGATTTTGCAG
This sequence comes from Penaeus monodon, assembly GCF_015228065.2. Taxonomy (NCBI): domain Eukaryota; kingdom Metazoa; phylum Arthropoda; class Malacostraca; order Decapoda; family Penaeidae; genus Penaeus; species Penaeus monodon. The sequence goes on along the minus strand of NC_051419.1, from coordinate 16,276,866 downwards.
ACCATGTGGGGGGTAAGGGGATGTTATCTCCATAGAAGTGGTTTAGTGGATGAGGCTCCCTAACTAATACAAAAGACTGTACATCACAAAAGTTAAAGCAGAGTATAATTCATCAGGATCTTTTTCTC
>NC_051419.1:16275183-16276657 GCF_015228065.2 Penaeus monodon | reverse complement strand
AGCGTTCAAGCAGAAAATCACTATTATGTTGCCTCACTGAAATATCGTAATTCAGGATTTTAATTCCTTTTTGATTCATCATGTTGTAATGAATGTAATCAGTAACTTCGATAAAGTAACTGAAGAGAATGACATAGACACTTGTCATGGAAATATACTCTGCTTCATAGGATGACAAAACAATATCTCCTGTTTTCTCTTATTCACGAAATCAGTGGATAATTTAGGTTTAGCTGAAAACTATCATGTAATACTATGTCTATCTTCTGATGATACCAATATGAATCACAGTAAATCAAATTCAGTTAACAATCATATTTACTAAAATTCAGACAATGTATGCTCCAATGATAATCCTCAAAATATGCTAGTTAAGCCTAATGTAGTCCGTCACACGTTCGTCACTACCCATTTCAGTCATGATTCGGTATACAATAACAGAATTCTGCACTTACTTTTACCGAGGTAATGTTCTCGTGAAATCTTGAGAGCTTTCTTTCATTATCTTTGCATTTCTGAGGATGAAGGCCTGTCGACTACCAGTTACGCTAACTCGGCAAAAGCTTGTACTTTCTTATCAGCATTACGTCGACTTCGATCAGCTTCTGTTTTCTTAAATAACCGAGAAACTTTACGTCCACACCTCATCTTTCTCCTTATCGCCATGGAAAATCAGCCAACTCCTGTTGATGTGGCCATGGAGATGATGGTGGAAAATTGAGAAATATTGTGCGTAAAAACAGAACACAATGTCCTTAGTCTTGTTTATTTCTCTCCATGCTGCACCTCTGTAGTTTTACAGCAGCAGATGTTTGATAGCTTGTACATTAATTAATCTTAACAAATATATAATTAATAATATGAATCACCCCGGGGTACTGAGGATGAACTGATTGTAGATTTAAGTTTATTAGTTCGTTTTCCCTTTAAAACATTCAGTCATACTTACTACTAATGACGTTACAGAAGCCCTGGCCAACCCATGACATTTCAAAACTACTTGAGTGATAGCATGAAGAACTGAAAACATAAAAGGGAATTTGAATCACTCATGTGATTTCTTCCAGCGTGACAGCCACTGATGTTAAGCCTAACTACAAGAACAAATTGTAGAATGATTCGAAACATCTTAGAAAATTACAAAATGCACACAATATTTGAGCTGAAGATACCTAGAACATTTAAAATTGCTATATTCAAAAACTAAACAAATAGACACTCCAAATATCCAATGGCATTGTCAGTAAAAATCAAAGGCAAAAGCTTATGTCGTCTTTTTGCAGAGTACGGAAGTCCGACGTACTTGGAGATTGGCTGACGAGTTCATTGCCCGTCACAAACGCTGATTGGCTGCTGAATGCACTGCCAAGCATAGGTCAAATAAAGGGAAAACTATCTAACACCTCATTTCACACAGTACACTTAAGTCAACAAAAACATACTAGCACGGGTGACCGCTCAAGACTTTTCAGAT
>NC_051419.1:16274749-16275024 GCF_015228065.2 Penaeus monodon | reverse complement strand
TATAAAGACCGGACTTTTTTACTATATGCAGGTTAGCACAAGGAGCATAAAGTTAAGTCAGTCAACACTTATTTTGTGTTGCCATGGTGGAGTTTTCGTGAAATTGTATTGGATTTCATTCGCGCTTTGCAAGAGAGAACTCTTTCTCTGTAATAACATTTACAAGCATCATCCGATATTAACGATACACCATGATACCACACATATTTCTTCTCGCTTTATGAGATATGTAATTTAACTTAATTAATTTTACAAGATTTCTCGTTCAAGGTGCT
>NC_051419.1:16274010-16274610 GCF_015228065.2 Penaeus monodon | reverse complement strand
TATATATATATACACATATACAGGGCTAATATAAAATTACTGGTCCAAAAGCAGTACGACTGTATAAAGCAAAAGAAAAAAGAAAACTTGAACACAGACTTCCTAAATAAAGTATCAAATAAATTTGTAAGTAAAGGAGTAAAGTAATGAAAAGGAAAACCAGTCATGATCAATAAATTGGTTAAATAATTTAATAACATTGTTCTTTAGATTACGTTCTAAGCATAAGAACCAGCTTTGTCTACAAAGCTGGCTTTGTAATCGCAAAGTTCTGAGTTCGTCCCCGGTCGCCCTTATTAGTCGAATCAGCCGTGACCTAGGCGGAAAGGAACTGGCAAAGCTACCGCATTATCCCGCAGCTTTGTAAGCATGTTCCCAATCGACATATCCCCTATGTTCCAATTTTGCCTTTCAGTCGGTAAACACCGTTAGAAAATGATGACACAGCTGGTCAGTCACATTACGCATTCGGTAACCACTCTGACTGCCTGATCGGCTTTCATTCTTTAAAAAAAAATATAACGCCTTGTTGTGGAATGGATATTAAAACCTTCATGATCTCAGTCAAAGCCTGAAATCTGCACTGACGCACTGTCTGAA
>NC_051419.1:16273523-16273881 GCF_015228065.2 Penaeus monodon | reverse complement strand
TGTTAAAAGGGTAACGAGACGAAAACGCATTAATTACTTCAGCACAGGAGGAAATTAAACTTTGAGTAAGCATAAGTGAAAGAACGCAGAAGAAAGTGGAACGCTCGAATTGTGTCCTGACATATGAAGGAGAAAGACAAAAAGCCTAGGATAAGGAGAGCGAATTCCGAAAAGACGATGAAGGATAACATCATGGGAGGGAAGAGTGAACAAACTTTAGAAGGAGAGCGAGTGGAGCGCGCAGCACATGAGCGAAAGGCCAAATCTCTGCCGAACCCACGGACTGGATGCGGACTCTCGGCCATCGACCAGGTGCGACCGGAGGCATGAACATCAACGTGGCCTCTCGCACATGCGA
>NC_051419.1:16272719-16273413 GCF_015228065.2 Penaeus monodon | reverse complement strand
TGCAGGCCTAATATTTAGGAGGGAAATTCCATCTGCGACTTCAACACGTGAGAGGAAGTGATCCACTGCGAGGCCTTCAGCCATACAAACAATTCGCGCCATGTAGTAACAGGACTTAGTTTACATAAAAGGTAAATAAAGCGCCTGACAAAGTTTTGCAGGGGGTTGATATGGGGGAGGAGGCCGGGAGCGAGAGGATGAGTATGGAGAGGCAGTGGGGAGCAAGGGTGGAGAGAGGGGCTGGTTTGGTAGGGCAAGCGAGAATGGCCTGCGGGGTATGGAAGGGCTAGGGATGTAGGGGGCGGGGCAGTGAAGCCAATGGCCGACGCGATATTTATGTGCCCAATCTGGCGTTCCTTTAGACCGGGCCTTCGGATGCTGTCTGCCTCGGACCCCCTTCCTCTTGTCTTTGTTCTTGTTTGTATTGATATCAATTCCCTTCCTTCCTGACAGTGAGATATGACATGCCAGTCTCCCCGTGGCTGCTGAAATGACGAGGGGAGACGACATGACTGCCAGTAATTCTTCCGTTGCTTGGCTGCCGTTTTTCTTGTGCGAAGAGGTTATCCAGCATCACTACCGCTGCTCATATCTCATATCACATGTGCTTTCCTTTTCACCTTTGTCTAGGCCCTGGCTGGTAGCGCGCTTCTTCGGCCTCTTCTTATTTTGCACTTGCACTTCTGCCCCCCAC
>NC_051419.1:16272087-16272435 GCF_015228065.2 Penaeus monodon | reverse complement strand
AGGCCTAGCAAACGTACAAATATATCCGCAATTAACGCGTATTTTTATAATTTGATTACTCACCAAGCCTGTCGTTAGCCCAGTGATGTCCGGTTTAGTCGTTAGGATATTCGAAACTAAGTCGTTTAACTCGAAACTAGGTCGTTAAACGCTTAACAAACTGTCAGTACTAAATAATGGTCAGCTTAAATATTTCTTTTTTAGAATAAAACGAGGCCATTAAATAGCTTGTTAAGGGTTGATTAAACGTGTCGCATGTGCGCCGCCGTATAATAATGAAACTAATCCTGGCGTATAATTAGTATATTTATGTGGATAGAATTTGGGATGAATATAAAAATAGCGAAA
>NC_051419.1:16271784-16272028 GCF_015228065.2 Penaeus monodon | reverse complement strand
ACGTTGATGTTTCAGTCTTCATCTTCACCATTACAATGGATGAACCCCACGTACTCTTCTCTCGCTTATCGATTGCTTTGTCATTTTTACTTAATTTCCGCTAAGGGGGGAGGGGCATGTTTTGTCGACCAACAATGAAATAGAACGAATACCTACGAAAGGGAGGCCGGGATTGTTGTGCTCTTGGAGATGCTTGCCGTTATGCTTGAAAGACTATGGGCTCATCAACATATTTTCTTTCTCT
>NC_051419.1:16271464-16271706 GCF_015228065.2 Penaeus monodon | reverse complement strand
CGTGCTTCAACATATCGACAATAGGGCATACTTATCTGTATGCCAAACTGGTCTACTACTTGCTGTACGAAAATTTTGTGGTTGGTTTGTGTATTTCATCAGCAATTAATGAGATTTCTCTGTCAACGGGATAAGGGGCCTGTCCCTGAGGTCTATAGGGAAGGGTTTAGGGTTGGGAAGGTCGAAAGTAAGATGCATTCAGATGCATATGTACGGACAATTATTTGTCACAATTACAACAC
>NC_051419.1:16271277-16271420 GCF_015228065.2 Penaeus monodon | reverse complement strand
GTAGGTTTCGGCTATACTCCAAGGGCATTGGGGAGCCCAAGATCTATTTTATGTTCTTGTGTAGATTTTGGGTGAGTAGATCTTGAATGATAAAAGAACGTGACACAGGTTTGACTTTCTGAATAACGAGGAGTGTACACGTG
>NC_051419.1:16270727-16270836 GCF_015228065.2 Penaeus monodon | reverse complement strand
GAGCTCTTCCAGACCTCGACCTCCGAATCCGAAACCGAATCATCCCAGTCCTCGACCTCAAAGCCATCATCCTCCCAGTCCTAGACCTCAAAGCCATCAGCATCCGAGC
>NC_051419.1:16270226-16270687 GCF_015228065.2 Penaeus monodon | reverse complement strand
CGAAACCGAGAATTCGAAATCCGACTGCTCGTCCTCCGAATCCTCGACCTTTGACTTCTTCTAGACCTCCAAATCCGAATCGTCCGAATCTCCGCGTTCCTTTCCACCGTTCACACCAGCCTTAAGAACACAGTGGATCTTGCAGACGACCTCTCCAACCCCTTCGGTCTAGCTGATCGAGATCTGCGAAAAGCTAAGCGACTTTTCCTGCTGAGAGGAGTTCTCGGGGCACGGATATATTTCGTTGCTTTTCTAGGAGGACCGATCACCAAGATTCGTTTGAACGAAAACTCGTCGCTATAGTACTGGCTCGTGGCGGTGAGGTTAGCAAGGAGGACGTCAAATAAATAACTGAAAACTACTAAATACTGAAAAAAGTAGCTTTATATATCATTCATCACAAGAGCGTGAGGCCGCCAGGCCTCCCTTCTCTGCCCTCCCTCACCCCCTTTTTTCCCCGC
>NC_051419.1:16268210-16268362 GCF_015228065.2 Penaeus monodon | reverse complement strand
AGCGTTCGTGAAAGATGAACATGGCGAGTTTCATTTTAAAATTTCAGCCCATTCTGAATGAGGGTCGCACCACAAAAAGTGATGTGCGTGTGAATAAAGCTCCTCGTATGTCGTGGGGAATAAACAAAAGGAAGAGCACAAGTATGCGAACC
>NC_051419.1:16262811-16263428 GCF_015228065.2 Penaeus monodon | reverse complement strand
TGTATATATATGTATGTAAATACAGTCTGTATGATTAGATGGTCAAATTTCATGAAGAGAAAATAAGTAAAAATATTTTTAAAAATTCTTCTATCTTAAAAAAAAACATCTCTTAGAGATTCTCTTTGAATATTTTTTGACTAGCTTAAATTTTTAAGAATGCCCTTTGTTATTGATGCCCATTCAGACTTTTTTCATCGCATAATTTACTATACACACTGACAAGAGACACAAATAAACATTTTGTTTGGGAAATCACTCTACCCACCGGGCACCCAAAACATTTGGTCCTCATAGATGTAGAACATTACAGTGCATGTTTAGCAACCCTCCACCCTTCCAGAGACGGTCTGCTAACGCCATTTAACTAACTGATATTAGCGGAAAGTAAGGATGACCTTACATGGTCCGGTTGGTAAGATTTTAATGGTGAACCAGATCTATGTTGCAAGTTAGGAAGAAATTAAGTGATTCCTTGACAAAGCGAAAATCCATAAAATCCATAAATCATTGTAATATTCTGCATTCTACAACAACTTTTTCATTATTCATTTTTTCTATGTCTCCCTTGACAAATAGATTTATGAGCATTTGCAAGCGAATGTAACTATAAATGG
>NC_051419.1:16262531-16262659 GCF_015228065.2 Penaeus monodon | reverse complement strand
AGCTTATTCACATTTGTGATTGCAGAATCAGTAGGATGTATAGTAATGGCACCTTTAAAATGTTCTGATACTAAGTTGCTATTATTCTCAAACATTTTGTACTTTTTACTTTAGCATAATCCGGATAG
>NC_051419.1:16261161-16262278 GCF_015228065.2 Penaeus monodon | reverse complement strand
GCCTTAATTCAGCTTTTGATATACATCGGTATGACTTACGAAAAAAGAGGCATGATAAAAACAAAGGAAGGTAAATAAACTGACTGACAGAAAAAAAAAACAGCGCTGTGGGAAGGTTGGCAGGGAGCTGAAAGAGGAGAGAAACATGAACACCGAGAGCAGAGTGGCGCACGGAATGACAAAAAAATAGTAAAAGGAGAGAGAGTAACAGACGAATAGATTCATACTGGTTTTAGAGAAGGGATGAACCAGACAGGGAGGCCTCTTGGTGGCCCTGATTCGTATTAAGAAGGAAACCCTTGCAAGGAGGTTGGTCTAGCAAGACACCCTTTTGCGAATGTCACTCCGCCAGGCAGCGCGGGCGGCGTCCGCGGGAGGAGCCGAAATTTCGGCCGATGGTGAATTCCGTTTGCAGAGGAGTCGGAAGCATTGCAAATGTTGCCAGCAACGCGGGCATGGCGGTGTTTTCAAAGTCTACTTCATGACCTGTTTAGTGACATTTAAATCTTGGTGAGATTTATATGTGCAGGAACAGGTTGAACAATGGCCACTTGAACATTCATCGAAATCTTTCAGCTACAATGCCAGATATGCTGTCAGGTAAGCTGCCACTACTAGGGGAACGAGCAACCAGCTGCCTCCCTCTTTCCCTCTGAAGATAATCAGCCTGATCACGTCAGCCTGGCAATCCGAACTACATTATTCAGTTTCTGACGATTCCGGCAAAACTGACTGGCTCTCATCCCCCATCCCCATCCGGCCGTCAGCATGGCATCAGATAAACATCAACTCCGTAAAATGAGATGCAATGCAAGTGTGTCCGCTGCGTCTTCTGACATGTCTCCATTGCAAGCAAACGGTGGTTCCATAGTGCCAGGTACATACAAATGCATAATAGGTTCTGAAGCCACGATATCTCATGATAAGGAAAGAGATTTTGAGACGATACATCCTTGTAAATTTGGGGGTGCTTCTTACGTAATTTGCATCTGGACGAAGAGATTGCAACAGATAAAATGCAAAGGAAAATCTTGTTAAAGAAATAAATGATGTTGAGAGCAAATCAAAAGACGAGTCATAGATCCATATTATAGACAGAACAAAAAGAGAAAGAGGG
>NC_051419.1:16260826-16260897 GCF_015228065.2 Penaeus monodon | reverse complement strand
ATCTCAGTATCCCGTCTAACATGACAGTTCGGCTGCCATTCTAATGAGGTCTGAATGATTCATGAGGCAAG
>NC_051419.1:16260495-16260716 GCF_015228065.2 Penaeus monodon | reverse complement strand
AAAAATACTGGCATATAGAGTCAATGGTTTACATGTCAGGACAGATGTAGAACGATGAATTCTCTCACTCATCTCAATAAGTCCCTTCCTGAGCTCATCTAATCACATGCGGCATATATAATACATATGTTTGAAAAAAAGTGCTATCGAAGGAGAAAAGAGATTAGATTGTCAAGTGAAATGCCTGTGTCTCAGAGGAATGATGTTAACATATGACATCC
>NC_051419.1:16260279-16260380 GCF_015228065.2 Penaeus monodon | reverse complement strand
GTTAATTTCTGAGCGAGAAAACTTTGCTACTTCAATAAGAGATATTTCTATTGGGATACACTAGGCTATTCGCGGAAATATGGAATCTGCTGTTTTTACCC
>NC_051419.1:16257986-16258139 GCF_015228065.2 Penaeus monodon | reverse complement strand
GAGGTAGATGTAATTTTGAGACAAAGACGGATGTAAAAGGAACGCAGTCTGATTTTGTTTGGAATTTCTCGAATTTTCACCGCAAAAGTGAATTGTTTCTAATTATGCGCACTTCTGCTTAGATTTACTTTTGTGTAAGTGAACATCGATTTT
>NC_051419.1:16256629-16257689 GCF_015228065.2 Penaeus monodon | reverse complement strand
AGACATTTTGCATTTACACCTTATAGCAAACATATATATTATATACTGAAATCAAACAATTATTTATAAAATCCCATGTGGAATCTTATAAAATCTTAAATCATCCTTGTCATTCCTTGTCAATTTCCCCAACATGGGGACTTATGCCATACTCCTTATTAGTGCCACTGCAAAGAGGGTTCACGGTGTTAAGGCCAGTCAGCTGCTCTGGTGCAGACTTTTTGGAAGTTTCCCGATGAACATAAATCACATAGATAATTGTGCAGACAGAGAAACGAGAAATATACAATACGTCAGTTAGCTGTGTAGTGTAGCATGGTGGTTTTCCATCAAGGCTAATGTAGCTACCATACCACATTGACATATTATTGTCGATAGGTCATATGCTCTGGTCATATGGTTGCGAATCTGACGTGTTAACTATCAAAACTCCAATGTTTTGTGACATTTTTTCAATGGAGCCAATTGACTAACGGACGTTTCTCGTACCTCAGTATCTTAGACCTTTCGTGTTTTTGTCTCATGAATAAACAACCAACCATTATCAATGCCTGTATTTAAAAACTTCTTTACTGTTTTATATTTGCTTGTATATATGAGTCACTTTATCCCTTGGCTATTTATATGATCTAGTCGACACACATTTTTTTTTTTTACTACCACGGTTATCTGCTAGCCGCACTAGGTAAGTTCACCCTTGGCAATCGGGGGGGGGGCGGGTACTTTACATCTATACCCTGACTTTAGATGCTAACTCCCATTGGCGTTATCTTTTCACCAAGATACTCCCTACCAGAACAACAAATCTTTAGAGGCATTTTTCATGCAATTGGATTGGTAACAGAATCTACCTCCTATGGTTCGGACAAAATGCCCATTTCACACTTTAGACTTTCCAGAAATAATAGATTATCCTACGTTGAAAGTACAAAAATGCAGAAAACCTTTCTGGAAGAAGCTTCATGGACCCTGCTCAGGAAGTCCTTTTATGAAACTCGAATCCTAACCTTACTCTCACATAGGATGTTGGCCTATTTAGTGGAAGAGATAACTGATTATA
>NC_051419.1:16247179-16247446 GCF_015228065.2 Penaeus monodon | reverse complement strand
GCTTTTAGAAATTTCCAATTATAAAAAACAAACCGAAAACAGTTACTTGTGTGTATTCACCCCCCCCCCTTTGTTACTTAGTTGTGTGGTGGGGGGGTATTCTAAATGTGTTTTCACCCCTCCGGTGTTACTAAGCGTGTGTTGCAGACACCTCCCTATCTTACTAGTTTGTGTTCCCCCCCCCCCCCCCGTGTTCCTATTGTGTGTTCACCCCCCCCCCCCCGTGTTACTGTGTGTATTTGTAGTGAACGACTTTGACCCATCTCG
>NC_051419.1:16246223-16246776 GCF_015228065.2 Penaeus monodon | reverse complement strand
TCGATCGTATCATCACCAGATAGAAGAGATTCTCCTTATTTTTACATTAAAGGTTTTATTATCTTATTCATTCCAGTTTTAATACCCGGAAAGGAGTTTATTTCTTTTTTTAATTCATGAGATTTTTAAATAACTTCCTTTTGTTATATCTACTTTTATATCTAAATTTTTATGATTTGAATTACTACTTCTCACAATGGTTTCTTTTATATGAATCTCATTTATTACTTTATTTTAACGATAATGATTATCTCAATAATTTTATCATACAATTATCCTTATTTTTATCTATCTTCAATCTAAGTTATTTTATACTAACTTAAGATCCAAGAAGAACCAGCAATGCCCCGGTTCTCGCGCCGAAAACCAAGTGGGGGGTAAAAAGCAACCCGGGGGATCGAGAATTGGTCCTTGTACTTTGTCGGCTGCTTCAGGGCCCGCGGAATGGGCCTCCCGTAAGTCCAGCTACGTGGTACGCGAAGTGTGATGAATATAGGTTGCTCGAGAGATTTGACGATTGGTATTACTTCGGAAAGTGAAAGTGATCTGGTGC
>NC_051419.1:16242364-16242692 GCF_015228065.2 Penaeus monodon | reverse complement strand
TGCACTTCGATTAAATATTACCTCCCCCCCCCCCTGGTTGACTAGGGTGTGTTCACCCCCATCCCCGTGTTTACTAGTGTTGCCCTCCCCCCCCCCCTCTACTAGTGTGTGTTCACCCCTTATGTATTATAGATTTTGAAGTTCCGCACATCGTGTGCGTGAACAGATTGTGATTTTTTTAAATGATAAATGTAAACGGTAAATTCCTTCCCTATCCTCTTCGAATGATCAGCCGAACAGGGACAAAATCGTTCATATAGACAAAACAAAAGAAGACTTAAATCTCCTAGAACATCACGGATAGCACTTATCAGACTTCTCGTCTAAA
>NC_051419.1:16238450-16239019 GCF_015228065.2 Penaeus monodon | reverse complement strand
TTACCATCCCAAAGTGTTATCTGATCGATAGATTTCATTTATATACATTTGTAGAATTTGCAGCAATAATATAAGTGACATCATTTACCCTTTACATGAAAAATCTGTTTAATGGTTACCTGCTGCCTCCCAACAAATATATGGACAAATTTGTCTGTATATGAACTGGTGTGCACTAATGACTCAGTAGCTGCTTTTTCCCAGTCCTGAAATTCGTATACATTCTTTTATACAAATGGTCAGGAATTAAAACCACAATCCCTACTTCGCGACGATCATGGAGGCTTTATAAATTTGCCAAACAAAACAATTTTATAAGCACAGTAAATCTTTACTCTCACCCCTGAGCCACGCCTAAAAAAGGCATCTGTCTTCCCGGCCAGACATTTGAACGAGATATGGGAGTGAAAACAGCAACAACAATGCAAACTCTGGTAAACAACTTAGCAGGTCAAGACAAGGTAGCGCGCGATGGAACGACCTTTTCCTGTCATGTCGCAGAAAACGGTGAATGGCGGGTTTACGTGCAACTCTTCTCTTGCCAATTATGCGTGGTGATCAGTAGGGAG
>NC_051419.1:16232450-16232540 GCF_015228065.2 Penaeus monodon | reverse complement strand
AGGGAGGAGCTAGGGGAAAAAGATTTGCAGTCATTTGTAAATGAAATAACGTACAATTTTTTTTAAAAACATTTTAAAATCCCTCCGCTC
>NC_051419.1:16231917-16232303 GCF_015228065.2 Penaeus monodon | reverse complement strand
ACATTTTTTCCCCTGGGCATCCAAATTATTGTACTTTTTTCCCTTTCCCTCCACAAATCTTAAAGTTTTTTCGTTGTATTTGCTTTATAAAAAACCTTTTTTATATATTTACGTCCGATTTTTTGTTTCCTTTTAAATATTCTTTTCCCAAATCCTTCCCCCCCCTATTTCCCCCTTTTCTCTTTTTCCCTTCCCCCCTCTCCCCCTTTTTAAATCTGTGTATATAGGGCGGGTGAACGTACCTAAACCTTAAAGGGTTGTTAAAAATCACCATAAAACAATTAAAAAAAATTTAAATAATAAAAAATGATAAAAAAAGAAATAGAATGGTGTTATTTTCCATCGTATTTTTTTAGTACATGTTTGGGGACGAAATGCAAAACCCC
>NC_051419.1:16231007-16231593 GCF_015228065.2 Penaeus monodon | reverse complement strand
GCCGTTATACAACCTCTCTCTTTTAAAGGAGAACATTTTCCATTTTTAGTCACGCCCTTAATCCCACACCGTTCCACAGCTACCCCACGAGCCCCGGAGGAAAAATCTTGGGGGAAAGGCCAAAAGAAAGCAGTTTGGGGGAAAGTGGGACAGTGAACAGTGATAGACGAAAAGAGATGAAAAATTAAAAAAATGTATCAAAAAGGGTTTTTTACCCCAGATTACAGGGGTTCCTGCCCCTAGTCACACCCCGAGCAAAAAAAAAAATGTAAAGGGCTGGGGTTTGCTCACAAATTTTCTCCACCATGCTTGCAAGGGGGCTGGGAGCCGGAAAAATAAATGCTATAGTAAAATGACAAATGTTTAAAAGGGAAAAATGAAAAAAAAAGCAAAAACCCCGAAAAGCAGCGTAAACGGGGAAAGAATGGAGGTTAACTACACGGGGTCAGTTGTTTGCTGGACTCAGGTGCATCTTCAGGTGACCTTTCCCCAGATCCCAAACAATTCTAAGGTTTTAAAGCCTACATGTCTAGACCAAAGGGCCCAGTAAAAGGGAAATTTGGCAAAATTGAAAAATTTGAAACCG
>NC_051419.1:16227270-16227596 GCF_015228065.2 Penaeus monodon | reverse complement strand
TCCAAAAGGGCGATTAAAATTTAAAACCCCGGAAAAAACTCTGCACCTTGAATTTTACTCCTCCTTCCATTTAAGTCCTAAAGGGTCCTCTTAAGGGCCCAAACTATACCTCTCCAACACGCCCCTACAATAAAAAAAAAAAAATATAAAATATATCTAACAAATTTTCTTATTTTTGTAAAATAGTTTTACCCTCTCCGAGGGAAACGCTAATTTTTCTATAAAAAAAAGGCTTCCACACCCTATTTTCATTTATGGGAGACTTTGGGTAATTTTTTTTTGAATTCACTGTAATAAGCTTACAAATACCTATATTAATGGGGAAA
>NC_051419.1:16222276-16224668 GCF_015228065.2 Penaeus monodon | reverse complement strand
CTTTCGTTTTAAAAGCTAGTTTTTTCTGCTTTCTTTTTTTCATTGTGTGACTCAGAATCTTAAAATTTCCTTTTTATGATACATTTTATATTTTTCTCCTTTTTGTTTTAAATCTCGTAAAATTGCAGTGTTAGCTTTAAAAAAATTTTCCGGTAAAACCCCTATTTTAAAAGGGGTCAATGCGCTTTTTCATTTTTTTACTTATTGTTATACTTCGGGAGGGGCAATTAGTAAAAGATAAAAATATAAAAAGATATAAATAAAAAATCTTTTTTTTTGTTTTTTATGCTAAATTTTTTCGTTTTGAAGAATTCTTTTGTCCCCTGAAAGGGTTTCTTAGCTCTAGTTTTTTTTTTTTCTTTTTAACACTCTGGGCCAAAGTACTACCTAGAATTTTTCAAATTTCTGAATTTTTTCTACTGGCTCACTTTGGGGCTTAGGGGAACATTTTGTGTTGTTTTTGTTTTCCTTGCTAAAACATTATCTTTATCTAAATTTCCCTTTTGATGTTTAAATTTTTTACTTTCTTACTACTTTGAAGGTCTTCTTTATCATTTTAAAAAAATACAGTATCATGAAAATATCTAATGTTTGACAGTGGTACACCCAATTTATATAAATTTTTCCCCCTCACCATTTATTCTTCTCAAGTCTTTTTTCCCAGCTTAAAAAAATGGTCCCAAGGAAAGGCACACAGCCTTGGGGGAACACCACTTTGATGTATATTTCCCTTTACTAAACTGATTTTTTTGCCCTTTTTTTTTTCCAAAATAATTCTTTTAAAAAATCTAGTCTCTTTTATCGATGCCCCAAAATTTTGTAAAAAATTTCTTATTTTTTTCATTTTTAAACCCTTTTCATGTTACCCAATAATGTTAAAAAATGAACGCCCCTTTTCAATACATTCTCTTTTAGTTAAAAACATAGAAGTATCACTGTGGAGGGTTTCTAAAAAATTTACCCAAAAACGTAACATTTATGGCGCATTAGTAAAACATACACATAACGTTCAAACTGAACTCCCCAACGGAAAAAACTTTCACAACTAAAACCCAACCAAGGGGTTCCCTTTAATAAATATAAGTAACCCCTCTAATACTTAAAAATTTTCATTTTCGGAGACTAGTGGGGGGATCACGGCAGAAAATAAAAAAAAAACCGGGCCCAAAAAAAAAAGGGTACCTGCTCCCGCTACAGCAACGGGAGTGTGGGGGCTGAAACCAAAAATACCCACTCGAAAAGGGAGAGCGGGGATGTGGAGTCGACAGTGAAATCATCTATCGAAGGTGAAAAGTCTGCAGGAAAACGGCAACTTTCTGAAGGTTTCGCCCTTTCAAAACCAGGCGTTTTAATTAACAAGCCCCAAAAAGCTGCAAAGATAATACAAACAAAAATTTAAAGTGTAACCCAATTAAAAACAATTAAAAATCAAAAAGAGTAAAAAAACAACATTCCCAAAAAAACGACCAGAAAAAGTAAAAAAAATGCCAAAAAAAGTTTAAAAACAGGTGCATATCCCTTTTTCAAGTAAAAAAAGGTAAAAATACTAAAACCCCCAACAAAAAAGTAAAAAAAAAACGATCTTGAGCTTCCATCACTACAAAACCAAAAGCTTTCCCCGTAATCAATAAAAGCTTTTTGTACAAGTCTTCTGCTAAATTATTCACATGGCGAAAAAATCATTTCTAGTACTTTTTTTTCTTTTTTTAAAACCAAATGTTTTTCCCCTTCAGTTTTATACTGAATTTTCTTCTTGATTCATTAAATTTCACGCAAAAAAAATTTTTTTTAACGTAGCTGATTATACTTTTAAATTAAAACTGTAATTTTTTTCCCTTTCCAAAAGGTCCCCCTTTTTTTGGCAATGCTTAATATGGACTCTTTCATTTGCTGAGGTTTTTGCTATTATTACGGGGTTTTGTTTTTATAAAATTTTTAATTTTTGGGGATTCCCCGTATTTTTCCAAGGGTTCTATCATTTCCCTTGAAATGTTATCAAAGACCATTTGCTTTCCCATCTTCCATGGTGTTGCAGCCTTTTCAATTTTTATATTTTAAAAAATAATTTTCCCGTAAGTTCATCTAATTTCGCTTTGAGTTAATTTTTCCCGCCCGGGTTTTCATAAAAAAAGTCCCCTAAATATTCAAACCATCGGATAATATTTTTTTTTTTTTTTTCAAAACTAAATTTCCATCTTTTCTTTCCCGGGGCTGTGTTTTTCCCGATTTTTTTCTGGCTAGTCCTAGATTTAACTTTTGGGAAAACATCATTTTGGGCATCTTTTTTTTCTAAATTTTTCAATTTCTTTTCAATTTTCTTCTTTATCCCTTCTTCTTTTGCTTGTTTGCATTTTAAAACTAATAAACTTGGGCTGTTACTTGTATTCGTTCA
>NC_051419.1:16222101-16222253 GCF_015228065.2 Penaeus monodon | reverse complement strand
AGGGATCGTCTTGACTGCATTTAATTTAAAAAATTTCGGTGCCCCTCCAAAGTTTTTTTTACTTTTTAAACCTTTTTTTGGGGAAATTTTTTTAATTTTGCACTGTCCTTTTTTAAAAATTTATCTCTTCTGATTCCAGTCCTCTCATCTAT
>NC_051419.1:16221524-16222033 GCF_015228065.2 Penaeus monodon | reverse complement strand
CATCCCCTAATTTGCTAATTTGGGGGGAAAACTTCAATTTTCAAATTGTTCTGCTAAAAATCTGTAATTTTTTAAAACCCAAAAACTGGATGTTCGTTTTGGGACAAGGGAAATTTTTCATATAAAAAAATTGGCCCCTTGTTACAGTCCCGTGATGTTTAAAAAAAATGTATCCTTAATGTTCAACGGATCATACAGTGAAAATTTTTTCCTCTTCATTCGCATTTCCAAGACCAAATGGACCTGCTGTTTTTCATTTTGGGGAGCACCAACTTTGCATTAAAATCACCAAAATATTTTTCATATCTTGGGATTTTTAAGAAAGTTTTCCTAAGGGCTAGGCAAAAATTTTGGGGGGGCCCTACCGCCTTGTCATGTCCCTGTCATAAATTATGAGAGCTTTTTAGGATTTAAAGGGGTGGCCCCATGATAACCCTCTCCCCCGATAAGAGCTTTTGGGTTAGACTATCCCCCGCTGGAACCCAGCCAAAAGTTTTTTTAAAATACCC
>NC_051419.1:16221120-16221422 GCF_015228065.2 Penaeus monodon | reverse complement strand
AAACCAAAATTTAAAAGCTTATCCCATTTTTGCAAGAGACCGATTACTGTATTTTTAGTAGCCATCTCTGACCATGATTTTGGGCTTCCGCCACCAAAAGGGATTAGTGCTGCTGCTGCTCAACACTAGGACTTTGGGTTAAATAAGGGGTCCATTTCTCGCCATTTTTGCCAATGTCCCTAGGGTTAGGGGAAAATTTTTTTTTAGGGTTTTTCCTGTCACCTGATAACCCTCCCCCCCTGGTAAAACTACGGGATTCCAGTATTTATAAATAATCTTTAGGGGTATATTAAAGCCAAAAC
>NC_051419.1:16219910-16219999 GCF_015228065.2 Penaeus monodon | reverse complement strand
AAAGCACTTGACTACAAATAACTAACAGTAATGGAAGAAAATGGGTTATGGGTGGACTTTCAAGCTGGATACTGGGATATCCATGATAT
>NC_051419.1:16219033-16219163 GCF_015228065.2 Penaeus monodon | reverse complement strand
CTGGCTAATCCCATAGTTCTTACCAGGGGAGAGGGTTATCAGGTGACAGTGATAAACCTAGAAAAAACTCTCATAACCCTATGACAGTGGCACAACATGGCGAGTATGGACGGCCTTATATAAGCCTAGT
>NC_051419.1:16218328-16218809 GCF_015228065.2 Penaeus monodon | reverse complement strand
ATGTAGAAAACACTGGCTGGGTTCCAGCGGGGTGATAGTCTAATCCGGAAGCTCTTATCAGGGGAGAGGGTTATCATGTGACACTCCTAAAGCCTGAAAAGCTCTCATAATCTTATGACAGGGACATGACAAGGCGAGTATGGCCGCCCTCAAATATGCCTAGTCCTTAGGCAACATCTTAAAAATCCCAAGATATGAAGATAATATTTGGTGATTTTAATGCTAAAGTTGGTGCTACCAGCATGATAACACAGCAGGTCCATTTGGTCTTGGAAATGCGAATGGAAGAGGAGAAATTTTCACTGTATGATGCCGTTGAACATTAAGGATACATGGTTTAAACATCACAGACTGTAAAAATGGCCATATTTTGTTATATGCAAAATTCCTTGTACAAAACGAACACTCCAGATGGGTTTGAAAGATTACAGATATAGCAGAACAATTTGAAATTGAAGTATCTAACAAATTCAGCAAATTA
>NC_051419.1:16216619-16218242 GCF_015228065.2 Penaeus monodon | reverse complement strand
ATAGATGAGAGGACTGGAATCAGATAGAGATAATTTTTGAAAGACAGTGCTAATAAACAAATTCCTAAAAAGGTACAAGTAAAACAAACGTGGATGGCACCAGAAATGTTTGATTAAATGCAGTCAAGACGATCCCTAAAAAGAAAAAGAAAAAAAAATGAACGAATACAAGTAACAGACAAGTTTATTAGATTAAAATGCAAACAAGCTAAAGAAGAAGGGATAAAGAAGCAATTGAAGAAAGTGAGAATTTAGAAAAGAAAGATGTCCAAATGATGTATTCAAAAGTTAAATCTATGACTAGGCCAGAACAAAATCAGGAAACACAGCTCTGAAAGATAAAGATGGAAATGTAGTTTTTGAAAAAGAAAAAAATATTATCCAGATGGCTGAATATATTAGGGGACATTTTTATGATAACCGGGCTGAAAATATAACTCAAAGCAGTACTAGTGAACTTACAGGAAATTATCTTTTAAAATATGAAATTGAAAAGGCTATCAACACCATGGAAGATAGAAAGCTACTGGTCGTGATAACATTTCTAAGGAAATGATAGAAGCTTGTGAAAATACTGGAATCACCAAAATTCAAACTTTATCAAACAAAATCCGTAATAATAGCAAAATACCTCAGCAAATGAAAGAGTCCATATTAAGCATTGCCAAATAAAGGAGACCTCTTGAAATGCAAAAATTACAGATTAATTAGTATAATCAGCTACGTTACAAAAAATGTTTTGCGTGTAATAATGAATCAAGAAGAAAATTCAGTATAAAACTGAATGGGAACAGTTGGTTTTAAGAAAAGCAAAAGTACTAGAAATGATATTTTCGCCATGTGAATAATAGCAGAGAGACTTGTACATAGCATTTATTGATTACGAGAAAGCATTTGGTTGTAGTAGATGGAAGCTCAAGATCGTGTTTTTGTTTACTTCTTGTTGCTGGTTTAGTATTTGTACCTGTTTTACTTGTAAACGGATATGCACCTGTTTTACTCGTTTATTTGCATCTTTTACTTGTCTGGTCGTTTATTTGAATGTTGTCTTTTTTACTCGTTGATTTGTATTATTCGATTTAATTCGGTTACACATTAATTTGTTTGTATTATCTTTGCAGCTGTTTGGGCTTGTTAATTATACGCCTCGGTATGAAAGGGCGTACCCTTCAGCAAGTTGCCGTTTTCCTGCAGACTGTCACCTTCGATAGATGATGTCACTGTCGACTCCACATACCCGCTCTACCCTTTTCGAGTGGGTATTTTTGGTTCAGCACCATCACTCCCGTTGCTGTAGCTGGAGCAGGTAGCGGTTTTTTCGGCCGGTGTTTTTTTAGTTCTGCTCGTGATCCACCCACGTAGTCTCCGAGATGCAAGTTAAGAATTAGAGCGTTACTTATATTTATTGAAGCACCCTTGTGTTAGTTTTTTAGTTGTGAAATGTTTGTCCGTCCTGTGGCATGTTCAGTTTGAACTGTTATGTGTATGTTTTACTAATGCGCCAATAAATGTTACGTATTTTGTAAATGTTTTAGTAACCTGCACAGTGATACTTCTATGTTTTAACTAAAAGAGAATGTATTGATAAAGGCGATTCATTTTTTAACATTATTGGGTACTACA
>NC_051419.1:16216064-16216457 GCF_015228065.2 Penaeus monodon | reverse complement strand
CCTTGACATATTCTCTTTAAGCTGGGAAGAATGACTTGAGAAGAATGATGGTGAGGTGGAAATTTACTATCAATTGTGTACCACTGTCAAACATTAGATATGTTCATGATACTGTCATCTTTTTAAATGATAAAGAAGACCTTCAAAGTAGTAAGAAAGTAAGAAATTAAACATCAATAAGTAAAGATAAAGATAATGTTTTAGCAAGAAAACAAACAACACAGAATGTTGCCTAAGCATCAACAGTGAGCCAGTAGAACAAATTCAGAAATTTGAATATCTAGGTAGTACTTTGGCAGATGTGATAGAGAAGAAAAAAAACTAGAGCTAAGAAAGCCTTCAGTGACAAAAGAATTCTTCTAACGAGAAAATTAGCATAAAAACAAAGAAAAG
>NC_051419.1:16215844-16216026 GCF_015228065.2 Penaeus monodon | reverse complement strand
ACTAATTGTCCCTGCGAAGTATAGACAATAAGTAATAAAATGAAAAAGCGCATTGACGCCTTTGAAATATGGTGTTTACCGGAAATATTGTAAAGCTAACACTGCAATCTTACTGAGAGTTAACGAAAAGAGAAAAATTATGAAATGTATCATAGAAAGGCAATTTAAGATTCTGAGTCACA
>NC_051419.1:16213658-16213758 GCF_015228065.2 Penaeus monodon | reverse complement strand
CAGTGAATTCAAATAAATTAGCTAAGTCTCCCATGAATGCAAATATGTGTGGAAGCCTGTTTTTCATAGAAAATTAGCGTTTCCCTCGGAGAGGGTAAAC
>NC_051419.1:16209700-16210247 GCF_015228065.2 Penaeus monodon | reverse complement strand
ATTTCTCAATTCTGCCATTTCTTTCACGTGCCTTTGGTCTAGACATGTAGGCTTTAAAACCTTAGAATTGTTGGTATCTGGGCAAGGTCACCTGAAGATGCACCTGAGTCCAGCAAACAACTGACCCAGTGTAGTTAACCTCCATTCTTTCCACGTGACGCTGCTTTCGGTTTCTGCTTTGTTTTCATTATTCCTTAATCATTGTGTCATATACTATATGCATTTATTTTTCCGGCTCCCAGCCTCCTTGCAAGCATGGATGAGAAACTTAGTGAGCAACACGTCAGTACGTTTACATTTTTGTGCTCGACTGTGTACTAGGACAGGAATCCGTGTAATCTGGATAAATACCTTCTTGATCACATTTTTTATCTTCATCTATTTTCGTCTCTCACTGTTCACTGTCCTCACTTTCCCCAGCTGCTTTCTTTTGCCTTCCCTCAATGATTTACCTCTCGGACTCGTGGCTAGCTGTGGAAGCGGTGTGGGATGTAAGGACGTGACTAATATGCTATATGTTCTCCTCAAAAGAGAGAGGTCTGTATAA
>NC_051419.1:16209142-16209374 GCF_015228065.2 Penaeus monodon | reverse complement strand
ACAACCCTTAAGGTCAGGTACGTTCACTGCATATATACACAGATTAAATGGGGAGAGGGGGAATGGAAAGAGAGAAGAGAGGAAATAGAGGGGAAGGATGGAAGAGAATATTAACGGAAACAAAACTCGGACGTAAATATATAAAAGGTATTATCACGCAAATACAACGAAATCTGAAGATAGTGGAGAAGGATAATTCGTACAATAATTAGGATGCCGAGGGGAAAAAATG
>NC_051419.1:16208947-16209032 GCF_015228065.2 Penaeus monodon | reverse complement strand
GAGCGGAGGTATATATATAGATTTTTAAAAAGTGTACGATTATTGCATTTACAAATGACTGCACTCTTTCCTCTAGCTCCTCCCT
>NC_051419.1:16202721-16203012 GCF_015228065.2 Penaeus monodon | reverse complement strand
CTCCCTACTGATCACCACGCATAATTGGTCAAGAGAAGAGTTGCATCATATAACCCCGCCCATTCACCGTGTTCTGCCGACCAGTGACAGGAAAAAGTGTCAGTTCCATCGCGCGACTACACTTGTCTTGATCCTGCTAAGTTGTTGACCAGAGTTTGCATTGTGTGCTGTTTTCACTCCCATATCTCGTTCAACTGGTCTGTGCCGAAGACAGATGCCTTTTTTAGGCAGTTGGCTCAGGAGTGAGAGTAAGATTTCACCTGTGCCTTAACTAAATTGTCTTTTGGTTTG
>NC_051419.1:16202413-16202597 GCF_015228065.2 Penaeus monodon | reverse complement strand
TTTAGTGCACACCAGTTCATACATACAGACAAATCTTGTCAAATATATAGTTGGGAGGCAGCAGGTAACATTAAACAGATTTTGCATGTAATGGGTAAATGATGCGTCAACTTATATTATTGCTGCAAATTCTACAAAATGTATATAAATGAAATCTTATCGATCAGATAACACTGTCTGGTGA
>NC_051419.1:16198646-16198945 GCF_015228065.2 Penaeus monodon | reverse complement strand
CCGTGATGTTCTAGAGATTTAAGCTCTTCTTTTTGTTTTGTCTATAAAAGATTTTTTGTTCCCTGTTCGGCCTGTCATTAGAAGTAGATATGGGAAGGAATCTTACCGTTTTTACATTTATCATTTAAAATCTACAACGTTCACTGCACACGATGTGCGGACTGCACAATCTATTAATACATAAGGGTGAACACACACTAGTAGCAGGGGTGGGGGGGGGTGGGGCACACACTAGTAACACGGGGATGGGTGACACACACTAAGTAACAACAGGGGGGGGGGAATAGTAGCGAAGTGCA
>NC_051419.1:16195219-16195292 GCF_015228065.2 Penaeus monodon | reverse complement strand
AATGCGTCAAATTGAGCTCGACGGAGAGGCGGTTGCTATACGCAAGGGAGCAGTCTAAACACATTGCTAATGT
>NC_051419.1:16194225-16195049 GCF_015228065.2 Penaeus monodon | reverse complement strand
GCATAGTGAAAAAAGGTGCCATACAAAAACACACCTAAAAGTAATAAATAAATAAAGCACCAGATCACTTTTCACTTTCCGAGTAATATACCATATCGTCAAATCTCTCTCACATCCTATATCATCTCCACTTGTCGCGACCAATTAGCTGACTTACGGGAGGCCCATTCCGGGGTCCCTGAGGGCAGGTCCGTACAAGTACATTATGACCAATTCTCGAATCCTCCCCCCCCCCGGGGTCTGCTTTTGTATACTCCGCACATTGGTTTGTTGATGTCGCGAGAACCGGGCATTGTGGTTCTTTCTTGGATTCTTAAGTTAGGAAACTTACCTTTAGACTTGAGACATAGATTAAAATAAGATACTTTGTATGATAAAATTCTTGAGAGAATCATTATGCGCGTATAAATACAATAAGCAGTTAACTAGATGAGCTTATCCTATAAAAGAACCCATTGTGAGATACGTTAGTAAATTCAAATTCTAATATTAAAATTTATACGTATATACACTGTATAACTATAAACAAAAGTAAGTTGTCCGTTAATAAATCTCCTGAATTACAAAAAAGATAAAAGCTTCCCGGGATATTAAAACTTGGAATGAATATATATATAATACATCTTAAATGTAAACAATAACTGTACAGATTCTCCTTCTCTTATCTGGTGACTGATTGGACCGAGTCTCGTTGCGAGAGACTGCGTGTGCCCTAGTCGATTCTTCTCTTTACCGCACAATCACAACACTATTATATTTATAAAAGAGGGGATACATCAAATAATATAGAAGTAGTCGTTCCGTTACAGACGACCGTCTCGTCA
>NC_051419.1:16193416-16193899 GCF_015228065.2 Penaeus monodon | reverse complement strand
TACATACACAACTAAGGCGGGGGAGGTAACACGGGGGGAGGGGCGGTGAACACACGGATAGGTATACACGGGGGGGGGGGGGTGAACACCACTCAGTATACATAGATGGGGGGTGAACGCTCGACCGCATAGTAAGTCGCCACGGGGGGGCTTGTGCAAGATCTGTGTTTGACACCACTATCACGTGTAATGACCCCCCCAGGCCCGCCACGGGAGACCTAAGATCACCAATCGCTCCTAACCGTAACCACATGCTGTGGGGGTGGCGGTGACGAACACCCACCACTATGGTATCTGTTTTCGGATTTGGTGGTTGGGTTTGAAATTAATTGGAATATTCTTCATTACAAAGTGTGTGCACAATACGAAATGTAAACTTCTGAGTCGACATCTAGTCCGAATGTGGTTTACACCCTAATATCTCACGGTTTGCTGTGTCTCAGTGGCGGTAGGTCAGGCTGCGTGTATATGACAATACATTAT
>NC_051419.1:16183600-16184748 GCF_015228065.2 Penaeus monodon | reverse complement strand
TTTTAATTTACCAAGACAAAAAAATCCTTGAACGCAGACTCACTGGCAGAGGCGCAGCATCTCGCCGAGCGCCTGGGCGATCTCCTCGAGCGTGGGGCGCTGGTCGTGCTTGGGGCGCTGCGTTCGCTCCGCCAGCGCCTGCAGGGCCGCCGGCGGCGCCTTCATGCTCTCCGCCACGAACTGCAGCATCACGCCCACGCCCAGCACGTCACATTGTTTCGTCAGCGGTGTGCCTTGGTGCATTCATGAATGAATAAAATGCTGAAACGACGTTAGAGAACCCACAATGCATGAGCGGCCGCCGTGGCAGAAGCAGAGAAGTTGTCCCTCATGTTCGTCACTACACTCGGGCGGGGAAGGTCACGTCCCAGCCACCGTCCTCGAAAATCGTTATAATCCCTCCGGAGAGGAACTCCATTCCGACAATCGGGTCTTTACCGACCGGATCCTGGGCGCCCAGCCCTTTCATCTGTCGGCCGAAACACTTTACCGACACATCTCTAACTACGAAATCTCTCTCAAAAATACCGAATAGTGTCGAAAGAAGTTCTGGTGTTTCCAGCCTTTCCTCCTTCAACCCAAATCTGTCTCCATCCACTGGAACATTAACGAGGTCGGTAAATCCAGTATCCACGATAGTCTTGACTGCGATGCCGTTTATCTCGACGTTGGTTTTCATAAACCTACGTTGAAAGATACCCCTAGGCTGTCGGAAAAGACACAAGCTGGCGTTCAGGGGGTCGAGATCGAGGACGCTGCAGGAGGTCGTGAGAAAGTCCATCCCCAGCGTATTTTGTTGGGATTTAGGCCAGACGTAGAAAAAGAACTTGTCCGCAATTGGTCCACCTTCGAGGGAGGATAATTTGCATTTGAAGAGGCCCTTAAATTTTATGTTGTTGCAGGGTTCCATATATTCCGTGAGTCCTTCCTTCTCCAGCGTCGTATAGCTGATCGATGACTACTACGACCCTGTGTCTATTGTGAATATTACCAAAACTTTATCGCGGTCTGGACTGAACTTGCAGTAGAGGCCCACCTATGGGGTGTTTTAGTTACTCAGCCACACTCCGAGGTATAGTCCGTTTGGGTCCATTTTCCACGCGGCGGATTCGAGCTGGGGGTCTTGCGCTCTGGTACGGAGGTTAAGG
>NC_051419.1:16181538-16182672 GCF_015228065.2 Penaeus monodon | reverse complement strand
CGCAAGACCCCCAGCTCGAAGCCGCCGCGTGGAAAATGGACCCAAACGGACTATACCTCGGAGTGTGGCTGAGTAACTAAAACACCCCATAGGTGGGCCTCTACTGCAAGTTCAGTCCAGACCGCGATAAAGTTTTGGTAATATTCACAATAGACACAGGGTCGTAGTAGTCATCGATCAGCTATACGACGCTGGAGAAGGAAGGACTCACGGAATATATGGAACCCTGCAACAACATAAAATTTAAGGGCCTCTTCAAATGCAAATTATCCTCCCTCGAAGGTGGACCAATTGCGGACAAGTTCTTTTTCTACGTCTGGCCTAAATCCCAACAAAATACGCTGGGGATGGACTTTCTCACGACCTCCTGCAGCGTCCTCGATCTCGACCCCCTGAACGCCAGCTTGTGTCTTTTCCGACAGCCTAGGGGTATCTTTCAACGTAGGTTTATGAAAACCAACGTCGAGATAAACGGCATCGCAGTCAAGACTATCGTGGATACTGGATTTACCGACCTCGTTAATGTTCCAGTGGATGGAGACAGATTTGGGTTGAAGGAGGAAAGGCTGGAAACACCAGAACTTCTTTCGACACTATTCGGTATTTTTGAGAGAGATTTCGTAGTTAGAGATGTGTCGGTAAAGTGTTTCGGCCGACAGATGAAAGGGCTGGGCGCCCAGGATCCGGTCGGTAAAGACCCGATTGTCGGAATGGAGTTCCTCTCCGGAGGGATTATAACGATTTTCGAGGACGGTGGCTGGGACGTGACCTTCCCCGCCCGAGTGTAGTGACGAACATGAGGGACAACTTCTCTGCTTCTGCCACGGCGGCCGCTCATGCATTGTGGGTTCTCTAACGTCGTTTCAGCATTTTATTCATTCATGAATGCACCAAGGCACACCGCTGACGAAACAATGTGACGTGCTGGGCGTGGGCGTGATGCTGCAGTTCGTGGCGGAGAGCATGAAGGCGCCGCCGGCGGCCCTGCAGGCGCTGGCGGAGCGAACGCAGCGCCCCAAGCACGACCAGCGCCCCACGCTCGAGGAGATCGCCCAGGCGCTCGGCGAGATGCTGCGCCTCTGCCAGTGAGTCTGCGTTCAAGGATTTTTTTGTCTTGGTAAATTAAAAAGTGAA
>NC_051419.1:16176181-16176464 GCF_015228065.2 Penaeus monodon | reverse complement strand
CGGATTTCGACGCAGCCAGCACATCCCTGGAGCGGCGGGGCGCGAAAGGTCGTCCTTGTCCGCTCGTCCTCGGCAGCCCCTGAGCCCTCCATCGCGAGGCCTTCCCACGGCGCCGCGTCCTGGCGACCAAGGAAAATGACATCAGTGTGTTCCTCTTTCAGAAGCCAAACGCCATCAGATGCCCGGATTCCGGGCCCCTGCCCTCGCTGGCGCCGACACATGGCTTCGGAGGGTGCCCGCGCGGGGCAGCCAGTTCCTCCTGGGCCGAGGCGCGGGAGTTCCG
>NC_051419.1:16175028-16175583 GCF_015228065.2 Penaeus monodon | reverse complement strand
GTGAGGAACTTAAATGAATAAATAACTTCATATCGAGTATTTTTGCAAAAGAATAATCAATAATGTCTATCAAATTAAAACGAGAGAAATAAGGTTCTTTAGAATTTAGAACACGGACACAGAGAAATAAATTACCTACGTTTTAGCTGAAGTCATATTGTAGACTCGATTTATAAGATTTGAAAATATCACGCTTATTAACCTCTTTGAATCCTTATATAAGATGACAATTTTAGCATAGTTATTGCGCTAAAGAATAAAAATTTCTATCGTATTTCGTTTTCTACAGCGATACATATGGATCACTTAATTATTTTTACCAGCAGGTTCACAGAAACTGTAACTGTATCGAATCACGGAGACAGAAGTACTGGATCACGCAGATGGTAGTACCAACGGGCTTCACTCTCCCTTCATTCACGTAGGAATCATGCTGCGGAAACCTCCCCAGACCTGCCACACGGATAGAAGGGGAGGCAAGAAGTGCACCAGGGATTTTGCGAGGTAGATTACGAAGGAAAAGGAGCTGCAGGTGACTAAATAATTTAATGCTAA
>NC_051419.1:16174333-16174914 GCF_015228065.2 Penaeus monodon | reverse complement strand
AGGGAGGCGAGAGTTTGGATTAATTATCCTAAGATGCAGGGGGCTGGTTCTCCTGCACACTGACCTGTGAATGGAAAGAAACACAAAGTGCAGAGAATATCATCTAATGTCGTATGTAATTCATTCACTGCCTGCAGTGGCATCTGTCGAGTGGACAGAGCAATACCATTATAAGTTTCCCCTTCTGCGGAAGACCCTTGCTACGATGTCCACAGCCACAGATATCTGCCGGAGACCTCTCGACCACGAATCTAGAAGGTAACGATATGCTAGGGGTATTCTGGTCCCTCTGCGCTTTCGTGAGAGAGATATGCGATAGCCACAAGGATCTGCTTGAGTTACGCTGCATGCAATGATTACCACAACGAGGAAAAGCCTTCTTTATCTCATGGGTTAATGTAAACCTTCCATGTGGCTGGCTATAGCTCCATCCTGTCGTGAATGCAAGGAGGATTCTCTGAGGGGTCGCATTGGGCGCGGCCCCTTGTAAGCTGTAATTCTAGTGACCCACTTTCCATATATTGCATTTACAGCTCATTTTCCTTCCTATTTTGCCCCGCAATTAGATAAACTGTTAATGA
>NC_051419.1:16168468-16169646 GCF_015228065.2 Penaeus monodon | reverse complement strand
CCCCCCAAAACCCCACCCCCAAACCCCCAAGACCCCCACCCCAAAAACCCCCCCCCCGTGGAAAATTTTGGGAAACCCCCAAACCCGCGGGAAAATACCCACGGATTCCTGGTGTGGCTGAGAAACTAAAACACCCCATAGGGGGGCCCTCTACGCAAGTTCAGTCCAACCCCGAAAATTTTGGAAAATTTCAAAAATAGACACGGGGGTCGTAGTAGCATCGATCAGCTACCCCGCTGGAAAAGGGAAAGGACTCACGGAATATAGGGAACCCTGCAACAAATAAATTTAAGGGCCTCTCAAATGAAAATTACTCCCTCGAAGGTGGCCCCAATTGGGGAAATTCTTTTTCTCTCTGGCCTAAATCCCAACAAAATACGCGGGGGATGGATTTTCTCACACCCCTTTCAGCGTCCTCGATCTCCCCCCCCCCTGAAGCCACTTGTGTCTTTCCGAAGGGCCAGGGGTTTTTTTCAACTTTGGTTTATGAAAAAAACCAAAGTCGAGATAAAACGGCATCGAGTCAAGACTATCGGGGATACGGATTTACCGACCTCGTTAATTTTCCAGTGGGGGAGACAGTTTGGTTGGGGGAGGAAAGGCTAAAAAACACCAAAATTTTCTTTGACACTTTTCGGTATTTTTGGAGGAGATTTCGTATTTTAGAGATGTTCGGTAAAGGGGGCTTCGGCCGACAGATGAAAGGGCGGGGCCAGGGGGGCCGGTCTGCCCGATTGTCGGAAGGGTTTTCCTCCCCCGGAGGGATTATAACGATTTTCGGGGACGGTGGCTGGGACGTCCCCTTCCCCGCCGGGGTTTTTAGTGACGAACTGGGGGACAAATTTCTCTGCTTTTGCCACGGCGGCCCGCTCATGCATTGTGGGTTTCTCTACGGTCGGTTTTTCAGATTTTATTATTCATGAAGCCCAAGGCACACCGCTGACGAAAAAAAAAGTGACGTGCGGGCGGGGCGGTGCTGCAGTTCGTGGCGGAGAGATGAAGGCGCCCCCGGGGGCCCTCAGGCGCGGCGGAGCGAAAGCACGCCCCCAAACACGACCAGCGCCCCACGGGGGAAAGGGGCCCGGGGGCGTTTGCTTTTGGGAAAAAAAGGGGGGGGTTTTTTTTTGGTAAAAAAAAAGGAAGGCGGAAAAAAAAGAATTTAAAAAAGGGAAAACCAG
>NC_051419.1:16168219-16168436 GCF_015228065.2 Penaeus monodon | reverse complement strand
TTGAAAAAAATTGAAAAAGAAAAATGAAAAAAAAATTTTAAATAATTAAAAAAAAAAAAATTTAAGATTAATTTTTTTTAAAAAAATTTTTTTTTGGGGGGGAAATGATGAGATAGGGGGGTCGGCCCCCAGGTTTAGTCGCTAAGAATGTCCCCGGGAATTATTATTGAAACCCCCGGGGCTTTTTTCCCGGGGGGAACTTAAAAAAAGGGGGCCT
>NC_051419.1:16167803-16168130 GCF_015228065.2 Penaeus monodon | reverse complement strand
CCCCCAAAAATTGGGTAAGTGTCCCCGGAATTGATTATCATAAGGGGGGGTTTTTGGGGAAAAGGGAACCCCCCGATTGGAAAACCCCAAGGGGGTAAAAAAGAATATTATAAAAGTTTAAAAATTTAAAAAAAAATACCCCCCCCAAAAAAAAAAAAAAAATTTAATATATGCTGTTTAAGGGGCCCCCCTCCAAGTTAAAAAAAAAAAAATGTAGGTATTTATCACCAAATTCATCAAACCCTTCCCAAAACCCCCCCAAAAAACCCCCCAACCCCCTTTTTAATTTAAAAAGGGATGGTTAAGGGGGGGGGTCCGGGGAAACCC
>NC_051419.1:16166964-16167103 GCF_015228065.2 Penaeus monodon | reverse complement strand
TTTAAAAAGGGGCTTTGGGGAATTTAGGCCGGGGCCAAATTTTAACGGCTCATTTTTATTGATCACAGGCCCGGTTGTTTTTGGCAAGGTTTGTTCCCTTTTGGGCCCCGGGGGAACACTCGATGCCTTAAAAGGGGGG
>NC_051419.1:16164702-16164994 GCF_015228065.2 Penaeus monodon | reverse complement strand
CGGATTTCGACGCAGCCAGCACATCACTGGAGCGGCGGGGCGCGAAAGGTCGTCCTTGTCCGCTCGTCCTCGGCAGCCCCTGAGCCCTCCATCGCGAGGCCTTCCCACGGCGCCGCGTCCTGGCGGCCAAGGAAAATGACATCAGTGTGTTCCTCTTTCAGAAGCCAAACGCCGTCAGATGCCCGGCTTCCGGGCCCCTGCCCTCGCTGGCGCCGACACATGGCTTCGGAGGGTGCCCGCGCGGGGCAGCCAGTTCCTCCTGGGCCGAGGCGCGGGAGTTCCGGCCTCGGTT
>NC_051419.1:16163515-16164151 GCF_015228065.2 Penaeus monodon | reverse complement strand
TACTCACGATCACTCACAGACAGTGCTGTGTGAGGAACTTAAATGAATAAATAACTTCATATCGAGTATTTTTGCAAAAGAATAATCAATAATGTCTATCAAATTAAAACGAGAGAAATAAGATTCTTTAGAATTTAGAACACGGACACAGAGAAATAAATTACCTACGTTTTAACTGAAGTCATATTGTAGTGGCATCTATCGAGTGGACAGAGCAATACCATTATAAGTTTCCCCTTCTGCGGAAGACCCTTGCTACGATGTCCACAGCCACAGATATCTGCCGGAGACCTCTCGACCACGAGTCTAGAAGGTAACGATATGCTAGGGGTATTCTGGTCCCTCTGCGCTTTCGTGAGAGAGATATGCGATAGCCACAAGGATCTGCTTGAGTTACGCTGCATGCAATGATTACCACAACGAGGAAAAGCCTTCTTTATCTCATGGGTTAATGTAAACCTTCCATGTGGCTGGCTATAGCTCCATCCTGTCGTGAATGCAAGGAGGATTCTCTGAGGGGTCGCATTGGGCGCGGCCCCTTGTAAGCTGTAATTCTAGTGACCCACTTTCCATATATTGCATTTACAGCTCATTTTCCTTCCTATTTTGCCCCGCAATTAGATAAACTGTTAATGA
>NC_051419.1:16159533-16159647 GCF_015228065.2 Penaeus monodon | reverse complement strand
GTCCTAGTCTTTAACAAATGGATTGCTATATAAATATATATATTTAATCACTTACGAGATAAACGAATAAGCAGAAATAATGAGATTAAAAATATAAGTGTATATATAAATGTT
>NC_051419.1:16159331-16159410 GCF_015228065.2 Penaeus monodon | reverse complement strand
GATTTATAGCAAGAAAGCAAGAAAGTCGACTTGGCAACATGGACGAAATTACTTGTCTGAGCTGAGGAGCATTAAGGAG
>NC_051419.1:16154356-16155567 GCF_015228065.2 Penaeus monodon | reverse complement strand
GACTGCTCAAACATGAGCCTTCTACTTCTTCCTCCTCCTCTTCCCCTTTTCATTATAATTAACATCAACAATAATATACGTGTTTACTATTTCCCCTCGAATTTCTCTTTAATCTCCCGACTTGTACAAGAAAGGAAATTCAAGACACCACGTATTTTGGTTCCACTGCATTTTTCAATCATCATATTACGGATAGTTCCTAACAATCCAATACCATCTTTGTCCGCAGTTCCATCCGCATCGATATATGCCTTTGAAATCTACTTCGCTGCTGCCAACGTGATGATCCTGGTCGGGAGGCTCAGCGGGTCTCGAGGACTAGCAGAGGGAAGGCGTCGCTCTGGGTGTGGAAAAGGGTGCAAAAGTTGTAGGGGGGAATAGAGAGATGAAATGCGTATGCGTATGTGTGTGTATTGGAGTATGAAGAGAAATGATTTAAGAGAAAGAGAGAAATCCGCAGTCATTTCTATCTAAAGTCTACGCCGCAGCCGTGAGCGCGGAGGAATATGTGGGGAGAAGGTCTACGTTCAGCCTACGAAAGCCCTCCGGTAGCACAGCTATTTCGACCGCAACTCTGACGCCCGTCGGGAGTGTGACCTCGACGAGCGTATAGACGTATTACACGCTGATAAGTCTCGTCCTGTTACTCGTGTTCTAGCGTCGTCCCACGAGCGATCCAGCATAGCTTGGCGCCTGAGACGACGGCGAATAGACAATCCTCGCTTTTCACGTTTACCGAGGCGAGCAGGTGACCGCGTTGGTTTCCGGCGAAGGCGTTGACTTCGAGGAGGCGATGCTGGGCGGGGCCATGGCGTCATGTGTACATAAGCATTCACATATACACGCAGACAGCCAAAGCAGTAAACAGAAATATACAAACAGTTTTAATAGCAATGGAAGAGTTAAGGATATATGTATAGTCTCTGTACAGCTCCTCCGCTACATTTGTTAGCGGAAGAGAGCGAGGTCTTACGAATTCACTGTACATAGAGACTATAATTACCTTTAAATTTTCCCATTACTTTAAAAACTTTTTGGGTATGTCGTTTACGTTTTGGCTGTCTGCGAGTGTTTTGGATAATGTGAATGTTTATATACACATGACGACAACCCCTAATATTTGGAGATTTTATTAGGTTTTATGTTTATATTGGTGTATGCATGTGGGTTTAAATGGGTCTATGTTTTGTTTTCACAACACTATTGTATCT
>NC_051419.1:16154100-16154275 GCF_015228065.2 Penaeus monodon | reverse complement strand
TGGTGGTCTATACATTGCGAAACATTCTATTTGAAAGTTCGGAGTCACGTTTTTATCATATTGCAAAAAAAGAAAAGATCATCACAAACTTTTAAGCAGATTTAAATGCAAAAATAGCACTCTAAATCGCAAGTCAATGTTTCAGGGGATTGAGGTGTAAATTTTTTTTAGTTTT
>NC_051419.1:16151965-16152255 GCF_015228065.2 Penaeus monodon | reverse complement strand
TAATGCTTTCCAAATGTCAAGTTTTTTTATTTCGTTCCTACCATGACGGTATTTCATTCATCTGTGTGTGCACGTTACAGTTTAGTAATTTCATTTTTACTTTAGAATTTTTGTACATTAATAATGTACGTTATTTTTGCTTACTGCTTTCTTTGTTGCACTGCCACTGGTATTGTTTTTCTTTTTTTTCATCTTCTATATCTTTTTTCTTCTTGAATGAATAAATGTATTTCACACAGAATTAGATTTCTGTTCTACTAGTTCACGTCCCTTTTTCCGTAATAATGGTT
>NC_051419.1:16151796-16151889 GCF_015228065.2 Penaeus monodon | reverse complement strand
GCAAGAGATTATAGACTGAGCATGTTCAATATATAAAACTATCTACTGACACTTTTACTCGTATATGTAGATACCTTTTGCTAAATAGCTATC
>NC_051419.1:16151267-16151434 GCF_015228065.2 Penaeus monodon | reverse complement strand
CATCTAGATAAGTATATGGTGAAAATTATATATTTGGATATTTAGAGTATCTAAATACAACGTAATAGTTTACCATAAAATAAAAGATTATCATTTTCTGTTATGGGACGTAACAAAAAAAATAGACAGAAATTAGGGGTGACTACGGTTTTTATATAACTTGAGCG
>NC_051419.1:16150262-16150548 GCF_015228065.2 Penaeus monodon | reverse complement strand
AAGAGAAAAAAAAAAGCAACGCATTATTGTCAAAAATAATGATGGATAACATTCAATCATTAAATGTATTCCACACAAGTCATAATATAATGGCAGTGATAAAAACACACTTTGGATATGATCGACATGGAACACTCCTGTTAACAACATAATAATAGTTGTATGGAAACAAGCCTGTAATGGAGAAAAGGGATCTCCACTTTCTGAAGTAACCTGAGCACTTAGCTTTTTTCTAACACCTGTGCACTTATTCGCTTCGAAAGAACGTCAGCCTTCAGATATTGAT
>NC_051419.1:16150107-16150223 GCF_015228065.2 Penaeus monodon | reverse complement strand
GGCTACTAACTCTTGCAGGAGATAGACAAAGAAACTCAAATGTCTGTATCATTTCTCAGGTAAAGAAATTCTTTGAATACAAGAGAGAAATATGTTTGACAAATAAAATGCTGTCA
>NC_051419.1:16149152-16149318 GCF_015228065.2 Penaeus monodon | reverse complement strand
AATCTGTAATCAACGCGTATTTCTATTGAGTGCCATAAGGAAGAATTCGGGCGTAGGTGACGCCAGTCCTGAGGCAATAGAAGGTCGATGATCTTCGCAACCAACACGCCCGTGTATTGTGTTTTTATATACTATATGTGTGCATGTGTGTTTCTTTATGTACATG
>NC_051419.1:16148852-16148965 GCF_015228065.2 Penaeus monodon | reverse complement strand
AAAATGCTTAAATAGGAACATCCTGTATTTTGTGTGATTTCTGTGTGTAGTGGGCAACGCACTTACATGTTATATGTGGTGTCATTAGTGTATCTTGCATGTAGATGGTGCTG
>NC_051419.1:16148224-16148460 GCF_015228065.2 Penaeus monodon | reverse complement strand
GATCCAGAGATTGAGTGTATCCTTGTGACAAAACATCTATTTTTGCCATGGGCGCTCTCACAGGCTGAGTCTTTTCCCGGGCGGCGCTCGCTACACGTGGAGTCAAACGATAAGGGTTTCAGCCAGTGTTATCTTGTGATAATGATTGTGTTAGATCAATGCATACTTGAACGATTTCATTGTGTGATTCCGAGTCTGCGTTCCAGTAGTGTAGATGTGTGTAGATATGTGAGTTT
>NC_051419.1:16147885-16148051 GCF_015228065.2 Penaeus monodon | reverse complement strand
GGCTGATACGTAGGCAGATAAGCAGTCATCAAATTCGCCAGTTGCAGCAGGTTTTAGCAGATTTCTCATTAAGGGAGGGCCATCGAATAAGGTTCAGGAACTCATCGTTTCAATCCACGCGCAGCAAACAAAGTCTCGGAAAAGCCCTGGGTTGTGGGGCAGTCAA
>NC_051419.1:16146157-16146297 GCF_015228065.2 Penaeus monodon | reverse complement strand
CGTATTTACGAGTAGAATTTGGGCCGGACGAGTAGAAAAACACTGCTTGCTCGTCCGACAGGAGGACCGCAGGAACAACCAAAATTCATGTTGACATTTAGCGAATGAAAACCGGAAACAAAGCAGGTGTTTTAGGGGTT
>NC_051419.1:16145583-16146131 GCF_015228065.2 Penaeus monodon | reverse complement strand
CGCGCACTATATAAAACTATTGTGAAGCTAATGCTTACATTATCACCAAGCACAGCTGAATGTGAGCGAGGCTTTAGCAAAATGAACCTGATCAAAACTGACAAGAGAACCCGCCTGCAGTACAACTCATTATCATCACAAGTCAGAATCTGTGGTGATGGACCAGCTCTCCAAGACTTCCAGCCAAGACCAGCCATTCAGCAGTGGATGGACATGACCAAGGGCACACGACACCTTGGGGGGCATCAACTTTCCGGCCCAAGAGAGAAGGTGGTTGTTGACTTATCATCAGAGGAAGAGGACTAGTCTAGACCATGCAGACGGATGGTCAATTCCCTTTAAGTGTCTTTAACAAATAACAAATAAACACAAATATTGTTTTATTGTGTCACTTTTATTATGTAAAATGCAAAAACAAACATCTTTTTCTAGTCAGATAACTACAGTGCAGTATTAATGTAAGTACCAGGCAATTTAGGCTGCAGCTTTATCTTGTAAACACTAGTAGCACAACATGCAGGACGAGTAGAATTGACCAACTGCTCGAC
>NC_051419.1:16144928-16145124 GCF_015228065.2 Penaeus monodon | reverse complement strand
AAACATCTTTGTTCCATGTTTGGGCACAGCCCGACGCTTTCCCGGACGGCGCTCGCTTCACGTGGAGTCAAACGATAAGGGTTTCAGCCAGTGATATCTTGTACCCTGTGATAAGTGTCACGTCAAATCTTCCTTGAACTGACACGTTTAGTCGGCTTTTTTTTCTTTTTGTTATCGTTCTAGAATGTACAAGTGT
>NC_051419.1:16143108-16143368 GCF_015228065.2 Penaeus monodon | reverse complement strand
GACCGCCGCATCTAGAGGCTGTTTCTGGCCGAGCACGAGCTGCGCCCTGAAATGCCGGAGCTGATGGCCTACCTGGAGCAAGATGAGGAGTATGAGGAGCACGAAAGTACGAAGAGTATGAGGAGCCTGGAGACTAATAGAAGAATGAGGAACACCAAAACTGCTAGAAGGATGAGGAGCACGAAGACGATTAGGAATATGAGGAGCACGAGAATATGAGGACCCCGAGCGC
This sequence comes from Penaeus monodon, assembly GCF_015228065.2. Lineage (NCBI taxonomy): Eukaryota > Metazoa > Arthropoda > Malacostraca > Decapoda > Penaeidae > Penaeus > Penaeus monodon. Next base: position 16,143,136 of record NC_051419.1, on the reverse strand, counting down.
GAACGGCGATCGTGTGAAGGAAATTGAC
>NC_051419.1:16141546-16142536 GCF_015228065.2 Penaeus monodon | reverse complement strand
AGAGAGGTGCTTCTGTCACTCTCATGCTATTCTTGCAATATGAATTTCCACATCTAAAATATTAAAAATATAATAATGTACTGTATGATTCATTAGCATGGCCCCGCGAAAGGTTCTGATGTCAAGTGAGCTTCGAGCTCATGCGTTGCAGAACTGGCAGATTCTAATTCGCTCGAGGTAATACGGGAGCGAACGTAGCGTGGCGAGGCAGTGGTAGGTGGGTGGTAGCGAGCGGTAATACCTCGCCAGCTCGTTCATAAAACCGTAGTCCACAATATTTATTAAATTAGAGAAGAAATGAAAGCCTGGCCCAAAAGTAAAATGGAAATAAAAGCAAAGCCAATTCAATAAAACACACAAGTAAAATAATACGAAATATCACCAAAGATATAAAAAGTAACAATGAAGTAAAGGAAATAACTAAAGGTAAAATGAGCAGCCAACTACTTATCTTTTAAGTATGGATCGGTGACGGATATGGTACGCCACTGTAAAGTTCCCTTGGGCTGGGAGGAGAAAGAAACACGTCGATGTCTCGGAGCAGACTGGTTTATTTTCCCATTTCTTTGTACACACAATATGCGCGAGAAATACTGTTGCGATTGTTTCGCGAAGCGCAAATCAGTGCGGGCACTTGTTTCGTGTGGGCACTCAGGTACTCCGCTGATCTCGTTTTGAATACAATTAAAATACCTGGCTCCGATATTTAAAAAAGAACAGTAAAAGACACACACATTGTAAAAGTTATAAGAGAATAAAACAGATGTAAAAACAGGCATGGATTTAGGCATTTATATATGGGGAGAAACAGTCGAGACCAGGTAAGCAGGCAGGTAAGCTCGTTAAGAATGCAAAATAATGAGATGTATATCGCTTTGTGGTTAAATGCGACAATGTTGCATGGAGACGGGTTCCTTACCTTACACACACACATATATATATACATTATATTAACTACACATTCGGAAAAAGTACAACATTAGATTGATA
>NC_051419.1:16138296-16138470 GCF_015228065.2 Penaeus monodon | reverse complement strand
TTTTTTTTCCGTCAGCGCATCAATGTATTGTGAAATCACGTTAGTGCAGATTCTCTCTGTTTTAATTAAGCTGACTTTTTTTTCTCATCATATTTGTTCAATAGATAAAATAGATTTCCTTTCATTTCTCTTGTTTCGTGTTTCTCACACTTGCATTCCTTCTTTCCTTAATCA
>NC_051419.1:16137878-16137978 GCF_015228065.2 Penaeus monodon | reverse complement strand
TCAAATTTCATAAAAGGGCTATATAAATGGTTATAAAATGGCCATGAAATGGCAATACAAATAATAGAATAAAACAAATATGTCATTAAGAGTGGAAAAC
>NC_051419.1:16136487-16136703 GCF_015228065.2 Penaeus monodon | reverse complement strand
TAAAACACGTACCCGTAAAAAGATTTATGCTTTCAAAACCCACCCCAAACACACATGCTGTGCACGAAATGAACGCATAACCAGGGAAGCGCGGGGCAGCATCATCTGAAGGGGGGGGGGGTCCCCGATACAGCGTGCCCACCTACATTATCTTATCGTTATTTTATTACATTACTATTTTATCATCACTGTTTTTCTTCTTATTTTTATTTTCAT
>NC_051419.1:16136198-16136264 GCF_015228065.2 Penaeus monodon | reverse complement strand
CACCCCACAACACACCACCACCATAACACACACACAAAACACACCCCACTCCCACCTACCACCACC
>NC_051419.1:16134930-16135783 GCF_015228065.2 Penaeus monodon | reverse complement strand
TCTCCCTCTCGATCTCGTCTGGCATATCCGGACAACCTCTTTACCCCGATCTGACCTCCCGCATGAAACGGCAGATCAAACGCCGGCGAGATGGCGAACGGAGCAGTCGATCTTGTCGTCGGTCTGTACTGTCCAAGCAGCGACTGCCTCCTCCTCCACCTGGACCTGGAGGTGGAGGGCGTCCTGACGACCTTCATCGTGGGCACGGATGCAAACAGCTGGTGGCCTCGGCAAGTCGCCCTGGGGGCCTGGGGGACGGATCGAAGCTTCCCTACAGGAATTCCGACTATGGATACTTCCGCGTCAAGTTTACTAGGGAACGGACTTCCCGTGGGTGTTCTTTGGGCGGGGGACACGCCCTTTAACTGTTTTGGGGCTGAACTCGCTGCAGAGCTTCCTCTGCGTGATCGACATGGACCTGACGGAGCCCTCCTTCAGGTTCCGCCGCACACTGGCCGAGCCTCTCGTGCGCTCCCTGCGGCACGTGAGGAGGGTCGTCCGGGTCGCCGGCCGGGACGTCGAGGTGGTCGTGGACACCGGCGCCATGGCCATGGTGACCGGCCCCCTCAGCGTCGCCGAGGACCTCGCCCTCGAGCTGGAGGACGTCGAGGACGCCGCCATATCCTTCTCCGGGGTGGGCTACAGCGCGCCCCTCAAGCACGTGGCCAAAAACGTGCCGTGAGGCCCCCTTTGCTGAGGACGGGGGGCTTCAACGTCGCCCCGTCGACCAGTCAGGGGGGGGGGACCCCGAGCTCCCTTCCTGTAGGGGGCCGTCGTGGCCTTCGACGCCCTCGACGACTGCTGCGTCTGCTTCCCACGCGAGCGGAAGACGTGCGCAACTTCGACGTCTTCA
>NC_051419.1:16133624-16133826 GCF_015228065.2 Penaeus monodon | reverse complement strand
CAATCATCATCATTACAGACTATCATAAAATTCATAATCAGAAAAACATTGTCTTAATACAAAGAAAAAAAAATCAAAAGTCAATTTCCTTCAGTCGATCGCCCTTCGCGCTCGGGGGTTGCTGCTCCCCTCCGGCGGGAGGCCGAGGGCGGCACGGGGCGGCCTCCTCGTGCTCCTCACGCTCCTCATATTCTCGTGCTCC
>NC_051419.1:16131259-16131803 GCF_015228065.2 Penaeus monodon | reverse complement strand
TCGTGCATTTATCTATATTCCTAAGCATTATTGATATGGATAAGGGCACGTCCTAAACTCGATACTCATTATACAAACCTCATACATATGCCACAACACGCAACATGGCCACTGCAGATTTTTTTTTAATCTCAATGAAATATCATTCATTTCTTCCACGCTCTCCACTTCACACAAGCCTTTCCTTCATCCTCGCAAGCGGTCTCGTAAGACCTTCCTCTTCCCTCTGTCTCTCTCCGCCTTCGCCCGCTGCCCCGCCCTCTCCTGGCAGGCAGGCAGGCAGTCATATGACAGCCAAGGTTTCTCTTCAGACTGAGCCATTTACTCCGTTACATTCGTGGTCTGTACACCTTCTCTCTCCGTTTTCTGTTACTTGGTAAGTTTTTATTTTCTTTGTATTCTTTTGCTGTTTGTTTTTTTTGGTTTTATTGTATTGATTTCCTCTGTGTCTTTGTTGTGTGTGTGCGTTTTTTTGTCGTTCTCTTTCCTCTCTTTATTTCTCTCTCTTTTATTGTTTTTATTTGTGTATGCGTTTGTTTGTGCT
>NC_051419.1:16131112-16131208 GCF_015228065.2 Penaeus monodon | reverse complement strand
TTATATGTATCTTATCTTCATAGTCTGGTTACTGTGTCTCGGTGACGGCACTGAAAATTATGAGTCATAACTTACGCGTGTCGTAGTGATAATGTA
>NC_051419.1:16130557-16130833 GCF_015228065.2 Penaeus monodon | reverse complement strand
AATGGGGGGTAGTAGTAAAATAGTATAAAAACCCAAAAGAAAAAAAAATTACAGAAAATAAAAAAAAATACATTTAAATAAAAATAAACAAATGCTTCCGTAACCCACATACACACTAAATACGCGACAATGCATACGCGTGGCCGTGGCGCTTAATATTCCACCAACAGCCTTTTTATGTGACCAGAGTTCGTGGCATGTTGTTGAGATGCAACCTCGCGATGGTAGTCCCGTTGCGTGCATTGGCTGGAGAAATTGCAAGGAGGTTAAGGTGTC
>NC_051419.1:16130139-16130377 GCF_015228065.2 Penaeus monodon | reverse complement strand
GTTCCTATTCTTTATTGAGCGGGAATGTTGTGTTTGAATAGGCGACACGTGCTGATCGGTGATATTTTAGTACAAAAAAATAAGAGGGAGCCCACGTGTAAGGCTCAACCGGTGAACCGTTTATATTTGCGCACATGTTTACTTGTTTCAGTATGGGTTCGCCTGAAAAAAAGTAAAAAAAAATACACAAATGGGGGAAGCCTTTACATAGTTGTGCAATGCTTTTGGTGATTTGATT
>NC_051419.1:16129469-16129554 GCF_015228065.2 Penaeus monodon | reverse complement strand
GAAGAGGAATTTTGTTTGATTTTACATTCCATAAGCAAAGTTATGCTGGTAGGTTTGTCGTTTGTGAGAAGGGTCAGACAGACAA
>NC_051419.1:16129191-16129428 GCF_015228065.2 Penaeus monodon | reverse complement strand
GGTGGGATCAGTTGGGGATAGGGCCCCATCGGGGTCTTCCCCAGTTTGGGTTGGATTTAAGGTAAAACGGATTTAGTTGCATTGGCTTTTAGTAACTAATACCATACACAGGTAAATTCAGTGCTAGACTTTTTTTTTCCACATCCTCTGATAAACATTTCGTTACAGTTTGTTGTTGTTATTGTATATATTGATTATTTTGGGTAAGGTTATGATGAAAGCCGTTATATAACCTGC
>NC_051419.1:16128989-16129131 GCF_015228065.2 Penaeus monodon | reverse complement strand
CATTCAAAAAAGGGGTACCTAGCCCCATACCTGTACATAAACTTTACCCAAATTTAAATGATCTTAAAAAGAAAATATATAAAAAGTTCAGATTTTTCACCCAACCCTAGTTCTTTTATCAAAAACAACCCCATAAAAAAAA
>NC_051419.1:16128704-16128869 GCF_015228065.2 Penaeus monodon | reverse complement strand
ATTAATTTTTTACATGTACGTTACAATTTACGTTTATTACATCCTGATTTATCCGATTCATCACATAACCGCTCCGTGTTGATAAGAATTCTATTAAAGTTATTATGTTTCCTCTTCCTCACACCCTTCGTGTCACAAACGGGGGTCGAGTCTCGTGCTTGAAAG
>NC_051419.1:16127801-16127960 GCF_015228065.2 Penaeus monodon | reverse complement strand
CCGTTTCTGTGTGCCAGTTTTAAAGCTTTATCTTTTTCTCTCGTGCATGATCTCAGGGGTTTTGAATTATGAAGTGATAAACTTGCGTCTCAGGTGATAATCCTTTTGCTCATAAGCCCGCCAAAAACGAACGAAAAATCACGCTGCGAAAGGAGGATG
>NC_051419.1:16126980-16127130 GCF_015228065.2 Penaeus monodon | reverse complement strand
AAATGAAAACATGGGAAAGAAAATTAAAAAAAAAGAAAAGAAAAAGACGACAAAAAAGTAAAAGGAACAAGGAGAGCAAAAGAAAGAGAAAAGACTGAAGAAGAAAAAAAGGAAAAGAAAAGCAAAATGAAGAAGAAAAAGAGAGAAATG
>NC_051419.1:16126732-16126875 GCF_015228065.2 Penaeus monodon | reverse complement strand
ACAAAGAAGGAAAAGGCTAAGAGAAATGCAGAAAGACATAAAAGAAGAATGAAAAGAAACAAATTATATTTTTCCTTGTCCGCAGGCGAAAGATACATTGTAAGTAATATGATAGTGTTGACAACGAGAGAGCGAAAGACACT
>NC_051419.1:16126095-16126384 GCF_015228065.2 Penaeus monodon | reverse complement strand
CGAGGAAAATAAAGTTAAAACTTCAAGTTAAAACTTCTTACTTTTTTTTCAATATTTGTCAACGTCATCAAACACACGACTACGCAATCAAAAACACGGAAGAACTGTAATCGACGGCTAAAGAACACGAAGAACTTTTAGCACGAGAGAAAGTGAACAAGTGAACGAGAGAACAACAAATTACCTTGTTGTTGCAACGAGTGTGATTGCTCGTGTCCAGCGGAGTGGAATTTGATCCTTATTTCCTAGTGTCATTAGGCCGATTATCCGAAGTAAAAGATTTTCTTGT
>NC_051419.1:16125484-16125601 GCF_015228065.2 Penaeus monodon | reverse complement strand
TACACGTGTTACAGAGCGGCCGATTAAAATATAGCGCGCATGACCACAGCCATCGGTCTACCGCATGACTCAATCAGTCAACCTCATTTCGATGTACGTCATGTAACTGAGCTTTGT
>NC_051419.1:16125361-16125450 GCF_015228065.2 Penaeus monodon | reverse complement strand
CATGATAAGAAAGAGAAAGGGTGGATACTAGGCCTGCGGGGGGGGAGGTGGGTGGGGGGATTTGGAACGCACGTGTATGTCGATATATA
>NC_051419.1:16125029-16125192 GCF_015228065.2 Penaeus monodon | reverse complement strand
TAGTAGTGGGTTTAATCGATTATAATTTCCAGTGATCTATTTCTGGTACGATTTTTTGGTTATGAAGTAATGATTCTTTACTATTAATTAATAGTTTCCATGCACCATATTTATGCCGGTTATTGCCCAGGTGTTTGAGTGACGGGAACCATTTTAACACAAT
>NC_051419.1:16124269-16124465 GCF_015228065.2 Penaeus monodon | reverse complement strand
CCTCTGAACGGGTCTTTAGCTGTCAGTCGTGCTGTTGAAGAAGCGTCTCTCTTTATTGAGAAAGATTGCGAGTTAATTGGATGAGAGGCAGCATTTGCAGTTATCATAATGTAGGAAGAACTTTCACGTACGTGATTTTTTCTCAAATGTTTCTTTGTCTGTGTAAATATACACACAACGCAAACACACATTCACT
>NC_051419.1:16123700-16124089 GCF_015228065.2 Penaeus monodon | reverse complement strand
TTACAACCTATAAATGACCGTCCTTCAGAGGAAATAGCCTTATTACGTGCAAAGCCGCTGCGTCTAAAAAAGCGACCGTCGCGATGACCAAGGCGGCGTGTGGCCTGCGCCTATCATCGTCACTAGCGCCTCCGACTGAGAAGCGAAATGACCTGTGTTCTGATCCAAAGAACCAAGATCAGACCGTACCCCGCGCCCTTACGTCACCACGTCCAGCCGAGACCCCGTGGCAGGGACCAGGTATTCCCGGATTGTTATTACTGTGTTTAGTACCATAGTGTGTACTCCCCGTGCTAATAAAGGCCGTACGTACCAGTTATCATTGATTCCACTAAGCCATAAGCAGTCGCTCTATCAGATCAGTTGAGAGCTTCTCACACATTAATATT
>NC_051419.1:16123313-16123509 GCF_015228065.2 Penaeus monodon | reverse complement strand
ACAGACAGTCATAAAAATATAAACGCATATATACTGTACTCAGGCGAAACCACGTAGACACGAGCGCTGCTGCACCTTTTGCGATCACTATTGGATAATAAACATACGTAAGGCTTGATAAGCTTCAGAGTTCGCTCGGGGATCGGGTGGGGTTTATTGTAGTCGTGTACTCACACACACAGATACGTGGGTAGTG
>NC_051419.1:16122670-16122905 GCF_015228065.2 Penaeus monodon | reverse complement strand
ATTTTTCCTTTAAATTTTTCCCCCAACATCGTGTCTGGAAAAAGGGAAAACGAAAGCGGGCCCCACAGATTGAATACCCTTTTTGTTTTGGTTCTGGGCGCTCGGGCATTCCCCCACAACACCGGGGTGGGCCAAGGGCCAAAAGCGGAATTATGTCTTTTGGGATTAGATTCGTTGGAACTTTAGGGGAAACCTAAGTAATCATGAAAATTTTTTTCAATCAAAAGCCAAAAAA
>NC_051419.1:16122418-16122638 GCF_015228065.2 Penaeus monodon | reverse complement strand
ATCCGAAGATGTCATTCTTTAATAAGTTTAAAAGATACAAAAACAAACTATAAAAGATACAATAATAAACTAAATAAATTTCTTTAGGAAAAAAACAAAAACCTGAAAATACCACTTTCTTAACAAAAGAAAAAATTTCCATCTTATTCTAAAAAAAAAAAAAATCCTTTTATTAAAAAGGAAAAAAATTTTTATTAAAAATTTTAAAAAAATTTTATTT
>NC_051419.1:16120699-16122113 GCF_015228065.2 Penaeus monodon | reverse complement strand
TTTAGGATGGGGTGGAAAAATTTTATAATAGGTAATTTTAAAATTTTGTTAGTTATGGCTAATTAAAAAGGGGAATTCTATAAGTTTAGGGAAATTATATTAAAATTTTATTCCCCGTAAAATGGGTAATGGGGAAATTGGGGGGGAAAAAGGGGGGGAAAACCCAAAGGAGAAAATAGGATTTTGGCCCCCCCTTGGACATTTTCTTTAACCAAAACTCCCCCCCTTTTGCCCCCAAATTATGGGTTTTATATTAAAAAATAAATTAAGTTTTTTTTTGGTGTGGGGGGGGGGTTTTGGGGAAGAATAAGGGGGGGGTGGGTTGGGGGGGAAAGTCTAGGATTACAATTATGTTTGCCTCCCCGGAGGGGAAAATAAATTGGGGGGGGAAAAACCCCCCAAAAGGGGGATATTTCCCAAAATTTAAACCCCCTTTTTTGGGGTTTTTTTTACCAAATGGGTACCCAAAAAACCCCCTTAAAATAAATTTTTATTAAATTTTTTAGGAAGCGGCCTTTTTAAAGCAATTTAAATGATTTTAGGGGGTGCCCCCCAGGGTGAGAAACCTGGTTTCAGCATTTGGTTACACTATTGGTGGGGAAAATGGTTTTTAAACCCCAAAATTTTGCCATTTTCCATCTGGTTCAACCCCGGTATGACCAAAAGGTTTAGACTATATGCCCCTTCTGGCATGCTTTTGGCCTGTTTTAGTGTTCGTCCTTTGGGCTAAAAACCAGTAAAGGGGGGTTAAAAAAAAATACTTAAATTCCCCCAACTTCGCATTTTTTAAAATTCAATGCGGGAGGGTTACCCTGGCCAAAATTTTTTGGAAATTTTCGGGGGGGGGATCCCCCAACAAATACCCCCTCCGGGTTTTTAGGTCCCAGAAAAAAGGGGTTTTTTAAGGGTAACTTGGTATTTTAAGCATATACAGTGGAAAAGGGGGACCCCTTTTTGACCCCAAAAAAGGATCCTTAAATAGGGTTTTTTAATTAGTTCGGGACGAAAAAACCTTTTGTCCCCGGGGGGTACTTCAAAACCCCCCCCCGTGGAAATGTTTATTGGAAGATAAGGGAGGAATTTCCTGGGTTCGAAAACATCTTCCATTTTCAGCCCCAACCCCAGGATTTCCGTTTGCTCTTGGGGGTCCTTAAGGCCTAACAACTTTTGAAGTTTTTTTAATCATTGGGGAGCCAAACAAAGAATACCATTTAAATTTAACCCCTAAATTAAAGGTGGTTTTGGGTAATTTTTTTTTCCATGGGGCGTAGGGTGGCATTGGGAAAAGGCAAAAAAAGTTCATAAAATCTTGTGAATAACCAATTTTGGTAAAACCTTTTCCCCGTAAAGTCTCCCTTTTCCCCCTTTAAAGACTCGCCTTTTTGGTTTTTTTTACATCCTAGTTCTCTATTTA
>NC_051419.1:16119715-16120644 GCF_015228065.2 Penaeus monodon | reverse complement strand
CCTCTTCAGCATATTTATTAACTCGTCACTTGGCAGGTATGTAGAATGTACTCTTCTGAAACAAACGTATTATGATTTGAATTAATCATGAAAGGATGCAAACCATGAAAATTAACCATGGACAATCCAAAGTGTATTTTAAAGGATCGTAGTCAAGGGATATTATTTATAAAAGCTTTAACTAGAAAAATGATAATAATAATTTCTATATAAGACATATATTCCTACAGTTTTATAGTCTGCTTAAATACCAGCCTTTATTTGTATAAAATTTACATATAATTTGTGATCATTACAAATATGTGTATATATAATTTAATTTTGGTTTCACGAGGGGATGAAATAGAAAAACAAAAAATATTTCGTTTTCCATGAACCAGGAAAATGATCTCCAGCGATACACACACTCCACCGTGGGAAAAAAAAATGTAAATCTGAAAAGTAGTAAGTGATGTATTTACTGCCAATGCAGAGTCCGAAATGCCATCATCAAACATATGCAAGGGTTTTCATCAAGGTCATATTTTATTCCTGCGTTGCATCGTCATTTGTACGTACATCTTGAAGGTTCCATGACTGCAACTTTACGATGTTGTTTTTATTAATCATCATATAGCTCATTACATAGAAGTGACGCATTTGGTTTAAATTTCAAACCTCCATAAGTTTTTTTTTTATCAGATTTGATTTTTTTCTGTTTTTACTTTTTTCATAAACTTAGCTACAGTTCAGTCCGTAGCAATAATAGTGTCATTACCGATTTATTAGTCTGTGTTACTGTAGAGAAGGTACATGATTATCCACGTGTGAATAATTAACAAATTTTCAGAGTAACACATTTTTTCCAAGTATTTTAGGATTTTTTTTTTCTTTCTTTTTACCAAAAATGCAAAGGACTTACTTAGACACTTATTTCTTCATAACAAGAT
>NC_051419.1:16119488-16119680 GCF_015228065.2 Penaeus monodon | reverse complement strand
TCTCAATACACGCAGGTATTTGATTTTTGTAAAGGGAAAAAACTAAAGCCATACCCGGTTGCACTTGCCATGTTGAATTAATGGATTAACTAGTCAGCTAATTCAATAAAACGCAAAACGCAATTGCCCAAATTACATGCGGAGTTCTTTTAAATACACTGAAAAAGATGAATATGAATATATTCACCTACA
>NC_051419.1:16118589-16119122 GCF_015228065.2 Penaeus monodon | reverse complement strand
TATTTAAAAAATGAATAGATAAACAAATCATTTAAAAATTCATAAATGTGTAAATTAATGAATAGGTAAATGGTTAAAATATCAATAAACAGGTAAATTATTGAAAAATTTAATAAAAAGGTAAATGATTCAAAAATTCATTAGAATAAGTAAATAATAAAAAATAATAAATAGGTAAATGGTTAAAAAATGAATCTAAAAATTATTTAAGCCTAAATAAAGACAAATTGTTTAAATGAATAAACAAATTATTTTAAAATGAATGAATAGACAAATGAGTTAAAATGAATAAAAAGGTAAATGGTTCATGAATGAAGAGAACAGTTTGTTAATAATGAATAAAAAGGTAAATGATTCAAAAATTAATTAGACAAATTATTTACAAATGAATATATAAGCAAATAATAGTTTCAGCGAATATATTTAAACTATTTCCCTCTAAGCCTTAAGAAATTTGACTAGAAATTATTAGAAATGTTGATAAAATCGTTTGTAGAATTAGACGAATCAGAAACCCCTAACCCCTAGAAAAC
>NC_051419.1:16118263-16118568 GCF_015228065.2 Penaeus monodon | reverse complement strand
CTAATCTCGCATCAATCCAGAAACGGAATGTATTCGTTTCCTACGCTCAACCTTCGCCTCCCTCCCCCAAGAAAAAGCCGGAATTGACGCCCTTGATCTGAATATGTGAATTCCTGTGCTGTCTACTTCGTCCGTGTCCCTGTCAGCTTAGTTACAGATCAGCTGATTCTCATATCCGGTGTGCCTGATCCAGGGGTGTCAAACACGCGGCCGCTACACTCCTATGTGCTATTTCAGTCTTGCAGTCGGCTATTTTACATGATGAATTGAGGCAGGTCTTCGTCTTTTAAGATTATCATTTACTC
>NC_051419.1:16118157-16118232 GCF_015228065.2 Penaeus monodon | reverse complement strand
AAGGGTGAAATAGCCTCCTACATCTTTACATCAACCGTCGACTTGTGATTATGTGGCCCGGATACTGAAGGCCTA
>NC_051419.1:16117499-16117793 GCF_015228065.2 Penaeus monodon | reverse complement strand
GATATGATTCGATAGCCAAAGCATTAAAAAAAATCCATATACAAAATACCACTTACCTTGACAAGGCACCAGGGATATATTTTGCTCTAGAATACATTATTTTAAGGACAGAACTGTTCTTTATATAAGTTTATTTTTTTCTTCAAAGTAGGATTGGTGTAAATAATTTGATTTATTATGAAAATAAGTACTTTTCATATAAAACACAGTGTAACGAAATTTTAAAACTGCATTATTTTCTAAGGTAGAAAACATATTTCTCCGAAATCGTACTTCTTATACCTATAAGTCTCT
>NC_051419.1:16117049-16117413 GCF_015228065.2 Penaeus monodon | reverse complement strand
TCCCACATCCTTCAAGGATTCACAAGATCCGACAAAATTTCGAGCGCTTCGAACCTTACGTGACTCGAATCTTATTCCTGGTTTCTGTGTAGTGATATGGCTCGATATTGGCAATCAAGAACAATCTGTGAGTCCTTTACAAGCCCCTACCACCGCACCTCTTCCCCTCCCCCACCAACACACACCAGAGTACAAGGAAGTTCGTATGCTGGGGCTTGGCGGCACCCCAAGGACATGGGAAGAATGAGGGAGCAGCGTGGAACATAAAACGGCCTGTGAGTATGTTCATTCTAGTTCGAAACGTGTCGGTGCATTTTTTTTTTTTTTTACTTGTACAATGACTGTTTAATTTCAACGAGAAAGG
>NC_051419.1:16116709-16116793 GCF_015228065.2 Penaeus monodon | reverse complement strand
CTGAGTGCAGTGTGAACATCCTTTCTGGACGAAATTAAACAGTCATTGTACAAGTAAAAAAAAAAATGCACCGACACGTTTCGA
>NC_051419.1:16115810-16116461 GCF_015228065.2 Penaeus monodon | reverse complement strand
CGAAATCAGGCAGAGAAGAGAAATAGACGAAGAAAATCAGGTCAAATAAATATGAAAATTAACTGACTCAGGCAAAGCTGTATCAGATAGGATTCTATAGTTTGAACACGTTTTAGCCAACCACCCTAAAATATCTCTGAAACACCGTCTTGTAGAAGAGTATTTTACGAGGCCTGCGTGATACTGGCTTGACTCGGTAGAATGGACCGTCTTTTGCTGTCTTTGAGTCCGGATCAAACCGAACTACAGCAGAGTTTACTAGGTTGGTATTCAGTGGGGTTGCCGCGTTTCACAAAGGATGATGGTAATACCTTAAAAAGAAAACAAGCGTATATGAATACAGAATTACAAAATCATACAGGATAATATGTATTATTAGATAAAGTGGTAAGAAACACAAGCTATTTAAAAAGGATCGTGGGAATAATACTCAATGAAATTAGGCAAGGCCTAAAAGCGAGCCTCTCGTAGCACCTTATGAAGCGGGCCCACAAGCTTTTTATTCACAATCCGGTTTACCGCCGCGCATCCCAGACGAGGAATTATAAGAGACTTTTGAGGCCTCGACGGGGAGAGCGGTTGGAAAGATATCCATGGTTAAATTTAGTTGTATTCCATTGTAAAATCATAATGTCTAGTTTTTCATTACAG
>NC_051419.1:16115227-16115622 GCF_015228065.2 Penaeus monodon | reverse complement strand
TTTAGTGTGTGTTAGTGTGTTTCATATATGTGTGTGTTGTTTTAATAATTTAAGTATTCCATTCATAAAAAAATGATGTGAATTTTATTAATAAATAATAGTCATGACCAGGAAGAGCGAAAGTTCGGAAAGTACTACGACATACGAAGTGAGTTCTAGTTACCAAAATAGTTAAAACATTTACACTCGTTATAGAATTGAAGATAGGTGATTGCAGTGAATATGTTAAAACTATGTTCAACACCAAACGGACCTCGGGAAATTAATCACTGTTGGTGTAAATAGCAATGAAAGAGAAGAAATAGTATATTTAGCGGGAAGTAAAGATAGTTAGATCAAGAAATAATAATTTACTTAAATCGACGGAAGCAGTATAGCTAGTTAGCTGTGCCCCG
>NC_051419.1:16114183-16114383 GCF_015228065.2 Penaeus monodon | reverse complement strand
AATCAAAACAACAAACCCAAAAAAAAAACACCAACGGAAAAAAAAACGATACTATTAGTTTCATCCATCATAATAATATTTGTCGCGGATTTTCGCAGGAAAACATGTTTAAACTCGGCAGTTGCAGTTTCGCATTACAGGTAATTTTAAATCACGGGTCCTAGGTAATGTCGGTTCCTTTGGAGGCCCTTTTAGTTTCA
>NC_051419.1:16113823-16113905 GCF_015228065.2 Penaeus monodon | reverse complement strand
AATTAAAATTAATATCTCATCTCTATTCATTCATTTTTCTCCTATTACTCCTCACTCTACATCTACATATCCTATTATCTCA
>NC_051419.1:16113382-16113652 GCF_015228065.2 Penaeus monodon | reverse complement strand
CATTACTTCATCTTCTCAGCCTTCATTATCATAATAACGACCTTCGTTTAGATACGCGAACGGAAACCACAAGAATATTTATGAAAAATCACCGAAAGGAATATTTGCACAGGGATTCTCTTCAACTATTGACTGTTTGCTACGGGTGGCACAGACAGTTGCAGTTAACGATGGCGTTAGGCTGTGTAGTAATAGGTGATAGTGGTAAGTGGGTAACGGGTAGGGAGGGAGGAGGACAGGAAGGTAGATAGATCAATACCATACAATACA
>NC_051419.1:16113179-16113280 GCF_015228065.2 Penaeus monodon | reverse complement strand
TAATCGTAAGGAAGTAAAAACTAAAAAGGCGTAGGAAGTTTTTATTTTTATTTTCGCTAATATTCCCCGACAATTGCATTAACGAACGCCTTTCACCAAAA
>NC_051419.1:16112832-16113130 GCF_015228065.2 Penaeus monodon | reverse complement strand
TCAATAACTACATTCTTTAAAAAATCTATGGTAATATACCTTATCCCCAAATACCTGAAAAAAATAATGAAAAACAAAACATAAAAAATAAAAAAAAAAATAGAAGAAAAAACTCGACAAACACAAGAACAAACAAATAAACAATTACAAAATACGTACATACAAACAAACAGAACCGCCGAGGAGCTTCAGTCGCTCGAAATAAGAAGCTTTAAGAGATCTCAGAAATATTTAGTTTTATCATAACGACCTTTACCTGCGTTCCACTTCCTCGCACTTCCTCTTGGTCGTTTGTCGT
>NC_051419.1:16109902-16110590 GCF_015228065.2 Penaeus monodon | reverse complement strand
AATCAGCTGTAGCAATAGGTTCATAGTTATGCATATATATCTCTGCTGACAGACTGGCGATGACAATTACGTAACAAGCAGCAGGTTACTGACAATTCATGGAAATACAGTGATGTCATTTGAACACGTTTTAGCCAACCACCCTAAAATATCTCTGAAACACCGTCTTGTAGAAGAGTATTTTACGAGGCCTGCGTGATACTGGCTTGACTCGGTAGAATGGACCGTCTTTTGCTGTCTTTGAGTCCGGATCAAACCGAACTACAGCAGAGTTTACTAGGTTGGTATTCAGTGGGGTTGCCGCGTTTCACAAAGGATGGTGGTAATACCTTAAAAAGAAAACAAGCGTATATGAATACAGAATTACAAAATCATACAGGATGAATATGTATTATTAGATAAGTCGGGTAAAGAAACACAAGCTATTTAAAAGGATCGTGGGGATAATACACTCAATGAAATTAGGCATTAGGCTAAAAAGTCGAGCCTCTCGTAGCACCTTATGAAAGACGCGGTCACACGAGCGTTTTTATCTCCAACAAATCCCAGTTTACACGCGCGCACTCCCAGGACGAGGATATTATAAAGAGACTTTTGATGCGCCTCGACGGGGATCGTTCGGGAAAGCCATGAGCTGGTTGAAATTAATGGATAATTCCAATTGTATATCATAATGTCTAGTTTGTTT
>NC_051419.1:16109308-16109678 GCF_015228065.2 Penaeus monodon | reverse complement strand
TTTATAATATTTAACAGGTATTCCCTTCATAAAAAAATGTGATGTGAATTTTATTTAATAAATATAGTCTGACCTGGAAAAGAGCGAAAGTCGGAAACTCGTCCGCACTTACTACCATACGCACGTAGATTGCCAGTTACCAAATAGGATAAACATTTACATCGTTATAGACTATGAAGATAGGTGATTGCAGTAATATGTTAAAACTACATCTTTCAAAACCACAACGGACCTCGGGGAAATTAATCACTGTGTGGGTAAATAGCAAAAAGAGAAGAGGGGAAAATAGTGTATACTATTACAGCAGAAGGTAAAGATATAGGTTAGATCAAGAAATAATAATTTACTTTCTACTTGCTGTACGGAAGCT
>NC_051419.1:16108739-16108846 GCF_015228065.2 Penaeus monodon | reverse complement strand
TAGTTTCATCCATCTAATGTATTTCGCCGTTTGTCGCAGGAAAACATGTTTCAACTCGCTGACGTCATGTTGCTTCCGCATTACCAGGTAATATTCTCAAATCACGG
>NC_051419.1:16107950-16108119 GCF_015228065.2 Penaeus monodon | reverse complement strand
ACGACCTTTCGTTTAGATATACAGCGAACGGAAACAGAACAATGAACTATTTTAATGAAAAATCTTCACGAAAGGAATATTTGCACAGGGATTCTCTTCAACTGAATATGGAATGTTTAGCTACGGGTTCAGTGACAGACAGTTTGCAGTTAACATGGCGTTAGGCTGT
>NC_051419.1:16107486-16107560 GCF_015228065.2 Penaeus monodon | reverse complement strand
TGTCAATAACTACATTCTTCTAAATATCTATGAGTACATATACCTTACTCCCAACATACCTCGAAAGATACATG
>NC_051419.1:16107272-16107380 GCF_015228065.2 Penaeus monodon | reverse complement strand
CGCCGAGGAGCTTCAGTCGCTCGAAATAAGAAGCTTTAAGAGATCTCACTAATGTCTAGTTATATCATAACGACCTTTACCTGCGTTCCACTTCCTCGCACTTCCTCT
>NC_051419.1:16105651-16105826 GCF_015228065.2 Penaeus monodon | reverse complement strand
GAAACCAAAAGAACTTAATCGCACTTATCTCACTTGTACGATAAGGAATCCCCATGACCAAGTTCATTCACTGATAAAACGTTACTTTAAATGGAACTTAGTGCAAAGGTGAAGAGTTAGGATTTGGATATACGACGTAAGTACTTATTTATAAATACATACACACGTGCGCGCG
>NC_051419.1:16105156-16105342 GCF_015228065.2 Penaeus monodon | reverse complement strand
TTACTGATAATAACGTCCCCAGAGCAGCACCTACACAAATAAACACAAGCACTTTCTCCCCAACAGAGCTTCATGTTTTTGCTTGGAAGTCACAAATATATTTAGAACTTCGTGACGGAAAGTGCTTCTCGCGAAACCCCTAATGGAGCAAAATATTTTTCCAGGAGGCCTTCGAGCTGAAGTATG
>NC_051419.1:16103508-16103796 GCF_015228065.2 Penaeus monodon | reverse complement strand
GCCATCCCCCCAGTAACACACGTTCCCCTTTCCTCCCCAGGCATGATGAAGAACCTCTGTGGGGGAAACAGCAGCGTCTTCTCGTGCCCTAAGGAGCTGGAGGGTCTTGGTGTCTCGCCTCCTACGTCGAGCCTTCTGCAGGAGTTTCTGATCCCCGCCAACAACAGCAATAGTAGCAACAGCAACGATAATAGCAATAGTGAGAGAGATATTGAAGAGACAAGTGACGGAGATAGTGAAGGCATTAGTGATAGCGAGAATAATAACGACAGGAAGGAGTGGGGTTGC
>NC_051419.1:16101978-16103354 GCF_015228065.2 Penaeus monodon | reverse complement strand
GCATAATTAACAACAACGAGATCGAAACCTACTGCAAGAACGACCCGAACGGCAACTCCTCCCTCGCGAGCAACTACAACAAGCAAAACGGAGTCGGGGGCAGCGAGCCTTACCCGTCTGCCGGTTGCCCAAGCGCCATGTGCAAGAGCGACGAGTGTTGCCCTCAGAGCCCCCCTTGCGACAGCGGCGAGGGAGCGAGGCGCGGCCGCGAGTGCACGGAGGGCTGCGTCGGCGCGAAGGAGGCCGGGGGTCTGTGCGCCAGTCAAAACACGATCAACAACAACAGCGACTGGTCGGATGTCGTTGCGAAATGCCCGAAGGCCCTCTCCAGCAACGGCTGCGTGGCCGGCATTCACGTCGACACCGGTGACAGCAGTGGCCACGTCCGGCACCGCGGAGGCACTGCCAAGATCCTTAACAGCGGCATGAACCTGTCTCCGCGCATGAAGGAGCTCCTGCAGGGATTGAACGAGCCCGGGGACTCCGGAAACCCTTCGGAGCCGCCCGACTGGCTGGACCGATGCCTCTTCAACCGCGGGCGGCAGTTCTACGGCCGCTTCCTCTTCTGCATCTTCTTCTCGGACCTGCTGGCGCTGCTGATGATGTTCACCGTCAGCAGGATCCTGCGGCCGCTGATCTACACGGGCCGCTCCGACACTCCCCAGCGCGCCCTCCGCCGCTACGTGTCCACTATCCTGCACGTGGTGGCCTGGTATAACGGCGACGTGTGGAACCCCGAGGACCCCGCTCACCGCGACATCCTCTCCGTCCGCGCCATCCACAACAAGTCGGCTCGCGTCCTCAACTCGTCGACGGACCACGAGAAGGTCTCCGCGGTCGACGTGCGGGCCAGAGGGCACGAGGAGCCGCGGTGCCCCTTCAGCCCCGCCATGAGGCACGACCTGCGCCACCAGGCCGAGCAGGGCCTCGTCCTGGAGACGCCCGACGACCCGCCGCTATACATCAGCCAGTGGGACATGCTGGTCACGCAATACTCTTTCCTGGGCGTGCTGGTGGCGCACCCTCGAAGAGTGGGCGCCTGGCGGGCGTCGGAGGAAGACCTGGCCGGCCTCATCCACTTTTGGCGGGGCATCGGCTGGCTCCTGGGCGTGGAGGACAAGTACAACTTCTGCAACGGCAGTGTCGCCGACACGCGCTCGCTCTGCCTCGAGATGGAGCGCCACCTGATCGTGCCGGGCTTCGCGTCGGCCGACTGGAGCCACGAGCACATGGCCACGTCGCTGGTGACGGGGATCAACCACATGGTACCGTGCCTCTCGTACCCGGCCATGCTCCGCTTCCTGGCGGACACCCTGGGCGTGCACCTACCGTCCTTCGTCAGGCAGATGTCCCTCCGACACACCTTCCAGTACTGG
>NC_051419.1:16101024-16101921 GCF_015228065.2 Penaeus monodon | reverse complement strand
AACGAGCTCCTCCTGCTCTCCCTCAGGACCATTCAGAAGAAGAACCCGGCGTGGAGACTCAAGTCGGAGAGATACAACGTCAAGAGCTTCCCTCACGTGTACGCCTGATCGACACGCCGAGGGAGGGGATTCGGGAAGGCTTGGGCGTTTGTGTATGCGCGCTTCGTCGATGCTTACGTTCGTATTTAGATGTAGAAAAAGTGCACGTTCAGGGTCCACTCGCATCGGGCGATGTACATGGCCAAGCTAGTAAAAAAAAGTGATTATCAGGGTATTAGAACCATTTTAGTCACACGTGTTGTCTCAAGAGAACAACCTCTCATAAAAACGAAGAAACAGGAAAATGAAAAGCGCCATTTCAGTAAATGCCGGGACGAACCATGAAAAGAATGTTTATGTTGGGTGATTTATATTTTATTTAGTACTGTCACCTCTCTCGCTTTTCCAGTTTTCCTTAAAGTTGCACAGCTCCTGCTGCGAGTTAACTGCAGGAAACATCACAACGGAAACACGTCTTCCCATTTTGTATGCAAAGCACTTTGTGTTGGCATGCATTATATATGCAATATATATATACCTTTCGTGACGAAATGTAAGATGCACTATCTTATAAGAGAAACTCCCATTCAGCAGGAATATTCAAGAGGAAAAGTGGTCCCATTGTGACTTAGAAGACGTGGGATGAATTTTTAGCCTCTTTCATGTTTTAGAGAATAAAGTGCGTCTTATATACCGTCCAATAGGGTATGTAAATAATGTTTGTGTCCAAATTTGTGTATATAAAATGTATATATATTATAGTACTAAGATGATATTCAATAGCATAATTTATTTTGTAAAGATTAATCAAGTAATGTAGCCTGACGACGGTACAAAGTGAAAACCATGCATCTCGAT
>NC_051419.1:16100421-16100862 GCF_015228065.2 Penaeus monodon | reverse complement strand
GTGCATTTCGGTGTTACATATCCTAACACGATACGCAACAGCAAGTCCTCGGTAACTGTGCTAAGCAAACAGAACGTCTGTACATTACTTTCTGTTTCCTGTATTGCAGTATTGCAAAGTAGGAAGATAAACTTGTATATCTTTTACTTAAATACTCTTGGCCGTGGAAGACAATGAGTACAGTCATTAATGTTGTTGGTGAATCTGCGAAAAAAAGTATTATTAAAAAAGATACATCTTCCCTAAACCGATTTCTTGATCGCGCAAATACAGTGAAATACTTAACAAGAAAAAACAAGAGAACTTCATTCAAAGTATTGTTGATGTTTGATCAGTTATCTAGGTGAGGATCTTAGATATATCAACATTGATTGTTTTGTTAGGGTACTTATTATTTCACTTACGTGATACAGTTCCTATTGTAACGTACAAGACAAAATG
>NC_051419.1:16100172-16100330 GCF_015228065.2 Penaeus monodon | reverse complement strand
TAAATGGAAAATGGTGTTTGAAAAACAAGAGAGATTTTTCTGTCCAAGATGAATATAGTGCAACTTAAAAAGTTTGTTGATTTCCACATTACATTTTGCAATGTGGAATTTGTCAAGGAAAAGCACAAATAAAAACTGATTGAACAAATGTCTTTTTG
>NC_051419.1:16097837-16098281 GCF_015228065.2 Penaeus monodon | reverse complement strand
TCAAATTGCATATTGAAAAAGTCCCTCCGTGAATTTATCGTCAATTTTGTAAGAATCATTAGAAAATGGTCATTTCTCCCCCTCCCCCCTCCTTTCATACACTGACCACGCCACTTTGCACATTGATAATCGGGATATATTTATTCCTTGTGATTTTGTTTTTCTACTGTATTGATAGTTCTTACTATCCTTTATATTCAGAATATTGTTCTTTGATCATTATTATTCATGAGTGTGATATTCCTCTTCGAATCAAGTCCACCAGTTAAAAAAGTTTTTAAAAGTTACCCTTACAAACTTAAAATTTTCTATGAAGACAATGAAATGGTTTCGTTTTCTTTTACTTCTATAATTTAGGGGAAAATATTTTAAATAACAATAATTTGGTTCGGTTGAAGATCGAAGGTCGTGAAAAAGTTGATGCTAAGCTCTCTCTACATGGAC
>NC_051419.1:16097662-16097791 GCF_015228065.2 Penaeus monodon | reverse complement strand
ATATCACCAAATATGCATCGGTGCCCCTCCATAGGCCTATAGTGCCATATTTTCATAGGCCTTCTGCCCATAGGTCTTCCAGTATTCATGACTTATCTCATGAGCATCCAACTGTAACACCCAAGTGAA
>NC_051419.1:16095032-16095660 GCF_015228065.2 Penaeus monodon | reverse complement strand
TTCACTTGGGTGTTACAGTTGGATGCTCATGAGATAAGTCATGAATACTGGAAGACCTATGGGCAGAAGGCCTATGAAAATATGGCACTATAGGCCTATGGAGGGGCACCGATGCATATTTGGTGATATAAAACAAGAATAAATAACGAAGAAAACAGAGATATCAAAAAACAAAGTCCATGTAGAGAGAGCTTAGCATCAACTTTTTCACGACCTTCGATCTTCAACCGAACCAAATTATTGTTATTTAAAATATTTTCCCCCTAAATTATAGAAGTCAGAGAAAACGAAACCATTTCATTGTCTTCATAGAAAATTTTAAGTTTGTAAGGGTAACTTTTAAAAACTTTTTTAACTGGTGGACTTGATTCGAAGAGGAATATCACACTCATGAATAATAATGATCAAAGAACAATATTCTGAATATAAAGGATAGTAAGAACTATCAATACAGTAGAAAAACAAAATCACAAGGAATAAATATATCCCGATTATCAATGTGCAAAGTGGCGTGGTCAGGGGTATGAAAGGAGGGGGGAGGGGGAGAAATGACCATTTTCTAATGATTCTTACAAAATTGACGATAAATTCACGGAGGGACTTTTTCAATATGCAATTTGAGAGCATG
>NC_051419.1:16086910-16087499 GCF_015228065.2 Penaeus monodon | reverse complement strand
GTAATTACAATGTACATTTCGTCCCAGCATTTCCACGTTTCTGGTTTCGTGTCTCCGAGAAGGACATAGGAACAAGGTGAGCAGAGACCTTGACTGAATAACCTTCCTGAGTCGGAAGGATCTTTTCATCCATGTTTTATAAGTATGACAGTCGGATTTTTTTTTTCAAAAATCGTATTCCTTCAGTAAAGTTACGAATGGGTGTGTTAATTCGACTGAGGTAAAGCCTATTTTCCTCCAATCAATTCGCGCCAAGTTATGAGTCAAGTGAAAAACGTCACGACCAATCAGCAGGCGAAAGAGGATCAAAGGAGGTGCAGTATCAATACATCGGATTATCTGATTCGTTGGTTTAAAATGGATCGTGAAACGAATCGACCAATGAGTTAGCCGGAAGGAAGTACTATGCCCCGCCCCTTTGGCACCTCCCACGACCGACAGTAGCTTAGCGAAAACCCGGTCAGAAAGGTGGTGACTGCGGTGGTGTATTCATCAAGTCTTGTCGTACCTTGTGTTTCAGTCAGGTAAGAGGCGTTCATTAAGCTGTTGTTGATCTTCGTTCATTATTATTTTGTCTTCCTGTGCCAGC
>NC_051419.1:16086729-16086876 GCF_015228065.2 Penaeus monodon | reverse complement strand
TCTCAAGGTTGCTGTTCGGAGAAACAGTGATTTGACATTTTAGCGACAAGAGAACCGTGTTTGTTGAGGAATTTTAAAAGGTGTTTATGTTTAGTGCTTTCTTTTGGCAATTTCTCCCTCTCACTGCTTAAGATCTTCTCTATCATA
>NC_051419.1:16085836-16085904 GCF_015228065.2 Penaeus monodon | reverse complement strand
TGCATGGCTGAAAGGGAGAAGAAATAAGGAATTTCATGTTCAACGTGTATTTGTATTTAACAGTTCAT
>NC_051419.1:16084535-16085453 GCF_015228065.2 Penaeus monodon | reverse complement strand
TACTCTATTCCCATTCCCTCCTTCCTTTTTCATTCATCTCCGACTACTCCTCCTTTTTCTACCCCTCCTCCTTTCCACACCCTTTTTCAGCCCCCTCCCCCCTTCTCCAATCTCCCTTCTAACATTATCTACCCCCTCCTCGGAGTTAAAAGTGGCCCTCGGGATGGTTAAAGTGGCCCTTGGGATGGTCATAAGTGGCCCTTGGGATGGTTATAAGTGGCCCTCGGGATATTATAAGTGGCCCTCGGAGTGACAAGAGAAAAATCATCATGCTGTCATATAAGTAATATATGCTTAAGAGACTGAAAATTCATAATCTTTGTTTCATAATGGTAATGTGTATGTGATATTTAATAGCATGGCTTAATAGACCTCTTGTATATATAAGAAAAACTAATCTGTAGCAACTCATGCATATACAAATAGACTTTGTTATAATTAATGTTACTATATACATATCAACGTAATTATGGGGAGTCAGGTTCGTACCTTGGGTGACCTACAGGATGTCAGATGGAATAAAAATTGGCATTCGAAAAGCTTTGAATTTGACCTCCGACCATGCTCTATCTCCTTGCCACCTCCTATCCCTCTATCCTCTCCGTTTCATCAACTTCGAACACATTTTCTATTTCTCCCCACCCTCGTTTTCCCCCCCCCCCTTCCACCCACAGAGTCGCATGCGGTCTGCATGACCTTCTTGTCATGAGCTAAAATGCCATCTTCTGCGTCATCACTTTCGACCTTATAGACTCCCGGCATAAAGGTCACCTCCGGAAAATATAAATTAAAATCCTGGATGCCGTCGTCAATGTTACATGTGTGTTCTTTATTCTGGTTTCGATTTACGACTTAATGTCAGATGGACCGAGGGTTGAATATTCTTTACTTTCGCTTCCCCCTAACCACCCACTCGCA
>NC_051419.1:16082554-16083128 GCF_015228065.2 Penaeus monodon | reverse complement strand
ATGTTGAAGGGGAAGGGAGGAACAAAGGGACCTGAAACAGTGAGAGACAGAAAAGGGAATGGGAGAGAGAAAGAAAGAGAGGTATAGAAAGATAAAAGAGGAGAGAAGGAGAAGGATAGGGAGGATATCTAGAGGGAAAAGTATATTCAGAAGTATAAGAAGGTGAAAGGAGGAGAGATGGGAAGTGAAAAGAAAGGAGACAGAGAAGAAAGGAGAGAAAAGGAGGGAAAAGAGAGAAATGAGGATATATAAGGTTAAGAAAAAGAATGGGAAAGGGGGAGAACGAGCCAGGAAGATGGGAAGGAGAGAGAAAGTGACTGGATGGAAACGGGAGAGAGACAAAAGGAACGAGGGAAGAGAGAGAGAGAGAGAATATGAGGTTGTAGAGAGGAAAGGAGATGTATAAGAAATAGGAGGAGAGAGATAAAGGGAACTTGAGGGTGAAAATGAAGGGGAAAGGGAAAGATATATAGAGAGAAGAGGGAACGAGAAGGAAGGAGGAAGAGCGAGAAAAGGGAAGAGGAAGCACAAACTTGGAAATGCAAAAGAAATCACAAGAAACATTTGATATCAC
>NC_051419.1:16080149-16082446 GCF_015228065.2 Penaeus monodon | reverse complement strand
TCTTGCCCATAAAGCACCTTTGGCAACACAAACCAAAAAGTCCCTTGGTCATTGCAATCAAAAATACAAGAAGTAATCAGATAAAAACATATATATACGTATGTTTCTTCCTTCCCTCAGCCGTCGAGCCGGAGACACAGAGCACCAGCGGCGACGAGGCAAAGCTCCGCCATGAGAGCGCGACCGGGGTGAGCTCGCCATGGCCGGCTCGCGTTCACAGCCCGTAGTGAGTATCTTCTGTTTGTGTTGGCTCTCTTTTGCTGATTCTGCTGGCGAAGTGACGTCGTTTTGTTCGTGTGCTCAAGTCCTTTCATTTCTTCCTTTCCCCGAGGGCGTCGAGGCAAGATGATATCCAGGGACGGCGTGTGCCTCTTGCTGGTGGCGCTGACGCTCGCGGCGGAGGCCCAGCTCCTCAGCCCTTCTCGCGCGGCCTCCCGGAGCCCCGGCGACGTGCGGCGGCTCCTCGGGGTAGGCCGGCAGGTGCGCGCCCTCGGCCGGAGCGCCGACGAGGACGCGCGCCGCAGTGTGCTCTTGACGGATCCCCGGCCGCTGGTGCTGGCGCAGGTGATCCGCGAGATGGGCGGCGGGGAGAGAGGTCTCTGCCACGTCCTCATCTACTACGACCCGCAGACGGCTCCGCCTGATTCCGTCGACGCCCTCAGGAAAGCCGTCGATGTGCCCTTGACACTCGTGGACGTGTCCAAGCTCAGGTTTCCGCTCATCACCAAGACCCGGCGTCGGGTGCCTCTGCTGGACCTGCTGTCTGCTCGCGCCGACGGCCGCTGCCGCCTGCTGGTGGGCTGGGCGTCCGCCAACTACCAGCGCGGCCTCCTGCTGATCGCGCGCGCCGAGCCGGGCGTCCTAGGGCTCCGGGACACCCTCATCCTGCCAGTGACCAGCCAGCGCCTCGACCGCTTCATGCCGCAGCTGCGGCAGCGAGTGCTGGTGAAGGAGCGGCGCTCGCGCGGCGGCCGCGGGCGGCGGGACCTCCAGCCGACCAGGTTCCTGGTGGAGAAGGCGTGCGAGATCTGCGCGCAGTACTCGCTACAGCGGCTGGGCGAGTGGCACTTCCCCGGCGGCTGGGAGTGGGGCGGCGTGGCGGAGCGCAGCCCGAAGCTGACGGGCGTGGAGCTGACCGTCGCCTACACGCCCTCGGTGCCCAACATCTTCTGGGTCTCGGGCGAGGGGCGGCCGCGCCTCGAGGGCGTCGAGCTGCGCCTCCTCGACTACGCTGCGCAGGCGCTCAACTTTACGTACCGCCTGGTGGTGCCGGAGGACGGCGAGTGGGGGCGGCCGCTCAACGGGTCGTGGACGGGCAAGGTGGGCGAGGTGGTGCGCGGGGCCGCCGACCTGGCCGTGGGCGGCATCGTGTACACGCCGGAGCGCGAGGCAGCGGCCAAGTACTCCATCCTGTTCCACAACGAGCTGTGGGGCATCGTGTGCCCCCTGTCGGCGCGGCTGCCCGTCTGGCCGTACGTCATGTTCCCCTTCAGGGAGGACTCGGCGCCGTCCGTGTTCACGATGCTGGTAGTGCTGCACGTGATGGCGTACCTGGTGGGCACGCTGCTGGGCGCGCAGGCGGGCGCGGCGCCCAAGCACCCGCTCACTGAGTCCGTGTCTCGGGCGGTGCGCACGGGCGTGTCGCTGTACCTGCGCCTCATGGCCTGCCTCTACTTCTGGAACCTCTTCTACTGCCTCATGAAGCCCAAGTACGAGCCGCCGATCGACTCCTCGCTGGCGCTGCTGCGCTCGGGCCGCCGCTGGGGCATTGTCAGCGGCACGACCGTCACCTCCGTCCTGTCGACGGCGCAGCAGGTGGCGCACCAGGACCTGGCCGCTGACGCAGAGCCCCTCGGCTCCATCCGCGAAGGCTTTCTGCAGCTGCGGAAGGACGCCATCTGCCTGGTGGGCGTGCCCAAGAGGTACGCCCGCGCCACCATCGCCATGCGCTACACGACGGAGTGCGGCGAGGCGGGGCTGCAGGTCAGCGCCGAGGACCTGCACTCCGTCCTGGGCGGCTGGATCCTCAGCCGCAAGTCCCCGGTCGCGCCGCACGTCAACGGCATCATCCGCCGCCTGGAGGGCTTCGGCCTCCTCGAGCACTGGCGCCGCCAGATGCAGGAGCTGCTCATCACGCGCGGCCCCAGGGACCTGCCCTGCCTCAACCCGCCCATCGCCGCGCTCTCGCTGCCCGACCTGCGCCTGGCCTTCATCGTCCTGCTGGTGGGCTGGGGAATCGGCTGCCTGCTCCTCCTGGCGGAGCAGATCTTCTTCGCCTGCAGCGGTCACACGGGGAA
>NC_051419.1:16079400-16080078 GCF_015228065.2 Penaeus monodon | reverse complement strand
AGGATCTCCGCCGGTGGCTGCAGAGGCTGCTGGCGCCGCTCCCCTCGCTCAACGTGGACGACAAAGAGGCGGCTTTCCGGCGCCATCTGGACGCCATCTTGCGGGAGATGTGGGGCGTGAGGCTCCCATGAGGAAAGGCCCCAGAGGCGAGAGCCGCTTGGGCGTCGCCTCTGGGGCATGACCAGGCGGGGCGCGCACGCCGTCGGCGCCCTCGGCCGCTGTCGCTGCCGCCCCCGGGCCAAATCGAGCCCGAGGAACGCCCCGCGAACGAGTCCCCGGCGCTGGAGGTTGTACCCGACGCGCCCCAGACGGCGTCCTCGCCGCGGCCGCGTCGCCCCGCCTTCACCGTGGTGCCCCGCCGCGCCCCCTCGCGCCCGGGCACCAGCTCCACCTCCGTGCAGCCTGTGTCCGCCTCCCTGGCGACGGCCCCGCGCGCCCCAGGTAGACCCCAGGCCACCAGGGCCCCCCGGGAGCCCCTCCCACGACTCTCCTCAGAGCCCGACCTCACAGTCATCTCCTTGACCCGCCTCAACACCCCCGAGCAGGAGGAGGAGCTCCCTTCCTCTCGAGGGCGGCCTCTTGACTTGTCCCTGACTGCGCGAAAGTACGTGGCCGACGCGGAGGCCGGACGACGCCCTGACTAGATGACGAGCGACGGGTAGGTACCCCGGGACCAGA
>NC_051419.1:16077941-16078141 GCF_015228065.2 Penaeus monodon | reverse complement strand
CGTTTTGTCCCTCCCCCCCGTGTGTGCGTGTTTCTCATTCTATCTCCATCCCCATTTTCATTTTTATCTCCATCTCCCCATCTATACTTAGCTCTTTGAGCCATTTGCCTCTCTGTTCCTCCCTTTTTACGTAAACTCCTATACTGATGTTTGTTTGTAATTCGTGGTAGCTAACTATTTCATGTTACGCCTTATTAAGT
>NC_051419.1:16077036-16077235 GCF_015228065.2 Penaeus monodon | reverse complement strand
AATAAGCCAAATAGCCAGTGAAGGGCGAAACTAGTTAATTGCGTCGTTAAGAAGAATTCCCGGATGATCCTGGGAACAAGCCTCAATCCCCTGGCTAATGAGTTTCTGTTTGAAGGGCAGCCAATAAGCATTAAAATTTGTCTTATATATGCACTGTTGTAGCGTGTGTAGGGGGGGGGAGAAAGAAAGAGTGATCGGA
>NC_051419.1:16076569-16077008 GCF_015228065.2 Penaeus monodon | reverse complement strand
TAGGAAAATATTAGCATAGTACGTTATTATTCTTATGCAAGCTTAGATATCAATTCCTTCTCGCGCGGTAGATAGATATTTTATCAGGTACAAAAAGTTTTACATTCAGCACCTATACTTAGGGTTTTAGTATTCATTTTTTTTCTTTTTTACTTTCTTTTTCATTAGTTTAGGAATGAAAAGTTCAGGATCTAACTGCAGAAAATTATAGTAAGAAACACCTCTCCAGTTTTGTCATTAACTTAAAGAAACTCATCGAATTCTCATCTGTACCCATGCCTGACTATTCTAAAGAGAATAATGATGAATAGACAAATTTTTGCCTACACTGTCTAGGTTAAATTAACTACATATTTATATACTTTAGAATTTCGATTGCTTGGCACATACTCGTTTTGGTATACATGTAATGTTTGAATCGTAACTCATTTATCAAAAA
>NC_051419.1:16074653-16074872 GCF_015228065.2 Penaeus monodon | reverse complement strand
GATTCAGACAGCAATAGAAAAAGTGAAAAAGGAGAGAGAAATAGAGAGTAAAATCTAAAGTGTGATTCTTTTGTGAAGTAGTTACATAATGCCGCATTGAGATCAGAATTCCGGATACCTGAGCAGGAGAAGACGGGAATTTCTCTGAACACAAATAATTCCTCTTCTTATCCGGTTGAGACGAGTTTTTCATCCGGGTTTTCTCGGAATCAAGCATTA
>NC_051419.1:16073744-16073922 GCF_015228065.2 Penaeus monodon | reverse complement strand
AAAATTCTAGTGAAGGTTACAATGCTGTGGTCAAGAGAGCAGATTCCTTATTCGCACACTAGGGTTGTCCGAACAAAGAAGGTTTAAGGAACCATATTCTAGTTAAGTTCAGTTTCCTACAGTAAGGTATATGTCGTATGATATCAATACCTCCACTTCAGTGACTACAGTATGTGCC
>NC_051419.1:16072933-16073606 GCF_015228065.2 Penaeus monodon | reverse complement strand
GTATCTATTAAAAATTTATAAAAATATACTAATTCATATATATTGAAAAAAAAAAAAAAATAATCGGAACTAGGTTGGGATTTGAAAGCATGCAAACATTATATAAGCGTATTACTACACTTATGATAATTTCTAAAGCTATCGACGTTCCTGGAGAGATGTGCATAGAGATAAAGAAAAATATTGATAAAAAATATAGACAAAATATGCTCAATCCTTGGTGCATTATTTTCACCGTATTAATGTAATCTTATCAAATCTTCATACGTAAGATCAACATAATGAATGGGCTGCTAATTATCAAGAACACAAATATCTGTGATAAAGGAAAATATGCCATTAGGGAGATTATTACATTCTTGGCGATATTTATTATTAATGAAAGAGAGAAATGTCAGCGAGGTGGAGGATAATTACTCTGTTCCTCTCTCGACCTAGTTAAAAACTTACACAATTATATGTAGAATTTATATACGTTCTGTAAACAAGGCCTATCATCGTGTACAGTACGAATAATTAAAGAATCGGGATGAAAAGTTGAAAACCAAATTACGATAAGAGATGAAAAAATTATAATAACTTGAATCGACATAGAATCTACAAAAAAGAGAATATACAGGGATATGTCGTCAAAAGGAGCTGTTCTGCCATTCATGAAATAATAATTTTTCTT
>NC_051419.1:16071994-16072892 GCF_015228065.2 Penaeus monodon | reverse complement strand
ATTTGCCATGAAAATGTCACGGAATAATGGGAAAGGTGCTGGCCAGTTGTCATTCCGAGTTTAAGAAAATATACTTTAGCCTGTATCCATCTATGTGTGTATATATTTTAGAAAATAAATTATTTAGGCTTGTAGTATTCTTTTCAGCGTGTTCAAGAAAATAAGTTACTTAGGCTTTCGTTCTCTTAGAGTGTTTGAGAAAGCAAATTACTGCTGTTTAAGGAACCAAAATCCAGTTCATTTTAGTTTCCTACAGTAAGGTATATGTCGTATGATTGCCAAACCTATAAAGGGATTCACTGACTCTGTCAGTACAGTAATGCGTATGTGTCTATTAATTTTCTTATGAATGTCGTGCATGTATAACAGTTCAAAATATAAGATTCTAAAACTGAAAAAAAGTGAATTCGTTGCACAGGTTTAAACTATAGGAACTTGAAAGACATACAAACATTTGCATTACGTAACCACAGGCACAAGCCGAATATGCAGGGATATGTTCTGCCATTCATGAAATAAATATTTTTCTTTCTCTTTCTCCATTTTCCATGAAAATGTCACGCTTTTAGGTACGGGGACGGTGCTGGCCAGGTGTCCGAGTTTAAGAAAATATTTAGCCTGGCGTTCTCTTTACAAGTTTCAGAAAATAAATAATTTAGGCTTGTATTCTTTTAGCGTGTTTAAGAAACTGAGCTATTTAGGGTTGCGTTCTTGTGGCGTGTTCAAGAATGTAAATTATTTAAGCTTGCGTCCTCTCAGCGTGAGATTAGTTAGGTTAGTTCTCTTAACGATATATATTATTTAGCACCTTTCCCCGTCTCACGAGGGTATGAAAAAAAGGACATTAATTTTAATTAGGAGCGTGCGCTGACACTCACACACGCACGCAGGTACGCAT
>NC_051419.1:16071478-16071885 GCF_015228065.2 Penaeus monodon | reverse complement strand
GATGGAAGCTTACACATGATAAATCGCATTTATCCATAATAAACTCGCGTAAGATTTTTTTTCTTTTTTTTATATAACTGTGGCGCAAGTTTCTGAAGCTACGGCAGCCTCAACTAAATGGATTCAAAGAGGACTTATGAATCCAAAATGCCAGAGCTGTCATGTCGTTTGTCCTCGTGAATACAGATGGGCTGTATTTCTGGCCTGGCATGACGAATGGTAATCTATATGAATCGTGGTAAAGAGTCAGTTTTAAGTTTTATTGTGTTTACATAAGGTTTTATTTGGAATTATTTTTTATATTTTCGATTAGGCTTCTTGTGTTTACGTAAAGTTTCTTTTGGATTGACTGCACTTTTTTCTGTTTCTGAATCTCTGTTGGAACTTTTTTCCTCTGTAGGGATATA
>NC_051419.1:16070709-16070802 GCF_015228065.2 Penaeus monodon | reverse complement strand
ATTCCGGTGGCCAAGGCGCAACTGCTTCTGTTGTATTATTGATCGACTGAAATTGATCAGCTGAAGCAAATGTCGAGAGTTCAGTGTTGAGAC
>NC_051419.1:16070554-16070641 GCF_015228065.2 Penaeus monodon | reverse complement strand
AAATTTGTTCTGGATGTGATCGATGTTTGAGTTCGTGAAATTTGTATGTACACGTGTGGGGGACAACCGGTTCTGCGTGCGGTTTCA
>NC_051419.1:16069995-16070255 GCF_015228065.2 Penaeus monodon | reverse complement strand
GTCAAGTAATCTCAAGTATTGAGTGATAATGACAAAATAAGGGCAGAACAGCTGAAAAAACAACAACATATATTGGTATTTTTTAAAATGTACACTGACGAGTGAATATTTTTTTCTCTCTTTTTTTCAGGGAAGTTCAAAATTTTCCCTGGCGTGATGGAAGCAACGATGCCTAAGGTTCGAAAGCAGTCCTTGAAATCCAAGAATTTACCTGGACAAGTTTGGTAATAAAGTTTCTATTTCATAAGTAAAAAAAAAAA
>NC_051419.1:16069454-16069735 GCF_015228065.2 Penaeus monodon | reverse complement strand
TGTTGCTTAATATAACCAGCAGGTATTACGTACAATATACCCACTCAAGTAAGTATATTTATGTCTGTAAATTCGTGTGTATATATGTATTAAGGTCGAGGTAAGGTTTAAGGGGTATCGGTGAAGGTCAAATAAGGTCACTGTTTTGAGTATTTAAAGTATCTAAGGTCTGAAGGCTTCTAATGGAGTATGTAAACATTTATCAGTTGCTTGTATGATATCGAGTGGGAGAGAATGTTAACGATATTGTTATATAGAACAATGTTTCTGTATCCACAGAG
>NC_051419.1:16067554-16068116 GCF_015228065.2 Penaeus monodon | reverse complement strand
CTTAATGTTATCTTAAAGTTGTTAAAAAAAATATATTATATTAATAATTCAGGAAATGCTGCCGACCCCTGGTGAAGATCGTACAAAAGTCCATAGACTGAAATAACTACTGCGTAACTCCATGTACAAAAATGCACATTGACTCGTCTGCTAGTTAATCAAGAACAGTGAACAGCACTTTGTTAATCAGATATAGTCGTCCACTTTCACTGCAATATTTGTTAGATTGACAACGCTGTGATATTAAAAGGATTTACTTTATTGGGCGTAAACAGTTAGCTATAAGTTGAAAGTTGCTTTTTCCAATATCAAGGATTTTTGTTGTTTTTATGTTCATTTTGGGGCTAGCGAGTCAGAAACCGAAATTATCGTACTTCGGCATCAAGCGGTAAACAAAGCGTCCGATCCCGTGAAACGTGCTTGCGTCGATGAATATTTAGCCATGTTACATGAAAATAAAAGAGTGTGCATTTTCACGAATTCGGACGTATTATTTACGACTAAGTTGCCATAGCACGATAATCGAGGTTTCTTTACTCCCTGGCCGAAAGTAATGTTAAGA
>NC_051419.1:16066790-16067506 GCF_015228065.2 Penaeus monodon | reverse complement strand
GACAGTGATTTTGTTATTGATATATTCTGATGGTGTAGTTTCGTGTTTTATTTCTTTAAGATTGGTTATTTTCCTGTGAATGATTTTATTGTTAATATATTCTGTGGCATAATTTTCATGCTTTCCTTGGCTTTCATTTATTTTCCTCTGACTCTGCAGGATTAACCATTGTTTATGTATCCTTTTGCAAAAGTTTGTACTGAAATTAGCTCATTGTTGCTACCTTTTTTTTTACATCACTAATGATGTTCTTTTGATTCTCAATGTGGTATTTATTTATTAATATGAATATGCCGATGTTATCTTTGTTTTTTTTTTTCATACTACTAATTATTACTATTCATATTAGCATATATGGTAATCATAGTAAAACATACAGAATACCCAAATCATTTCATATTGTTAAGTATATACATATCAGATATAATAAAAAGAATTGTTTACTAGAAATCATTATTTCTATTATGCATTATTAAACTTCAAATGGATAAAAAAACAACAAATCTTCGCATATAATACGATATATGAATGATTATACAAAATAACAAAACGGGATGGCTTAAGGTACAAAACATAACACAAAGTAGTTGATATTCTGAACAAATGAACAGTCAGTAATGCGGATATATAATGCCCGATTAATAATACTTTCAGAAAGTAAGTTTCCTGATCGCGTTATCAAAGTGTCGATGAACAATAATTAAAGGGGGCAAATG
>NC_051419.1:16066508-16066614 GCF_015228065.2 Penaeus monodon | reverse complement strand
CAGTTAAAAAAAAATTTCAGGAATATCTTACATTGCCAATTTTAATATATACTTTACATATCTCATACCAGTTGTGTAATTCAAAGATCTACTTGCAATGGCAACC
>NC_051419.1:16066141-16066451 GCF_015228065.2 Penaeus monodon | reverse complement strand
ACAAGCAATAACGAAAACGCACATCGGGAATATCAGCGTTACCAACATCAGTCACCCTTTGCGGACTATGGGCATAACAGCCACTGACCCTTTTTAATCTTAAAAAAAATCCCCTCTCTAGCCCTCTGAAGTTTAAAAAATGTCCAGGGGCGTGAGATTCATGTCAATCCAAGATTTGTAATGTGACACGCGGGTGAAGACAGCGGGTAGACCTACATTGGTGCACATCGGGAATCCAAAGCTTACGACGCCGATCTGGGTACACTGCACCCCCGAACACACCACCAGAGGGCCGCCGGAGTCACCCTGG
>NC_051419.1:16065076-16065430 GCF_015228065.2 Penaeus monodon | reverse complement strand
CTAAAGAACATCAAAAACCAACAACAACAAATAATCTCACATCTCCAAAATTCATAAAAAATCATTAATAACAAAACCAGCGACAAGAAAACGGGAAGCGACAGAGAGATCAAAATGTGTAGCACAGAACACGAGCCAAAATGCCAACTCCTGAATTTTTTAAAAGATTTGCCAAGACGCGGACATTTTGGTTTCATGTGTTTTATTGCCGCGGTGTGTTCTGTTCTATCACTGGAAGTTGGGATTTTTTCTTCTTCTTCTTTTTTTTACTTTGAGATATCGAAAGTTTTTACTTTTTTCGTATGAGTTTGGTTTTTATGGTGAGAAGTTCGACTGTTGTGTGATGTGGTTCTG
>NC_051419.1:16064397-16064600 GCF_015228065.2 Penaeus monodon | reverse complement strand
TAACATGTCAAGTTAAAGGTCAGATTTGGTCTGTAAATGAATAATCGATGTAAAGATAATCATAACTGTTTCTGATTCAGCAAAATTTAAAGGGAATAATTCATATTACGGGGCAAATATAAATCACCTTGCAATCACATATGCAACGTGATCTCGTGTTGTGACGCCATCGCTGAGGAGTTTGTAATGCCATACGAATATGA
>NC_051419.1:16063936-16064169 GCF_015228065.2 Penaeus monodon | reverse complement strand
CAAATCCTGTGCTGCAAAACCAAGGCAATAATGGTCACGAGACAGCAGTGACAAACAACTTCTTGACTGACAAATTGCGTGACAGATTGAAAAAAAGAAAAAAAAAACCGACGAGATCGAGATGTTTGAAATTTACAAGCAAGGCCGTTTCAGGTTGTTCTTTATGTAAAGGTCACCATTAGAAAAAAATATTTTACATTTACAAATTACCTGTTATCAAGAGAACTTATTGA
>NC_051419.1:16063035-16063438 GCF_015228065.2 Penaeus monodon | reverse complement strand
CTCCGAAATATCAAACGAAGCACGAATTCGAACCCGGAAACGAACAGCCAATTCGAACACCCCCGAAACGAACCGCTAATTCGAACATCCCCGAAACGAACCGCCAATTCGAACACCCCCGAAACGAACCGCCAATTCGAACACCCCCAGCGTTCCTTACATGGCACGGCGTTCCCATGGTAACGTCCAAACACACGTGGTTGGGCGAGCGAGCGGAGATTCCGCGGAAAGCGTCCCAAGCCTCGACGCACTTGGAGATGTTCGTCAGCGGGCCCGTGTACTCCTTCAGGACCGGGTTGGTGGCCTTCAGACGCACGCTGTAGCGCCCCCAGCCGGTCACCGTCGCGTTCTCGCCCTCGTACAGGTCGTCTGGGGGAGGAGGGGGCCAGAGGTAAGGGAAAGG
>NC_051419.1:16062503-16062684 GCF_015228065.2 Penaeus monodon | reverse complement strand
GAAGGCCGCGCTCCCCACCGAGGTCCGACGGCAGCTTGACGGCGCTGACGCCGTGGCGGAAGGTGACGGGCTCCTCGAGCTCCATGAGGGCGATGTCGTGCACGGTCGTGTGGGGGTTGTAGTGCAGGTTCCAGTGCACGTGCTTCACCTGGGGAGGGGAGGGAGGGGTACAAAAAGAAGG
>NC_051419.1:16062119-16062234 GCF_015228065.2 Penaeus monodon | reverse complement strand
CAGGTAGCATTTCTCACCTTGCCGACGATGTGCTCCGTCTCATTCTTGGTGGAGATGTCGTGGTCGCCGATGCTGACGCGGAGATCGCTAATTCCCGCAGAGAAGCTCCTGTTGG
>NC_051419.1:16061895-16062073 GCF_015228065.2 Penaeus monodon | reverse complement strand
TTTAGACTCTATCTTAATGGGTTTAATGGGTTGACAGAGACGTTCGTGTTGGTTGTGGGGTTTTGTTCGGTTCGGTTGGGGGGTTTTAAGGAAATTTCGGTTGTCTGTGAGGTCTTCAAAGACAGGCTGGTTGTTTTGTTTTATCAAAGACAAATTGGTTGTCTGGGTGGTACAAGTT
>NC_051419.1:16061781-16061845 GCF_015228065.2 Penaeus monodon | reverse complement strand
TTAAGAAATCCTAGTTTTCTGTGAGGTTTTCAATAAATCATAATTACTGCTAACTTTTCCAGAG
>NC_051419.1:16060876-16061710 GCF_015228065.2 Penaeus monodon | reverse complement strand
TAAACAAGGGATACAATAAAATACACACACACACACACAAGAAAAAAAGATATATGCAAAGCAAAACATACAATTCATCGACAAAGAAAAAACTACTAAATAAATAAACAAGGGATACAATTTTTAAAAATAACACACAAGGAGAAAAAAAAATATATATATATGCAAAAATACACTGCATCGATAAAGAAAAAAAACACCAAAAACCAACACAAATAGAAACAAGGATCTCACCCAAACACGCAATGGGCAGCTGTGAGGATGTGTCTGTCGCTGATGAGGGAACCGCCACAGAAGAATTTCCTTCGATAAACCAGAGCCACCTGTTGGGGATTTTGAACGGAAAGTACATGATAAATAAAGATAGACTGATAAACGGGTAGATTTCTTACGCTAATGTATATACTGATATACATAATTTGGAATGATTACTAGTTGAATAGTTTCTTCTTGACTTTGCATTTGTTGAATTTGCTTAAGTAGTGATGATGAGGACTGCAATTTTTTTTTCGTACGCAACGACTGGATAACAGTAGTTCAGATTGATTTGTTCTGGATTAAATTATGTTTTTTGTGTGTGCAAAGATCTGAATATAAGTTTGGAGAGGTGACGAAAGCATTCTGAAAATATAAACCGGTTGTAGCTAACTTGGCGTCCTTGATGTAAAGGTTAGTTCATGTTTTTTCTTTCGATTTAAATGACGTCCAAAAAATAGAATGGGAGTTTAAATAAGCTAGAACACAGTGGTGAAAGAGTGTAGTGGATGAAAGAAAAGGAAGAGGAAATGCGAGAGTCTGGAAAATGCAAGAGAGAAAGAGATAAAAGACAAATCA
>NC_051419.1:16060146-16060815 GCF_015228065.2 Penaeus monodon | reverse complement strand
ATCTTCTAACATTCCCAGCTAAACAAACCTCTACATAAGTCACGTACACTTAGAAATGTCAGCCTGGAGTTAACAAACGCATTTCGCACGCATTTTATACAAACTTCTAAAACAATTTACACTTCTAAAACATTCACCGACATGTTCCTCTGTGTAAAAAAATAGGCAATTGTGCTTCTTACAATGAATATTTGTTTGGTCATTATCAATCGTTATTCATAATGCAGTTTAATCTTCCTAATTATCTACCCACTTAATAATTATTCACTCTGTTAGTTTGTTTTATTCACTTATCATTATTTTTGTCTCGTCCTTGTGATAAGTTTTTTTTTTATATTCTGTTTCATCTCTGATTAAATGTAATAGAACGAACTTCTAATGATGAACCAATCAAGAATCAGTGAAAAAAAGACAAATCCATGACGT
Organism: Penaeus monodon; assembly: GCF_015228065.2. Taxonomy (NCBI): domain Eukaryota; kingdom Metazoa; phylum Arthropoda; class Malacostraca; order Decapoda; family Penaeidae; genus Penaeus; species Penaeus monodon. Next base: position 16,060,389 of record NC_051419.1, on the reverse strand, counting down.
CATCTAGACTGTGACGTCATTTTCCAAACCGCGGCGTCATCGAATCCATGACGTCACTTCCAAAACCGTGGCGTCATCATGATCTCACGACGTTATCTAAATCGTGACGTCTGCACTGGCTACAAGGTCCATAAGGGGTTTTCATCCCCAAAGCGTGATTCCGTTTATGAGCCTGATATGAATGGTTGATATTGATGGTAGGTTATTTTCTGTATTTGATAAGATTACTGATATTTGTTTATA
>NC_051419.1:16059727-16059983 GCF_015228065.2 Penaeus monodon | reverse complement strand
ATATATATATATTGACCGAGATCATGACAGGGAAGAAGAGGAGAAATGATAGCATAGAAAGATGATACGAAAATTCCAAAATGACACATAAAAAACATCCTCTTTTTCTCCTTGACATATTCGTTCGCAAAACAAGTGAAAATCTAGAAGCGTGCGTGTGGAAAGGTAAACAATGAATTTCTTATCAATCCTCACCCGTTCGATTTCCTATTATTGGTTTATATATTAGATTGGAGTGTGTCTGTGTTTTTTAAAG
>NC_051419.1:16059491-16059617 GCF_015228065.2 Penaeus monodon | reverse complement strand
GAGAGACAGAGGGGGATTTTTATATTTATTGTGGGTTATTTCTTTTAATAGCAGGTGGTTTTAGTTCTTTTTACTGAGTTTTTTTACACTTTCAGAGACAGAGAGAGAGAAATAGTAGTAGTAGTA
>NC_051419.1:16058216-16058911 GCF_015228065.2 Penaeus monodon | reverse complement strand
AAGTGGGAAATTTATAGTTTTATTTTTTTTTTCAGTACGGGATTTATATCTCATATCAAGATTTATTTCTTTACAGTGTGAGATTTTTATCTTTCTAGTTATGACTTATACCTTTAAAACTTCGTAAATATAGTTTTATAACTTAGTGTGGGGGTTTATACCTTCTCATGTTGGTGGATTTACAACATTCTAGTGGGAGATTATACCTTATTAAAGGGGATTTTTATCTATCTATATCTATTTTTATAGCAATACATGTCTTGATTAGTACATGATATATATTTTTTCGTACAAAAGTCACAGAAGTTAAAGTTCTTTTTTTTTGCGAAAATTTATATATTATCTCCGGCTTTTTGAAAATAAAGTGTATATCTTTCGCCAGGCAGACAAGCACAGAGCAAAAAGACATAAAAAAGTACACCCCCAAAAAACAACAAAGACAAGAGATAACAAGTAAAACAAACAGACTCGAGGAGCGAGAAACAAAATCATCAAAACAAAAGAGACAAAGAAAAAAATACAACAAAAAAATAAATAAGAATCCAAGATCATCCTACCTGCCAGGGATATTCGTTAATCCTGGTGTATTCCCCTCCGATGACCCTGAATCCTGGCTGAGGCTCATCCTCGTACTGAAAGCACTTGGCATTCACACGGAGCTCGAAGGCTGCAACGAAGGGGAGCACGAATTACGA
>NC_051419.1:16057811-16057977 GCF_015228065.2 Penaeus monodon | reverse complement strand
TTTCTCTTGCTTTTAGTTTTTTGTTTTCTTCGTGTGGAATGTGGCTCGGGGTTAGATACATTTTGATTCAAGTTAATCGTTAAGCTTTTTGTCTTTTAGTTGTAATTATTCAAAATGCTGCAATTATTAACAAGATAATTGTGACGAAAAAAAATATGATAATGTA
>NC_051419.1:16057380-16057706 GCF_015228065.2 Penaeus monodon | reverse complement strand
TAACCCGGCGCCCACTTCAACGTACCTCTCCTGAACGCAGAAATGGCGGGCGTGACGTCAATGATGTCCAAGTAAACACCATCATCCTCAGATTCGACCTTTTGGGCGCGGATTAAAACCTACGGGAAAGGCACGCCGAGTTTCAACTACGTGTGGTTGGAGACAGCGAATTGTATTTTTTTTTTTATCATTACATGAGAATGGCTGTAAGTATTGCATATACATAGGGGTATAAACACTTGTTTGAGGAAAAGAGGAGGCACAGACACACAATATTGACGAAAAAGGAACAAGATTATTCACGATTGTGATAACGTTCTTAGGGT
>NC_051419.1:16056502-16056956 GCF_015228065.2 Penaeus monodon | reverse complement strand
CATCACACATCCCCCACCCACTCACATCACTAGGTTTAGGCGAGGGGATGGTTCCGGGCATGAGGGTCGTGGGTCCTTCGTCGACAGTGGCCTCCGTCGGCGCCCCTTCGTCTCCGCCGTCGTCAGGAGATCCCACGGTGGTCGTTTCCTCGGTCGTGTCGTCCGGGGAGGTCGTACTCTCGGTGGTGGTCGTCGAGGGTTTGGCTCCCGAGGGCTTGACAGGGCCTGCGATTGGCTTCTTGGTCGTGGGCGTGTACTTCTCTGCGTCAGGGTTGCGGATGCCGGCGTAGGTGGGCGCTGCGGGGGGTGTAAAGGGGGAGGTAAGTGGGGATTTAAGGGGGGTAAGGGGGGGTCAGGGGAAGTAGGGGGAGCTTAATGGGGGTAAAGGGGGTGAAGGGGGCTGAGCGAGGATGGGTTAATGGGTTGCTTTTTGGGTGAGCTTTTTTTCATTTTA
>NC_051419.1:16056365-16056458 GCF_015228065.2 Penaeus monodon | reverse complement strand
CTTATTTTTTTATTGCTGATGAGCTGATTAAATGACTGGTTGAGTTATTAGAAGTATTATCTTCTTTTTTTTTGTTATTTGCTGCTGGATAAA
>NC_051419.1:16055863-16056001 GCF_015228065.2 Penaeus monodon | reverse complement strand
ATCACAGGCAATCTGAGTGACCCGGATGGAGAAGGTGTGGGCGGGGCGTCCCTGGAGAACCATTGCCAACACGACGTCACTATTTTTCTTCACGGCGAAGGTGGCTGGGGGGGCGAGGAGGGAGGGGGGATGTTTAGT
>NC_051419.1:16055688-16055807 GCF_015228065.2 Penaeus monodon | reverse complement strand
GGGAGGAGGGGTCCTTTGCTTCTTTTTGTTTCCGTTGTTTTGCTGGATCATTTATCATTGCTATCGTTGTTGGTTGTGAGGTTCGACACGTGATTTTGATTGTGTGCATGTTAGATGAG
>NC_051419.1:16055123-16055272 GCF_015228065.2 Penaeus monodon | reverse complement strand
TCGTCCAGCCCGTCATGTTTCCGCAGATGGGCGTCGTGGAACCCTCCTTCGTGCCTAGGATAGTCAGGTGGTCGCCGATACAGACACCTTCCGTAAAAGGCGACAGCTCAAACTTCTCGAAATTCAGTCTACGGAGAGGGAAACGGGGA
>NC_051419.1:16054797-16054938 GCF_015228065.2 Penaeus monodon | reverse complement strand
CTGTATTCACAAGAAACATCTGCGATTACACACAAATTCCTCTGCAGACTTAAAACGAACCCTTTTCAGTATCAAGAAAGAGGAAAAAACATTTATCACAGCAACAACTAAATCTCATCCCAAACAAAGGTATATGGGCCT
>NC_051419.1:16053832-16054063 GCF_015228065.2 Penaeus monodon | reverse complement strand
GCACAAAACGCACGTAAGGCCTCGAGAGACCACGCCACAGGACCCCCGAGCCTCACCTGACAGCACACACGTCGCGCCCGACTTCCACCGTCAAGGGACACATCCGCTCCTCCGTGTCGTTTTTAGGGAAATTCGGGTTCCTGAAGTAGGAGCTGTGGGAGCGTGTTGAGCCGTCGCAGGATTTGTCCACTGAGGGAAAGGCGAGGTTATGTTAGGGTTTGGTAGGGTATG
>NC_051419.1:16053502-16053787 GCF_015228065.2 Penaeus monodon | reverse complement strand
ATTGACGTGGATTTGGTATGTTGATAAATACATTCATCTGAGATACGGGTTAACACAATAGTAATATAGAAATATAGAAAATTAATACATACCACTTCAGTTGTAAAAAGACACACAAAATTGAAAGAAAACGGGTTTGAGCAATAACAATAAGATTTACGAAGCAAATGACACGAAATACAAAGCAGGTGAACAGCACCCACCCTCCACCGGCGCCCTCGGCAGCCCGCAGGGGACAGAGAAGCCCGCCCTGGAGAAGAAGGCCGCCCAACCAACCAATCAACC
>NC_051419.1:16051299-16052977 GCF_015228065.2 Penaeus monodon | reverse complement strand
ATAAGTCTCTTTAGCGTCTTGAAAAATCTTCACCTGGGGGGGAAGGGATGGGATGAGGGGAGGGGGTGATAAGGCACGGGAGAGATAATATCTTGGGGGAGAACTTTCCAGGGTATGGGTACGTCTTGGGGAATTTGGAGAGGAGAGAAGGGTTCGTTTCAGGGAGATTTTTACAGGGGAGAAAGTACAGTCTTGGGGGGGGGGGGGAGTGTGTTTTGGGGAGATTTCCTTTTTTTTGTCAAGAGAAGGGAACATGTTAGAGGAGACCTATCCTGGGAAAAGGGAAACGTCTGGGCAAGATCTTTACAGGGGAGAAGAGTACGTCTTAGAGGAGATTCCTACATGGGAAAAATGGGAGGAGGAGGCGACAGGACAAAAAGGAGATAACGTCTTGGGGAAATTTATAAAGAGGAGAAGGCTACAACCTGGAAGATCTTTCCTGGGAAGAAAGGGACATTCTAGGGGATTTCCTGGGAAGAAAGGGACATTCTAGGGAATTTCCTGGGGAGAGAGGAACATTCTGGGGATTTCCTGGGGAGAAAGGGGACATTCTGGGGATTTCCTGGGGAGAAAGGAACATTCTGGGGATATCCTTCCAGGGGCAGAAATAGGAATGAAGGAGAAGATAAGGCAAGAAGGAAACCAAACGCCTTGGGGAGATCTATACAGAGGAGGACACGTCTTGGGGAGATCAGTAGAGAGAAAAACATGTCTTGGGGAGATCAGTAGAGAGAAAAACACGTCTTGGGGAGATCTAGACAGAGGACACGTCTTCGGGAGATCAGTAGAAAGAAAAACACGTCTTGGGGAGATCTATACACAGGACACGTCTCGGGGAGATCTTTACCTACGCAGCAGACCTCATTATCGCCACCGCAGTACCCGGCGAAGAGGCCCCGCTCCCTCCTGCAGACGGAATCCTTCATACAGGCGCCCATCGTGCCGTCCACCTCGCACAGCTGATAACGCGGGCGGTTGCGAGGCACGTACGAGGTGAGGCGCGTGAACATCTCTGGCGGAGGGGGAGAGGGGGTGATGGGGAAGAGTTCAGTGGTGGGGGAGAGATGAGAGAGGGGGTGGGAGGGGGAGAGTTCAGTGGTGGGGGAGAGATGAGAGAGGGGGTGGGAGGGAGAAGGGGAAGGGGAAGAGAGGTGGAGAAGGGGTGATGGGGGAGAAATGAGAGAGGGGGCAGGAGGGTTAGAGGGGGTGACGGGGGAGAGTTCAATGGTGGGGGAGAAATGAGAGAGGGGGTGTGAGGGGTGAGATACAGGTGAGGGGATGAGAACGGGGTAGGGTGAGATACAGGGGAGAGGAGGGGGAATAGAAGGGGTGATGGGGGGGAGATCAGTGGTAGAAGAGAAATGATTGGGGTGAGAGAGAGGGAGAAGAGATGGAGGGGGGGGGGGGTAATTGAGGTGATGGGTAGTGGTGGGGGAAATATGGATCAGGTGAAAGGGGGGAGGAGGTGGAGGGAAGAGGGGGTAGAGGAAGATTGGGGTAATGAGAGAAATTCGGTGGTGGGGGGATACAGAAGGAGTGGGAATGGGAGGGGGGGAGAAAAGGGAGGGAGGGAGATATAGGGGAGTGATGGGGAGAATTCAGTAGTGGGGGAGATATGGGAGAGGGATGAGAGGGAGTGATGGGGAGATATCATTGGTACGGGGGGGGGTGACATGGA
>NC_051419.1:16050568-16051199 GCF_015228065.2 Penaeus monodon | reverse complement strand
ACTCGGGTGACGGGGAAAATTCAGTGATGGGGGGGATATGGGAGAGGAGTGGGGGAGGAGAAAGAGGGAGGTGGAGGGGAATAGGGGAATGGGAAGAGATATGGCAGAGGGGAAGATATAGCATGAAATAGAGAGGTATTTGTGGGTAACTAATACAATTACTAAATGGTAATGAAGGATGAAACACATTTTTTTATCATTAAAGCGAAAATAATTGCAACACAACTTACACATAAAGCAGATGAAAGGAGTCCATTTCTTTTCATTAAAAAACAATATTCTTATGTACTAAACATATCAATATATGGCAATAAGATTATAATTTAACTATGAAAATATAATTGCAACAAACAAATGATTTCTTTGCAAAGGAAACAAAGGAAACTAAAAGGAAAAAAAAACAAGCAATAAAAAAAATCAAACAAAAGATAAAACCACAAAATATAAATAAATCCTATTTCTTAAATTCACCCGAACTCCTTTAATCTTGCATGGAAAAAGCTTCAGCAATTACTAAACAAAAGCAAAATAAAACCTAAAATAAAGAATTAAAAAAAAGCGAACATCTACCAAGAAAATGTTTAACTCCGGACGGGCTGGAGACAAAAGCACAAGAAGTTATTTATTCATG
>NC_051419.1:16049221-16049996 GCF_015228065.2 Penaeus monodon | reverse complement strand
TATAAAAGCTACAAAACTACTAAAAACTATAAAAAATAAAGAAAATAATAAAAACAAGACAAAGAAAGCAAATCTAAACAAGATCTAAAAAAGAAATAAAACAAAAATAAAAGACGAAAAAAGCGCAAAAACAGAAGAGCGCAACGACAAACAAACAAAAATAGGACACCACTCTTAACTCTCCCCTTCCCCCCCTTATCCCCCCTCTTACCCCCCACCCCCCCCTTTTACTTACGTCTTCCTCGGCGCATCCACCTCGGCTTCGTCTCTCCGCTCTCCTCGCTCGACGCCACGGCAACCGCGATGGCCAGAGATCTGTGGATGAGGTGGATGAGGTGGGTTGAGTGGATGAGGTGGGTTGAGTGGATGAGGTGGGTTGAGTGGATGAGGTGGGTTGAGTGGATGAGGTGGGTTGAGTGGATGAGGTGGGTTGAGTGGATGAGGTGGGTTGAGTGGATGAGGTGGATAATTGGTTAAGTGGATTGGGTGCATGGGGTGGATCATGTGGACTTGGTGGATTAACTGGATCAGGAGGATGAGTTGGATTAAGTGGTTAGGGAATCGAGTGGATCAGACGGATTGGGTAGACAAAGTGGATTTGGTATATGATTTGGATATGAGGAGATGGTGGAAAGACAATGTGATTGGTTGGTGTGCGTGTGCGTGTGCGCGCGCGTGTGACCATGTATGTAATAGAATTAAGGGCGGGGAGTTTGATCACTATCTGTAGGTGCGTTGGAGTCACTGGGTATCAAGGTTGAAACTCGCATGTTCA
>NC_051419.1:16048657-16048912 GCF_015228065.2 Penaeus monodon | reverse complement strand
TTCGAAAGAACTTACAACAGCAGTAATTTAATTCGACCGTCCATGTTCAGTATAGCTAGTAGGCTTCTCGAACTGAACGAAGTAACTTGCAAATGAGCGAAATTCAGAGAAGAATGACAAGACTAAACTGAAAAGAGCTATTGTCTCTCAGTGCATCGTCCTTTTCGTTCTTTCTTCTTCAGTTCCTTCGAGACCTGCAAAATAATTTTTTCTTTTATAATCAGAATTACTTCAAAATCGAATAAACTTTTTGAG
>NC_051419.1:16047229-16047396 GCF_015228065.2 Penaeus monodon | reverse complement strand
TATCTCGCGTATGGCCTGAAGGTGCAATGCCTCTCGCCCCTCCTCTGTGACCGCAAATACCCGCTTCCTTATATGGGCATGTGTGAGGAATCCGCGGCCGGTGGGCATAAGGAGGCAAAAGCTGTTGGTCATTTTAGTCATTTTAACGCTTTTTTTTAAGGGGGGTT
>NC_051419.1:16046770-16046872 GCF_015228065.2 Penaeus monodon | reverse complement strand
TAGGGGAAGAGGAGAAAGAAAACAGTAAGACGAGGCAGAAAATAAAAGAATAATTGTAATAAAGACAAATTATTGTAGAGAGGAAACAAAAAGAAAGAACGA
>NC_051419.1:16044327-16044560 GCF_015228065.2 Penaeus monodon | reverse complement strand
GGGGATTAAGACAGTTATTGTAAGAACGGAGAAAAAATAAACATAAAAAATATGTTTCCTGGAAAGTGAATGACGGGAGAGGAAGTGCAAAAGAAAGCTTAAAAGAGAAAAAAGGAAAAATTGCAATAAAAAATGCAGTTCTTTTTTCGAGGAGAAAGGATAATCGTCAAACCACTTGAAAAGATTTACATATCCCCGAAGCAACTTGAAAAAAAATACGCATATGCTCGCGA
>NC_051419.1:16043919-16044129 GCF_015228065.2 Penaeus monodon | reverse complement strand
TTTTCCTTCTCCTTCCCTTATTTGACTTTTTTCTCCCCTGCCACTCGCCTAACAAGCTCTTGGGGCGGACGGTGCTACCAGAGCAACTTAAAGTCACGATAAAACTGCCAGCGAGAAAAAATATGCATCAAAGTTAAAAGATATTAGTGTTACCCCCCTCAGGAATCCGTTTTCTATGAGGCGCTCGAAAACAATTCAAGGTCAGATAGT
>NC_051419.1:16043708-16043889 GCF_015228065.2 Penaeus monodon | reverse complement strand
CGACTAAAATAGCTGTTTTCGAGCGGAAAGATTGTGTTGATAAAGGATTTTTTAAATATTACTAATTTTACTGATAAGGACGTATGCTTAGTACATTAAGAGGTAGAACTTGATTGTATAATTACGTTACTTACATATGCATATGGCAACCTTAAGTATGTCTAACAGTATCGCTTCCCTA
>NC_051419.1:16043158-16043521 GCF_015228065.2 Penaeus monodon | reverse complement strand
CGCGATAATCAAATATCATTTTCCATATAAAATCCAGAACCCCCCTCCAAAAAAAAAAAATCAGTACCAGAAAGTCTAATCCCATAATTATAATCCCACAATAATAATATTTATAATGCTCTCACCACAATGCATTCCAAGGCCGACGAAATACCTAAAGCCAGTCCATAAAAATAATCACCAAAAATACCTACTGAATGTTATTTTTTCTTGCTTCCCGAATGCAGATCAGAAGCCAAATAGACACACGTGACTCACCAGTACCCAGTGCTGTGTTGTTTGCAAAGTGACTGGCGAAAGATTGCGAGCTGCAGGTGGAGTGAGAAAGAGGGGATGGGAAAGAGATGGAGAATGAAGGAGGGA
>NC_051419.1:16042157-16042255 GCF_015228065.2 Penaeus monodon | reverse complement strand
GCGCTCATATTCACCGCTTGAATCTTTTTTTACAAATCCCAAAAATTGTGATAAAACCAATGTTTTCTGAAATTCCGCTGTCACCAGCCATTAGGGGA
>NC_051419.1:16041573-16041809 GCF_015228065.2 Penaeus monodon | reverse complement strand
TTCAATATTATAGTTTTCGAGAAAAATCTTTTTTTTTCTCCAAAATAAGGTGCAAGGGGGACAAACTAAAAAAATATACATATTTTAGACAAATCGACATTGGTGGTTCTTTCGCTTGAGTCTGAGAAGTTGCAGTTGCACCAGATGGGTTTCAAAAATGTAGTTAGGTTGCAAAACATTCGTGATGTCTATCTGTCCCATTTTTTAGTTGTTTGTATTTTTTGTCTGTCATTTAA
>NC_051419.1:16041261-16041443 GCF_015228065.2 Penaeus monodon | reverse complement strand
CCTGTGTATCTGTTTATCTACATCTATTATTTCTGTCTGACTGCATATGACTATTTATAAATTCTATTACTTGGGTGACAATTGACAAACCACAGAAAAAAGACAGATCGTGATAGAAAAATAAATAAATAGAACAACTGAAAAACAACAGGGGAAAGATGGTAGACAGATAGATCGAAATA
>NC_051419.1:16040736-16041218 GCF_015228065.2 Penaeus monodon | reverse complement strand
AAAAAGACAATAGTTTAATTAGATCGATCTACATTTATCGATAGATGTGTAATGCATATATCCTACATGAATTTATTTTTATGCAGTTATTACATTATCTATTATATAAAATATTTATATTATATATATTTATATATATTAATATTATAGTTCATATATTTATTATATATTATATTTTATATAAATTTTTATATATTATATTTTTAATAATTTTTTAAATATATATATATAATTAAAATTTATTATATTTATTTGTGTTGTGTTGTTGGTGTGTGTGTGTGTGGTGTCGCGGTGTGTGTGTGTATATATTTTTTATATTATTTATATATATTATATTATTTAATATATAGTAATATATTATTAAATATAATTTTTTTTATATATTGTATGATGTATTTTTTACATTTTTTTATTATTTTTAAAAAAATATTTTTATTATCCTTCTATATATATATATAATTTTATTTTTTTTATTTTTTGGG
>NC_051419.1:16040410-16040615 GCF_015228065.2 Penaeus monodon | reverse complement strand
CTGCAACAATTATGTTCATGGCACACAGCCCGTATGTTTACGCGTATGCATGTTGTTTTTTTTAATAAAAAATCTGCTCTTGTTTCTTACACGAGGCGTCTTTTTTTTTCCTGTTCTGACATTCGAGGGGCAAACGTCTTGTGGTTGTCCCCTTGTCGTCCCCTTTTGGGAAAATGCGCTGTCAGTTCTCCCCGGCGTTTTATCG
>NC_051419.1:16037501-16037627 GCF_015228065.2 Penaeus monodon | reverse complement strand
GTTTTTTCCGCCCTCTCTCTGTCTCTCTAAAATTTTTGGGTCCGGGCCCGGTTCCCGCCCACTCTCCGGGGGTCCCCGGGGCCCCCCTTTTTCTGTCGTTTTTACGGTCTGGGGGCCCCCCGGGGG
>NC_051419.1:16037213-16037435 GCF_015228065.2 Penaeus monodon | reverse complement strand
CTTTTCGCTCTCTCCCCTTCTACCCAATTTATCATCTATTTTTCCCCAAAATCTATCTTTTCTCCACGGCCCCCCCCCCTTTTGTAAAAACGACCCGACATTTTTGGGGGGGCCCCCAGGCACCAAGGTTTTGGACGCATATCCCACCCGCGGGGTGCACCGGGGACTGGCCAGAACACCCCACACCCCCACATACAACCTCCCCCCCCAAAATCCGGCCTC
>NC_051419.1:16037088-16037165 GCF_015228065.2 Penaeus monodon | reverse complement strand
CCCCCCAAAAGGGGAAAAAAACATGAGAACCCCCCTTTGGGGGAAAGGGGCCCCGGTGGGGGGAGGGTAATTAAAGT
>NC_051419.1:16036901-16037055 GCF_015228065.2 Penaeus monodon | reverse complement strand
GGGGCCCCTCCCTTTCCCCTCCCCCCTTTGGGCCCGTTTGGAAAACCAGGGGCGCACAGAGGGCCCTGTTTTTCAAAATTTTGTTAGGGGTTTTTTGCTGCTGTCAGCTTTTTTTGAAATCCACTAAAGGGGTGTGTTAACTTTGTGTTTTTTT
>NC_051419.1:16036027-16036467 GCF_015228065.2 Penaeus monodon | reverse complement strand
ATTTATGTAAATGTTCACTATTTTCTGACTTCTTGGAAAGGGTTGTTTTTTATATTATTGGTAGGGGTATCCAGGGGGGATGCAGAAAAACAAAATAATATCCCCTTTCCCCATTATTCTTTAATTAAACAAGAAAAAAAAAGCTTCATATATAAAATAGTAATTATTTAAAGCTCAAACAGGGGTTCTAAAATTTGTAATCTGATCGCAGTCTTTTTCGTAAATTCCCAACAGAACCAAAATTTTGCTTGAATTGTTTTTAATTGTTTTTTCCGGAACCACAAATTCCCTTTTTATCCCCTCTCCCTGGCTTTCAAATCCCTTTTTTTCCCAACTGTTTCCCTGCTTTAGGGGGCCCATGGGCAAAAAATGAGGGAAAAGTTTTTTATTTTTTTTCCCATGTAAACATTTTTAATTATTTATAAGAAATTTTTAAACCT
>NC_051419.1:16035795-16035891 GCF_015228065.2 Penaeus monodon | reverse complement strand
AAACAAACAGGGCGCGGGGTGCACCCCAGACATAAAACTCATTTGTGTATTATACATGCCCAAATACAATTATAAATTTTCATATATTTTATCTTT
>NC_051419.1:16035595-16035717 GCF_015228065.2 Penaeus monodon | reverse complement strand
AAGACAACAACAGGTCCCTCCACGGCCTTGGCGATGACGAGAACAGCTCGGGAAACATTTGTCGTTGAGGGCAGAGGACACGATGATCACGTGTTTATCCTCTGAGTTTCCCCGATGCCCTT
>NC_051419.1:16035411-16035565 GCF_015228065.2 Penaeus monodon | reverse complement strand
GGGGAGTAGATGAAGAGATAGATGAATGAAAATATTAAGAAGGAGGTGACTGGATTTATTCATGATTAATGGGCGTTCGTGGGAGTTCGATTGTGTGTCAGTTGATTTACTTTTGTGTCTGTGGCCGGGGTAGAGTGGTATACGTCGCACACTT
>NC_051419.1:16034498-16035322 GCF_015228065.2 Penaeus monodon | reverse complement strand
ACAGACGAAGACAAATAGAAATCGAACGAATACACACGATAACGAGCAAACAAGCAAACAAACAAACACAAAAACAAAAAATGCATAGCCTCATTCCTAATGAGCAAGACAACAAGACTTTCCCCTAAGCCACATAAGCCACGATCAGCGGACACTCCGACAGGTACGTTGAGCCAGGGTTTGTCAAGCCGGAGTTCCCGCTTGAGGACTCGAAGTTAAGGGGGTTATGGTCACTCACATAACACTGGATCCGTCTTCTGGCGGAGTCATGCCGAATCTCGGAGAAAGATATGGAGTTTTTTTTCAATCCTTGTTCTAAGTCCCTTCGGAGACTGGCAGAAAAAGAGCAGTGCTTAGCGACTGTTGAGCGACAAGTTATCGCCTAGCGGAATGTCCCTTCCGTGAGCAATGCGATTTTTCCAACTAGCGGAAACAGACTGCCGAGTAAAAAGCAGAACATCTTTCCCGCAAAGCATTCATCTGCTTCTGCTACGAAACCCCGATTCCCCAAGCAGCTAAAACAGGCCGTGAAGTGCGCAGTAACGCCGGCGGGACATCCTCCCCAAGGGCGATGATTCCGATGCCTTTGACGCCGATTCCCCTTATGAGGCCGAAACGCTTCTACACCGCCTTCCGCAGGAGGAACTGGAGCCGAGTGAGGACGGCGAGAGGGATTTAGACAGAGGACAGGCACTCCTGAAGCTTCTACGTGTCTCGATAGCGCCTTCGAGGCAGCCTGGAGGAGGGGGAGCGGGCAGCAGGAGGCCGAAGTTGGAGGGAAGCAGCAGCGCCCTTGTCGCCTGAGATGCACGAGGCCAAGGGTG
>NC_051419.1:16034377-16034458 GCF_015228065.2 Penaeus monodon | reverse complement strand
TAAAGCATGATAAACTGGCAAGGTACAAAGTAGGTCGATGATTATATATGTGAACATGGGAAAAGCTGCTGCTGAAGAAGA
>NC_051419.1:16033458-16033977 GCF_015228065.2 Penaeus monodon | reverse complement strand
AGAATCATTGTTTAATTCTTATCAAAATAACCACACTACTGCATTAAATCTACTTAAGATTAATCCCTTGCATTCACACACAACCAAATTGTCACCAGCCAACCGTAATCCAAAAAGAACTATTGTGTTGCATGCACTTAGGCAACTTGACCTTTGACCTGTTTTATGGTCGCATAACCTTCCTTAATCCGGGACTTTCCCCCGGCCCGAGCAGGACCTTGTTAATAGGACGTTGTATAAGGTATAAGGGAGGGACGTATGATTAGTTCTTGTTAAGAAATTTTCTGGGTGTCCTTCGGAAACAGGACGGTTAGATTCTTGCAGGACGGTTAGATTCAAAATTCAAAGTTGGAAATTCGTTTGTCTCCGCAGCACATAATTAACGGACGCTTAGATTCAAAATAAGATTTTTTTTTGTCTCTGCGGAGCTTAATTAAGTTTAAAATTCAAAGGTAGAAGTTCCTAACCGTCCATTAAATTCTAAAACTGGAAATGCATTTGTCTCTGTTGTGTTTAAAG
>NC_051419.1:16032967-16033144 GCF_015228065.2 Penaeus monodon | reverse complement strand
ACAAATACGGATATAAGCATCATATAGCAACCAACGCACGTATTTTCGACTCATCTCCCGACCGCAGTCACGCAGTCATTCAGATAAACGTTTTTGGCTGCAGGTGGCAGGTCACGGAAGCTGCCTGTTGCTTAGATGTAAAGAGGTTCATAAAATTAATTCATGGAGGGCAAGGTC
>NC_051419.1:16032075-16032408 GCF_015228065.2 Penaeus monodon | reverse complement strand
AAGTGAGATAACATAATGGCCACAAACCTTACCATCAACATGTTTGTTATAGCCCCCCTCCCTCTCAAAAAAAAAAAAAAAACATGGCACACAAACACACTTAAGAAACCATCAAAACGAAAAAAAAGAACATAGATAAAATCATCTTCCCGTTCTCCATTGAGCTTAAGCCAGCAAAAGTTTCGAAGCCGGCAAAAACTTGACCAGGCTAGAAATAACACCCAGACGCAAACGACTCTCGCAACACGGCATACCCACCTGCCGGCCGAGGTCAAACAGGGTCAGGCCATACCCCCTTACTGTGCCCTCCTTCTCTCCGGTAGATATTCACTA
>NC_051419.1:16031412-16031999 GCF_015228065.2 Penaeus monodon | reverse complement strand
GGGGGAGATATGTTGCTCACAGGAGAATTTTGAAAGGACTTCGCGCCACTGGACGAAAGGTTGTGGGAAAAGTGGTAACACTGTGGCAAAAAGACACGTTTCGGGTTGCTTGTTCAATTCATCCAATTTGTTACGTTCTTATGTCATTCGTTTCGTCAAAATCATCTGTTCAGAAGGATTTATACAAAGACGTGAGAAGGTTGTACAATAAAATACCTGTTAGCTTTTCACTGATTTTTTTTTCTCTCCTTAATTCGAAATCTTTTAAGATAAAGATTATCCTCCATACGAAAAATAATAGATAACATTTTGCAGTATAGAAATTATCGTTATCGCTTTTTTTCAAAATACTATCATGAATTTAATAATGTTTCCAGTTTAGGTAGAAATCTGGCATCACGGTATGAGATAGTGTGAGACGAATAACAGAGATAGGTTTTCATTATGATGTAGGTAATAGTAGTAACGGCAAAACTAATTATATATATTGAAAGAGGAAGATGTAGAAAGCTGACTCATGTTTTTTTTTGCATATATATCTTTCTGTTTCTTTGCTCTCCATTTCTAATTCTTTGGGCTTCTCTTGT
>NC_051419.1:16030969-16031059 GCF_015228065.2 Penaeus monodon | reverse complement strand
GACCGGTTTTTTATTTTGTTCAGTACTGATGCACCAAGACGGCGATTTCAACGCCAGCGATGGATGAAGGAACGAAATTTCCGGCAGGTG
>NC_051419.1:16029514-16029863 GCF_015228065.2 Penaeus monodon | reverse complement strand
TGTAAACAAAGACCAATAATAAATTAAAAGTATGTTTTAAAAAAAATCCCACTGAAAAATTCTGCTACTTCTTCGTCTCAGAAATTCATGGATTTTAGTGCACACTCCAGAAGGCAATCATTCTCCCAGCACGCGGTCGGCTAGCAAGATAAAAAGTGGTTTTGGTTATTAAAGAAATTGGCTCATTAGATTATGAATATAATTACGGCAAATGTCAATCTGAGAGTCTTTTTTTTTATCTCTCTTACAAATGTTTATTTTGAGTCCGTTATAAATGTTAGATTTTATTACATTCGTATGATACAGATAACTGGCATCGATTAATGACTAACATACATTTACGTGTATG
>NC_051419.1:16025608-16025692 GCF_015228065.2 Penaeus monodon | reverse complement strand
GCTTTCTCTCTCTTCCTCTCACAGCCAAAGAAAAACGAAGAGCCAAATACGCTAAAGAGGAAAACAGACCCAGAAGGAGAGGCA
>NC_051419.1:16024847-16024927 GCF_015228065.2 Penaeus monodon | reverse complement strand
GACCTAGGAAAAACTGTGACGTCACGGGATTGGCATTCGCTTGATCTCTTTATCGGCGATTATGATGACTCATCTTTCCG
>NC_051419.1:16023570-16024151 GCF_015228065.2 Penaeus monodon | reverse complement strand
AGATATTACTAATGATAAAAAAAGTTTTCTCTACTGAATCACCTTCCTTCTCAAAACTAGGCCAGTGCATGACCATTTCTTCTCAGTCATGCGAGGAATTTTTGCAGGGCGAGGCTTGTGTCAGACACGAGAGGAATATCATTATTTTTTTTACATCTTTTAGTTTTTTTTATGTGTTCTATTATTGATTTCTTCTGCCTTTATTATCTTTATGGTTTTGTTATATATTTTTCTTGGATTTTTTTTTATTTACTTACTGCTTATGTTTTATTTTTAGATAATTATTATTATTATATTCTCTCTCTTCTGTTTGTATTTTGTTCCATTTCTGGCACATAGTGATAATCATTTGTCCATTTTTTTGATTGTCACACTATGATTAATTTTTTTTTCTTATCATTCAATTTACATTGTCTTTACCGTTATGACATTTTCTCACTTGGAAGATTTTGAAATTACTATGATATCTAGTCAGGGTGTTTTTTTCTATGTTGTTAAGACGATTTTTTTTCTTTTGCTGACAAGTGATCAGCAGTTTGTAAATGAAGAAAAAGTTAAAACTGGTATTAAATGAACTTTAC
>NC_051419.1:16023221-16023402 GCF_015228065.2 Penaeus monodon | reverse complement strand
TACCAATTTTTTCTTTCTTCCATTTTTTTGGTTCTTTTTTTTCTCCTCTTTTTGTAATCTTCCTCCATCTTCGAATTCTGGATATGCGCCTTTGAGTGTTCGTATCGTGTTGATGGCGATCCGAAAAAAGAATTTGCAGTATCATTTCCCTCATTAACACGGAGATTACTTTAACTGGATT
>NC_051419.1:16022680-16022857 GCF_015228065.2 Penaeus monodon | reverse complement strand
ACGACGGAAGCTGGGGGATGGAAAATATAAAATAATAATGATAATCTTAGAAAATAAGACTAAGAAAAAGAAAGACATAAGTACAGAGGCTCGAATAGGTAGAGAATAATACGCAGTTTGTGGTGTACTTTTACGGGCATGGGCTGAAGGGAAACAGTTATGAAAATTAGACGGATG
>NC_051419.1:16021831-16022282 GCF_015228065.2 Penaeus monodon | reverse complement strand
ATGCTGAATCATAATCATATCCCATCCTAACCTCCGTTACTTAATGATATATTGTGACAATTAATTCGCCTTTAGTCATGGTTATATCTCTTTGTCTGTACTGTCTAGTGCCGAAATAAATCTTTATTCTTTGAAGACTTTATAGTACTTTTATTTATCTCTGAGGTATTTTATCTAACTAGCAATATTAAATAATTTTCACATTACCTTTGCATAACCATGACCGATGATTATTGTATCAATGGATTCCTCACAGCCTCTAGTACACATGTACGTAGGAATTATGCCATGTAGGAAACCCCCCCCCCCCCCCAACCCCAGATCCCCACACCTATGGCCTCGATAGCATAGAAAGTACCAGGAAAACTGCGGAGTCATATAACAGTAACATACTTACTTACTGAAGATACCTCCCTATACTAAACTCCCTGCGACCACCTCAACCCGCCCC
>NC_051419.1:16021456-16021672 GCF_015228065.2 Penaeus monodon | reverse complement strand
CCCCCCCAGGACAGCCCCCTGCAATAGACAATAAAATGACTGATTCTGTGTATGTTATTCATATTTTACCCCGCAATTTCCTGCGGCATACTTTCGATATATTTGGAGAGTGGAGAGTGAGAGGAATCCAGTATGCGGTTATGCGAAGGTATTCGAAAAAGAAATGCCCAGTATTATTGCATTTACGGAGTCTGTTAATTTAGCTGTATGTTAGAG
>NC_051419.1:16021088-16021196 GCF_015228065.2 Penaeus monodon | reverse complement strand
CAGTCATCACTGTACCCAAGCTGCGAAACCTAACTTGTCAAACTTGTTCTTGTTTGTGAAATCTTCGGCGAATCAACTTAAGCAACTGGTTCTATCTGCTGCAGACTT
>NC_051419.1:16020824-16020949 GCF_015228065.2 Penaeus monodon | reverse complement strand
ACGCTACCTGTCTCTTTTTTTTTTTTAGCATTTCCCTCCGACAAGAGGGGAAGCGTGTAAACGTAATTAAATAACGAATGTGTGAGTAATGAGTTAGTAGAATGAGTAAGTAGATAGCTAAATGC
>NC_051419.1:16020645-16020752 GCF_015228065.2 Penaeus monodon | reverse complement strand
TCCCTTTCGGTCAGACGCTCGACGTAAAGTTTTGTTGATACTTTACCTATCAACACCTTCCTATTTGTTTAGCTTAATGTTATATATACTATGTGTAGGTGTATACG
>NC_051419.1:16020443-16020566 GCF_015228065.2 Penaeus monodon | reverse complement strand
GATTAATGATGAAATTCCTCACGACATTACATTACATATCTGGTGTGATGAACAATTTGGATATAGCTAGGAATATAGTTAGAGATGGCTTAAAAAAAGATTGCCTTTCAAAGGCAAAGTCCA
>NC_051419.1:16019361-16019533 GCF_015228065.2 Penaeus monodon | reverse complement strand
TGGACTTTACCTTTGAGAGGCAATTTTTTTTTCTAAAGTAATTCTAACTATATTCCAGTTACATCCAAATTGTTCATCACACCATATATTGTAATGTGATCCCAGTAGACAACAATGTAAAAAAATTCATCATTAATCATATATATCATTAATCATTTGTCTTATTTGATTT
>NC_051419.1:16018962-16019329 GCF_015228065.2 Penaeus monodon | reverse complement strand
TTAGATATGTTCGCTTTCGAACGGTTTTGGTGGGAAATCTTTCTCGTCTTTTTACGGTCTAATAATTCAAAAAAGGTGACAAATAGGAAGAAATAACGATAGTTATTAGGTTAGCAACAGCTATTGTAATATTTCAGTCCTATTTCATTCTTAAGCGTGACAAGGGACATTTTTATCTGGTTTCCTAGGGGCAAGCTTTGATTTTTACGCTCTTCAGTTCTCGCTGATCTTAAAATCTCTCTTTTAACGTGTATATATCAAATTTATAATATGTTCCCTTGTTGTCAAGCAAGATTCAACATTGTTCTTTCGTATAAAAGAGCTACTGATCATTTGTGACGTGACAGTGAGCGATTATTTGATGCGT
>NC_051419.1:16018103-16018447 GCF_015228065.2 Penaeus monodon | reverse complement strand
TCCGAGTGTTGCATTCAAAAGTTAAATCTATGACTAAACCCAAAACAAAACCAGGCAACACATCTCTGAAAGATAAAGATGGAAATGTAGTCTTAGAAAAAAAAATAGTTAAATATATTCCGGAACTTTTTAATGACAACCGGACTGAAAATTAAACACAAAGTAGTAGTAACAGGAAACTTACAGGAAATTTTTAAATATGAGAAAATGAAAAGGCTGTCAAGACTATGAAGCCTCGAAATAGCTGCTGACCGTGATGACATCTCTAAAGAAGTGATAGAAGCTTGTGAAAATAGTGGAATCGCCAAAATTCAAACTTTAGGAATCAAGATCTATAAAAGTGT
>NC_051419.1:16016847-16017798 GCF_015228065.2 Penaeus monodon | reverse complement strand
AACGATGCAAGACTTACAAACTATTGGTTTTGATGAAAAAGAGATTGTTGAAAGAATTACAACGGGAATAAATGACAGCAATATGCATTAATGTAGAGTGGACACACATCGAACTTATTGTCCGCCAAGAAAGTACTCTCTTTATGCTGAGATTAGCATGAGAAGAATGACGGTGAGGGGAAAATTTACTATCAATGGTGGACCTCCATCGAACATTAAATATGCTGATGATACTGTCATTATTTCAGATGATAAAGAAGACCTTCAAAGTTTGTTAACTGTTTTGGAAGAAGAAAGTGGAAGAAGAGTTTTAAGTATCAATAAGAAAAAGACAAAGATAATGTTTTTTTTTCTAGCAAGAAAGCAAACAATCCAGGATGTCACCTAAGCATCAACAACGAGTCAGAAGAACAAGTCCAGAAATTGGAATATCTAGGTATCTGTCAAGTGATGGCAGATGTGATACAGAAGTTTTAAAAATGCTAAAGCTAAAAAAAAAAAAAGAATCAGTGACAAAAGAATTATTCTGACGAACAAGAAAATTAGCCAGGAAAAGATTTTTAAAATGTTACATCTGGTCGAAAATACTTTATGGAGGGGACGCATGGACCATAAGTAATAAAACGAAAAAGCGCATTGACGCCTTTGAAATGTAGTGATATCAGAGCATGCAAAAAGTTTCTTGGACAGAAATGCAAACTAACAGGAAGACAGAAAAAGGATGAAATGTGTCATAGAAAGGCAACTTGAACTTCTGGGTCACATAATGAGAGAAGACGAAGAGGAAACCATAAATTGAAGGAAAGATGGAGGGTTGCAAGAGCCAGAGGGAGACAAAGAGAGACCCTATCTTGACTTAGCCACCGCATCTGGCCGAACCAAGACCGAGCTCCTATATCTTACTCAGGGGCGTTCAGGAGAATAGTTGCTAACGTCAGAACTCGACTGGGC
>NC_051419.1:16016177-16016368 GCF_015228065.2 Penaeus monodon | reverse complement strand
ATCAATTCAACCGTACAATGTGACAGAATCAGCTGACAATCACAATAGGAAATTCTGCGCAGGAATATTGTTGCAAGTTGCTTGACTGGGGCGGCTTGCAATCAGCAGCTCTTGTTTGTTGAAGGTTCGTGACTCGATCTCCCTTTTGTGAAGGAATAAGTTCTGTGTGCTATTGTTTTCTTATGATTACG
>NC_051419.1:16016075-16016148 GCF_015228065.2 Penaeus monodon | reverse complement strand
ATTTATCTTTTTTTACTGAAGGCCAGTTGATGTGATATGTTTATTTTGTTTAGCTGTAATGTGTTTTTGTGCA
>NC_051419.1:16015353-16015542 GCF_015228065.2 Penaeus monodon | reverse complement strand
AAGATATGATACATAGATGAACTGATAAACAGGCAAACAGGTACAAGAATACTATAGATCGTATATCAAATAATAGCAGACGGTCGAAGATTTAAGTAAGGCAGACAAACAGACAGGTAATATACAGATGATAAATGGGAGACATGTGTCAGGGTCTACTTGCGTGTATTTACTAACAGTTTATTCTTC
>NC_051419.1:16015141-16015253 GCF_015228065.2 Penaeus monodon | reverse complement strand
CTTAGAATGTGGAGAGAGAGACAACAAGAGCGAAAGAGAAGAGGGAAAAAATGGTAAGCATATCGTCGGTGGAACAGACATACATATCTACATAAAAAAGGTAGTCAACTCA
>NC_051419.1:16014815-16015094 GCF_015228065.2 Penaeus monodon | reverse complement strand
GTATAAACAAAATCACAAGCAAAAAAAAAAAAATACAAATGATACCAGAAAAAAAATACAAAAAAAACAAAAAAAATATAAAATTGATAGATAAGGAGACAGACAGACAAATAAGGACAAACACGAATAATAATCGGTAGAAACGTGTTTTTTTTAGGCGTGGGACAATAAATCATTTGAATCGATCATTTTTTTGGTATTTACGAGCTGAAGCGAGCGAAAATTTCTTAAGTGTAGAATGGATGATTAATGTATACATTTCTTTAAGGCCTTGCGGTA
>NC_051419.1:16014638-16014765 GCF_015228065.2 Penaeus monodon | reverse complement strand
TTTAGGTGAGGGAGTGGAATTGAACGAGGTTGGGAAGGAGAGAGGGAAGAAGGAACAGAATGAGAAAGTGAGACAGAGATGGGAAAGACAGACAGGCAAACAAAAGTTAAGATAGACAGAAATTGAT
>NC_051419.1:16014330-16014544 GCF_015228065.2 Penaeus monodon | reverse complement strand
AGCGAAGCAAAGAAAAGAGAAGAGAAGAAAAGGAAAGACAGAGAAAGAGGGATACAGAAGAGTATAGCTAAGCTATTTCAAATCTACGTCATCTCTATTATGCATGGAGTTAATGCTTCTTCGTATTTTATGAACCGAGTACACACACCTGATTACCCTAAGGCTGTACATCAATCAGTCACTTACACATGAGTAAACATATACATAAGTCAAG
>NC_051419.1:16013695-16014176 GCF_015228065.2 Penaeus monodon | reverse complement strand
GCCCTATCCTCAGCCCACCCGTACACATTTTACGCGAAAATAAACATATTCTTATGAACTTCTATTTTATCTTTTTTTTACGATTCTTTCTCCTCTGGGGAAAAGGCTATTTACTGATAATCATTGAAAAGAACATCAGATGTATATCATCACCAAAGAATATATTATCGGGTACCCTGCAGTTTTACAGAAGGAATAAAGCAATTTTATGTGTGGATAAAAAAAAATCCGCATGTCAGTCTTACAAAACCTTTTATTTCTTTTTTTTACAGCTGATGAGCAAATAAACAAATAATCCAAACCTATCTGGCGAATAAAATAGCATTTCCCTTTCTCAACACAGGATCGTCTTTATTTTGTAATTCTGCAAAATATATATATTTTTTAGGATTAATACTTGGAATATGAATCGCTTTTTTACATGAATACTGAACTGACACAAATATGTAGACGTATCCCAATACATTCCACGTAATTACAT
>NC_051419.1:16012511-16013163 GCF_015228065.2 Penaeus monodon | reverse complement strand
CCTTTGAATGTCCTGATAACTATCATTTTCCTTATACGTTCACTCAAACACGGACATGTTGCAACATCAATTGACATACTGCATTATTTCTCTTTTTCCTTTTGATGTTGACGAGTACCTTGCTGAGTTAAGATGTGACAATGGTAACAGGTCCTGAATTCAGCTGATTGATGAGGTGGATTGAGGTAGGGAAAATTCAGCTAGTGATTATGATAGTCAGCTGGTTATGATTAGTCTGAATTTGTCTACCGGAGATCCATCTGAATATTACGCAAATAGACAGAAATGAAGAGTGGATAACTTTACGTGATGTAGATTTTGATATATTTTTTTATGGAAAATGCGTCAATTATATGTGTTACATTGTGAAATTTTTCATTTTTACATTATACATTTTTTTTCTCTACTTTTGACACATCTCTCTCTTCATTGACACAGAAGCCACCCAACGTACTACAAGACATAAATCATTTTTATTGACTAATCTGGCTCTAAAATAGCTGGTGGTGACTTGAGAGCCGAACGCAGGTCAGGCGAGGTCAAGGGGAAGTATACAGGTGCAAGAGCTCTTCTGTTGCCAAGTAAGGTCGTGGGCACGCCAGGTCATCAGTCTCTCGGGTTAAAAGCTTGGTCTGCGTGGGTGAAAGTGAGT
>NC_051419.1:16012059-16012303 GCF_015228065.2 Penaeus monodon | reverse complement strand
AATCAAACAGCCACATGAAATGAACACATTTAATCCATATTATATGAGAGCCACACATAAAACTCATAAGACAGGTGACAGAGTCTTCGATCATTCACGGAAGCCAGCTGATGACTACTAGCCTGAATATTTAGCTGTACACAACATACAAAATATCGTATTTATTTGCAAGCGGTTGGGATCCACATGATTTAGAAATTGTAGAATGAGAAGTGACCACAGCATAATGAGGATAGATAGAGGG
>NC_051419.1:16011686-16011919 GCF_015228065.2 Penaeus monodon | reverse complement strand
CACTGACATTTTTACTAAGGCTGATAATAGCGATGAAATAAATCATCAATAAACCAGTGAAGTGAATAAGAAACATTACTTATTTTGTGTTTTTGACACACGATAACTTATAAGGTAGTAAAGCTATCATTTATGCAACAAACACATACCAAATTATATATGCGACAGAAAGAGAGAAAGAAAAGAACGTAGATGGCTGAACCAACGTAGCTTTAGCTCGTTGACCCTCATTA
>NC_051419.1:16011013-16011231 GCF_015228065.2 Penaeus monodon | reverse complement strand
TATCTAAATAACCACAGGACACAGGGCAAACAGGAATGAATATTCAATGGGACAATAACTGTAATATACTGTGTAGGTAATGAATAGAACAGGTAAACAGATAAAAAAATGTAGGATGTGGGCGAGAAGTAAAACAGGTAAATAGTCAAAACAAAAAGAAATGACCAAATATACTCTTAGATGATAAAAAAAATATGAACATGAATGACAAGAGTCAG
>NC_051419.1:16010657-16010793 GCF_015228065.2 Penaeus monodon | reverse complement strand
ACATGTTTTGCCTAACGGACGGCATTTGTGTAACGAGTTCTCAAAATCTGCAATCACTTCTGCAACAGGAAGATAAGTCTGGGAAGCTTCAACTTGTCTGCCTTGTCACGTGTCTTAATGTTTGCCTGTAGACTTA
>NC_051419.1:16009851-16010272 GCF_015228065.2 Penaeus monodon | reverse complement strand
TAGTAAGGCATCAAACTTCAAAATATCATAAAAATGAATTTAATTATGATGAATCGAAATGTTAGCCACAAACAAAAAAGTGAAAAAAACAGCATC
This sequence comes from Penaeus monodon, assembly GCF_015228065.2. NCBI lineage: Eukaryota > Metazoa > Arthropoda > Malacostraca > Decapoda > Penaeidae > Penaeus > Penaeus monodon. The sequence goes on along the minus strand of NC_051419.1, from coordinate 16,010,176 downwards.
AGAGTGTTTGTATATAAGCATGAACATAAGTACATGTAACGCATATCAATAACTAATAAGAATCCTGCCTATCTAACACAATCAAGAAGCCCCGCCATCATCACAAAGCAATTAAAGCGTATTTTTCACTCTAAGAGACCGCTTTTCCAATAGAATTTAAATACCAAATATCAAATATTGATTGACGAGATAATGAACACGCGCTAATATCCTGGGGACTGGTTTTAATACGACGCCACAAGGGCTCCGCCGGCGGTTTATTACAAATAAAGAAGTGGATAATAATAATAGATGAATAATATTCCACTTTGTTTATATGTAAGTG
>NC_051419.1:16008755-16009095 GCF_015228065.2 Penaeus monodon | reverse complement strand
TCCAGACTACCCGACGAGTTGTTGACAAATCACGTATTAAATCACAGGCTCCAATCACGTCCAGTACAAACTACCCAAGTTACGTCAAAGTGTATCCTATTCCCCTTAGGGTTCAATCTGTTCATGTCTCAAGTGAACAGATTAAACTTGTGGAACTTGTTTTACTAAGCGAAAACTAGTTACAAACAACCCCTGCCTGATGAGACGATGACCTCTGTATAGCGACTGAAACCTTAATGTTGAAAATAGCTGTGGTCTGACTGGTGGTTTTCCTTTTATATACAGAGTGGGTGTTTGTGATTTGCTACTGAAAGGGTTAAGGAGGATTTGGGCATGCTTG
>NC_051419.1:16008275-16008593 GCF_015228065.2 Penaeus monodon | reverse complement strand
GTGATTGCATTAGATAGCATTAATAACCTTTCTCTGTTTAATAGCGCCCAAATCAATACCACTGAACCGATTTTAGAAGAAAAAAAAGACAATAATTAATGACATAAAAAACATAACATTAGTGAGCAAACACACAACATACAATTCGCAAGGCAATAAAAGAACATCACATTATCAAAAATAAAACCCAAGAACACAAAATAGCATCATAGGTGCGTGGCGGGATACAGCATGGGCAGCAGATATGGTGATCGATATAGAAAAAGTTCATCGCTTGAACTTTGGGTAAATGTTAAACAGCAATCATGGCATCGGCAG
>NC_051419.1:16007114-16007716 GCF_015228065.2 Penaeus monodon | reverse complement strand
TACCTTACGAGACCGGCAGTAACGGCCACACAACTATCCCGTTAATAGGTAGTCGGTCTCAGCGTTCTTACAACGGGATATTGGGACATTCGAGACGAGGAAGAACCCGCTGGGAAGGCCTATGAAAAGCCGGGGTTGATTGGGGGAGGAGATAGAAAGGGAGATGAGGAGGGGGTGGGGAAGGGAGGGAGAATTGAAAATGAGGAGCGGGGATGGGAGAGAGAGAAAGGGAGAAGAGACGGGAAGGGAGGGAGGGAGATGAGAGGATGCGGAAGGGAGGGAGAGAGACAGGGATTGGAAAGGAAGATTGGGTGATGCGGTGGGAAGAGAGAAAGGACGATGAGGGGAAAGGAGAGAGATTTGGAGATAAGGGTGCAGAAGGAAGAGAGAGAGAAAGGTAGTGAGGAAGGTAGGAGGGGGAAATGGAAATTAGGGGGGGGAAGGTAGATGAGGGGATGCGGAGGGAGAGAGATAGGGATTGGAGGGGAAAATTGAGTGATGCAGAAGGAAGAGGGGGAAAGGGAGATAAGGAGGGGGGAAGGGAGGGAGAGAGATAGGGATTGGAGTGGAAGATTGAGTGATGCGCAAGGAAGAGAGGGAAA
>NC_051419.1:16006317-16007026 GCF_015228065.2 Penaeus monodon | reverse complement strand
GGTAGATGAGGGAATGGGAAAGGAGGTGATGAGAGATAGAAAGAGATGAGGAGGGCGGGAAAGGGAGGAAGAGGAGAGGGTTGAGGGAGGATGAAAGAGGATGCGGAAGGAAGGAAGGGGAAAGGGGGAGAGGGAGGGAGAAGAGGAGGGGGTTGAGGGATTGGAAAAGGAATGAAGAACTGAAGGAGGTGGAAAGGAGAGGGAGATAGAGCAGGGCAAATAAGAATGGGAGCAGGGAGACTGTAGGACTGAAGGATGGGGGAGGGGAAAAGAAGGAGGGAGAGGGAGAAGAAAGAAGATATAAGAATAGGAAGGAAGGGGAACTGGGGGAAAGGGAGAGGAGGAGAGAGGGAGGGAGGGAGAGCGACAGAGGGATAGTTAGGAAAAGAGAGAAGAGGGAGGAAGGAGGGAGAAAGAAAAGTGAGGGAGACAGAGAGGTGGGAGGGAAAGAGGGAGAGGAGGAAGGGAATAAGGTAGAAGGGAAACAGAAGAATGGAAGAAGGAACTGCGAAAGAAGAGTAGAAAGAGAAGTAGAAGAAAAGGAAGAACAGAATGGAAGGTGAAGAGAAGTTGAGGGAAAAGGATAATAAGAGGAGAGGAGATGAAGTGGAGAAAGGGTATGCGAGGTGGAAGAAGGAGAGGGAAAGAAAGGGTAGGAGAGGGATGGGGCCAAGAAGGATATAAGGAAAGGAAGAGAGGATTGACGGAA
>NC_051419.1:16005504-16005907 GCF_015228065.2 Penaeus monodon | reverse complement strand
AGCTTCCTTCCGCGTCCTAGACGTGACCTTCGCCTGACCTTGTATGATGAAAGGCACACGAAATACCTCTTGGAACCGCGAGTCTTACGGATAATAACTTATCTCCTTATCTATTTATCTACTCCCGAGACTGTCTTTACCTTATCCTTATCTATGGCTGAGTACGGGCAGTGTGAGAGGAACGGGGGGGGGGGGGGTAAGAGGGGAGTGAAGTATGGTAGTGTTATTAAGAAAGACGATGTCTCATTTCTTCAATGGTTTTGGTGTTTGGCAAGAACCGAATAAAAGTGAAGATAATAACGATGAAAACAAGAGGAGGAAAATCAACAAAATGGAAAGTAACAATGGTAAAAACATTAATAACGGACAAATAACTGAAATGTTATGAAATAAAGAATTGCAA
>NC_051419.1:16004824-16005438 GCF_015228065.2 Penaeus monodon | reverse complement strand
CTTAAAGCGACCGTCTGTGAATTATCAAAGAACAGCAATAGGAACATAAGAACAAAACAGTGTTATACCAAACAAATAAACAACAAAAACAACAGTATCTAGAACAATACATAATCAGTGGTCCGATGAACGAGTGTATAAATTATTTTACATATCTCGACTATTTATTGAATATGATCAATACTCTCATACCCATTACATTTTCATCACTTGCCGCATAGAGAGAGATAAAAAATGAACAAATAAAAATAAATGACTCTAAAGTTAAATGCCTTTTATTTCTAAATATGATGTTAAACTTAATACATAAAATTGTTCTAAATGATGCATGGGAAATGTAACCACTTTGTAATGATGTACTTAGGGTATAATTACCTTATTTATGGTGCAGTTTATTTAATAATTGGGCTCATGGTAATGCAATGAAGAGGTTGTTTATACCATAATGAGGTACTGTAGTTATAATTAGCTAATAAATTGGTAACGAAGTGACATAATTTATCGTTCTCTTATCTAGATAGGGAAGAAATGATAATGAAACAGAAAGCTGGTGAGAGACGGTGATAAAAAGGAGATAAGGAAGATAAAAGGGTGTTTAAAAATGGATATGGCTA
>NC_051419.1:16004728-16004795 GCF_015228065.2 Penaeus monodon | reverse complement strand
GAAAGGCTTATAGAAAGTTTAATTATCATTCCTCTTGGAAAACCTGAATATGAATTTTAAATTACAG
>NC_051419.1:16004511-16004595 GCF_015228065.2 Penaeus monodon | reverse complement strand
GTCCACAAAGCAAGGTAGTTTTATACAGGAATCTTGTGGTAGAGGCTGATACACATGAGAAAAATTATAAGTTCAATGACCTAC
>NC_051419.1:16004390-16004463 GCF_015228065.2 Penaeus monodon | reverse complement strand
ACTTGGTCTGGCGCCATCTTGAGTCCATTCCGTATCCCTTTGTCCTACCCCCCCCCCATCCCCTCTTTTTTTT
>NC_051419.1:16004109-16004316 GCF_015228065.2 Penaeus monodon | reverse complement strand
CCTACCCACATTTCCCCATTGTTATCTCTTCCTTTCTCACTCTTACTGACTCACAGAGCACTTAAATCATTCCTTCACCTCCTCCCCGTCTTTCTTCCTCCTCCTTCTCCCTCCCCCCCTCCCTACCCTCTTCCCCCCTTCCCCCCTTCCCCCCCATCCCGCCCCAGCAAGGTCAGGGCAGGTGGTTCGTTTTCTTCCCACTCCTCC
>NC_051419.1:16003161-16003253 GCF_015228065.2 Penaeus monodon | reverse complement strand
CCGAGGAAGAGTAGGCGAGGCCAAGGGAACGAGAGAGCAAGACAGGAAAGACAGCTTTCTCGACACAGAAGTTCGCTGACCTACGAGGAAGG
>NC_051419.1:16002639-16003138 GCF_015228065.2 Penaeus monodon | reverse complement strand
AGGCTCCTCAAAGTTTTAGGGAAGGCGCCAGGTTCAAGGAGTCCACCGCGATGCGCACTAGCTCTGTGACGCAGGCTAGTAGCTTCTTGTCCCAGATGCGTTTAGCTATTAGGGTCATAAGGGTGATTTTGGCGAGTGAAATAGTATTAATGATGGCATTGGTTATAATAATCATTATCATCAGCCATTGTCGGTATTAGTAACAAAAATAACTGCCAAAAAATAAGAACAAGTGAATCATCAACAACAGCAACGACAACAACAATAACATCAACAGTAGTAGAAATGCAACAACAAGAGGGACGACAACAGTAGCAACAGCAACATCATTCTCAATAATAACATAAAAGAGAGAGAGAGAAAAAAAAGAGCAATAAAAAAAACAATAATACCTCCCCCCCCTTTTCCATGTATCTAAAAGTGGTCAAGTCGCAGGCATTCATTATGAATCTATATTCAGCAATAACAAGAACATCACTGTCAATTACTCCAGTCATAT
>NC_051419.1:16001153-16002409 GCF_015228065.2 Penaeus monodon | reverse complement strand
ATTCAAAACTACGGCAACAGCAAACCAAATCTTCGTTCACCAATCTATCCACCATACCTCAAGTGTGGATGAAGTGGATAAAATACTCCACATAATACTCAGAAATGTACTCGGTTAATGTCAAAGCCTGAGCTCGTTACATATTTATTAAACCGGCGTCAAAAAGTTCGCTTCGTGTAAGTGTGGGTTGGCTGGCTTAGTAATGTGACAGAGGAAGAGGGAGAAGAAGAAGAAGAGAGGGAGAGAGATAAGGGAGAAGAGAGGGAGGGAGATAAGGGAGAAGAGAAGGATAGGGATAGGGGAGAAGAGATGGAGGGAGATAGAGGAGAAGTGAAGGATAAGGATAGGGAAGAAGAGAAGGTGAAGGATAGGGGGAGAAGAGAAGGAGGGAGATCGGGGTGAAGAGAAGGAGAGGTATAGAAGAGAAGAGATGGTGAAGGATAGGGGGAGAAGAGAAGGAAAAGGAGGGTATGGGGAAAAGGAGAGGAAAATGGCGAGGGAGAGGGGAAAAGATGAAAAGAAGAGAGAGAGAGCGAGAAAAGGAGGTAAATTTGACGAAGAGAATGAGATGGAAAAGATGAAAGACTAAAAAAGAGGAAATATAAGAGAAAGTGGGGGGGGGATAGAAGAAGACTGAGAGAAAGAGGACAAATGAGATAAAGAGAAAAAAATAGGGAAAGGGGAAGGGGGATAGATAAAGGGGAAGAAGAAATAAAGGAAAAGGAACCAGAAGAGAGAAAGACCAACGTCCCAGTCCCACCCGAGGTCTCACGTACACCACCTATTTCACCCTTAATCCCTAATCCCATCTCAGCATCAAATTTACGTCTCTAAAACCCCCACGTCTGACACCACCCCTTTACAACGCAACAAAAAGAGCAACAGCAATTCACACGGCGCTCATGTTGAATGGCCCTCAAATGATCATGCAAATCTGCAACGTTAAGAACTCTTTCTATCTTGCACGCAACTAAAAGCGACCACCTAAGACAAGAGTGAAGAGCGGACAAACACTAGTATCGCCTTAACCTTGAGTCAACCAAGATAGAGTCATCAGAGGTCAAAGTTCTCTAAGGGAAGATAATTGCAGAGGCGGTGTGCAACAGCTTATTGCATAAAAAGCTGAGCAATAACATTAGTCGATTTTTTTTCAGTGTGAATGTATAAAGATGATGGGAAATGCTTTACCACTGGTTTGACAGGGAAAAAATATTGTTATTATCATGGAAAGGGTAAACAACTCATGTCATTATAGG
>NC_051419.1:16001010-16001075 GCF_015228065.2 Penaeus monodon | reverse complement strand
TCTAACAACCTCTCAGTCAACCACAACTCACCTTAATCAGTCAACTTCCCACCCAACCAATAATC
>NC_051419.1:16000321-16000969 GCF_015228065.2 Penaeus monodon | reverse complement strand
GCCAAAAACACCAAACATTTCCAGGTTCCAATCAGTCGAATGGATTTGACTGACAGCTCCCTCCCTCCGAGCTCGACGTCAAGGGCAAAGCCGTGTCGGTAGAGATGGGAACGGACTGGGTCTGGGAATGCATTACGTGGAGGAACGCGTGTGGGCAAGATAAAGGATGGAACGAGGATAGGAGAAAGAGGAGAAGGGAATGAGAAGGAGGGAACGGGGATAGGAGAAAGAGGAGAAGAGAATGAGAAGAAGGGAACGAAGATAGGAGAAAGAGGAGAAGGGAATGAGAAGGAGAGAAGGAAGAAAGGAGAAGGGGAAGGAAGAAGGAGAAGGAGAGGAGAAGGATGAGAAGGAGAGAAGGAGAAGGAGGGAAGGGATAGGAAGAGAACTGGGAGAAGGAAGAGGAAGGAGGAGGAAGAGGAGGATAGGATGAGGAACGGGAAGGAAGGAGGAAGGGGGAAGAAGAACGAGGAAGGGGATAACGAGAGAAGGAAGTGGAAAGGGAAGGAGAAAGGTGGAAGATAAAGAGAAGGAAGAAGGAAGGAGAGAAGAGGTAGGAAGAGAATAAGGGGGAGAAGGGGAAAGGGAAGGAGGGAGGGAAGGAGGGAGGAACGCGCGGGGGCAAGGTTAGTGAGGGAACGAGGACAT
>NC_051419.1:16000150-16000221 GCF_015228065.2 Penaeus monodon | reverse complement strand
AGAAAAGTGAAAAGGGAAGATTGAAAGGGAAAGGAAGAAAAGGAGAAGAAAAAGTGCAAATAAAAGGAAAA
>NC_051419.1:15998921-15999071 GCF_015228065.2 Penaeus monodon | reverse complement strand
CGGAGAGAGAGAGAAATCAAAATAATTATAACCCATTCTCCCCTCGCCTCCCCCCCCCAAAAAAAAAAAAATCACCAGAGCCTAAAAACAACAAAACAAACAAAACATAACCAGCACCACATAAAAAAAAGACTCCAAACATACGGACGA
>NC_051419.1:15997986-15998846 GCF_015228065.2 Penaeus monodon | reverse complement strand
AATGAACCCCGCCAAGGCCATAAACAAGAATAAACAAGACCCGAGCACGGCAGCCGAGGTCACTTACCTTCCTTCCGAGAAAGCCCTTGAACTTGTGCGCGACCCTCCACTCCGCGGGGTCAAGGGCGAACTCCCCCTCGAGTAAGCTCACCCTCAAGACACTACTTGGGCCTGACTGGTACGAATTCTGGAAGTGAGATAAGGGGGATAAAGAGGGGGATGAGTAGATGATAAAAGAGGGGATGAATAGGTGAGGATAATCCTGGAAGTGAGATAAGGGGGGTAAAGATGGGAATATGTAGAAGATGATAAAACAGGAACTGGACGGGAGAGGATGGTAATGATGATAAAGATGGGAATAGATGGAAGAAGATGATAGCGGTGATAAAGATGGGAATGCATGATAAGGATAATAGACATGGAAATGCACAGTAGAAGATGATATTGATAACAAACACGTAAATACACAGAAGAGGAATAAAGAAGGAAATGCACGGAAGAAGATGATGACAGTGTTGAAGGTGAAGAAGCGATAAAATGTTGCTCCGCTGTTGTGTCTTAAGATATATGTTGCCTTGTGGCGAGAATGTTGCATCAGAATGTATATGTTGCTACGTGGATGAAATGTTACGGATAATGTGTATTATGCTGAGATATTTTAGCGTAAGAAGATACATAGCGTTGATGTAATAAACTGTCGTGTAAGAATTGTTATAGATAATGTGCATTGAGAGAGGTTAGCATGAGAAGCTACATATCACTGAGGTGATAAACTAATACATATGTCACTGTGGAGACAGTGATGCATAAGAAAGTATACCAGCATGTTGCTGTGTGGAGAGACTGTTACGTGAGATGGC
>NC_051419.1:15995920-15996280 GCF_015228065.2 Penaeus monodon | reverse complement strand
ATAATCTGCTATGTAAAGAAAAGTATGCTGTTGCCTGGATAAATTGTTATGTAGAGAGAGATACGTATATGTTGTCGTGTGGGAAGAAGGTTGCATAAGATAAACGTTGCCGCGTGGTGAGGCTTTTGCAAAGAAGGTATAAGTATAATGTTGCAAAAGTATATTGTTGAGAAATCGTTTTTTATTTAAAAATTCGATAGAAAAAGTAAGTATAACGTATACATTTAATGTATGTGAAAAAAGATATTAGGGTTATAATGTAAGACAAAATTATGGAAGAATGACAAAAAATAAAGAATTATATCAAGATAATAAACTTTGAACAACAAACAAATAATTGCAACAAAACGCAAATACTAT
>NC_051419.1:15995741-15995849 GCF_015228065.2 Penaeus monodon | reverse complement strand
TCTAAGAAGCAAAATCAAATTTAAAATTCTACTATCAATAATACTAATAAAGTTAATGGTAAAAGTGAACAATAATGATACTGTGGGCGTGTGGGAGGGCATAAAGTA
>NC_051419.1:15995386-15995643 GCF_015228065.2 Penaeus monodon | reverse complement strand
AAAGCTACGATTATATCCATTATAAACATAATCATAACCAAGTGAGCGAAATTATTATTTTTTAAAATCTAGTATCGATACTACAAATAAAGTCAAAGGTAAACATAAAATACGATAATGATGCGTGAAGATGAAACGTGTTTTCCTCTTACGTGGGAAGACAAGCCATTTTGATCCATTAGTGATATGCTGTATTTATTATGTGAAATGATAGTGATTTTCGTACAAGCTTTCGGTACATTTTATAGTGTCCAAGT
>NC_051419.1:15993540-15995133 GCF_015228065.2 Penaeus monodon | reverse complement strand
GAATGTGTGAGAGGGGGAGAATGTAGCATCTATCCAGGTCTGAATGTAGCATCTAATTGTATTTTAGTGGAAACGTCTACTCGCCTTGTTTCTATTAAAAACGTGTCATCTTCACCGTTCGTGCGGTTGTTTGTAAACATATACGTAAATTTGCATCTCACTTTGCATATGTATATATAACTGTACAATTGTACTGCTGCTCGGGAATGTCTTTGTTACCGTCTATTTTTTTTACATTTGTACACTAGACTACATTTCTTTGTGTACCTGAAGACGCTGCGATGTTTACATGTATTTGCCTGAACATCATTGAAAATCCGTGGGACAGCAGACCAAGAAACAGTGAATTCATGAATATTAAATTATTCAAATCAGCTGCGATAAAAGCGTATCTGAACGACCCACCTCGGCGCGGGTCACGCTGAGTTGGGGTGAGAATCTGGCTGGGTTGCTTCCATGCACTGGTTCATCATGCGCGCCGCTCTCATGACTCGTTCCTTGGTTTGGCTCGTGGCGTTCCCATGGCTGCTGCGGCGGGGGCGTTTGGTTTACGGCGGGGAAGGCACGGAAGCTGTCGTGGTCGTAGGAAGTCGAGGAGTTGAGGTGGTCGGCGTGGTCGTCGGGAAAGATGCCCCTGATGTGGTGGTCGGGGGTTAGAGGGAAGGACGGGGGGTAGGGGGTGGCGTCGTGGTGGTAGGCGGGCTGGGAAGTCGTGCAGTAGGTCTCGGCGTGGTGGTTGTGGTCGTAGGCGGTATTACTCGGGTTTTGCGACGCGGAGATATCCGGTGACAAGTAGAGCTCCTGACGATGGTTCTTTCCCTCGAAGACCCCCCCTGGCCACCCTTCGCCAGGACCCTCGTCCCTGAGAGAAGAACTGGCCGAAGCACCCCCTCCCCCCCTCCTCAGCGGCGCGGGAAAGTGCCTAGCAACAGAGGCGCCGTCCAGATCGCCCGAAGCGCTCACGGGCCTGAAGGAGGCATACCGCGGCTTGAAGTCCGGCCCGTCCTCAAGGTTGAGAATGCATGGGGAAGCGAGAGTCACGTCGTCCTTAGAGCTTTGTTTACTTTCCTCATAGGAATGTGAGTGCTTCCTCGACCTTCTCCTTCTCTCGGGTCTTCCGTTAGACGAACGCTGGTGCATGGGATCAGCGCCAGCGCCCGGGGGACTCCACGTGCCTGCTTGTTGACCTCCTCCAGGCTCAGGGAAAGGGCAGCTGGAGGATCCACCGTGACAGATGGTTCCAAGATGGCTCCTTATTTCCGATTCTTCGCTTCCAACACAGATCGCGTTGGGATGAGGACACGAACCGTTACTCTCATCTGACAGTAATCGCGGCTGGAAAACGACGTGCTCCCCGTCTGCGTCATCGGTTACAGGTTCGCGAACGGTCGGGACTCTCCCGTTTTCGCTTCCGGTTAGACTGCGTAGGCATGTGTGACCGCTGAACGAGGGATGCGGAAGCTGGCCTAAGGAGTCTTGTTGCGTCACGGGAAACTGCGCCTGCGATTGGTCCAATAGTGTTTCGTAGGACGCCGGAGGAGCATAGTGGCTGTCGACGAACTGAGGGAAAAGATGCGATTACAGAGAGAAAGG
>NC_051419.1:15993134-15993238 GCF_015228065.2 Penaeus monodon | reverse complement strand
ATGCAGTGTACCTACGAATCAAGGAATCAATTCACTTTATCATAAAAAAAACAACCAATATACCAAAACACAGACAGAAAATACGCATTCCCATTCAACACCTG
>NC_051419.1:15992656-15993073 GCF_015228065.2 Penaeus monodon | reverse complement strand
CGGATGAACAGCGTATAAACACGTCCCGCCATGAAGAGTAGAGGGTAGACAATAGACACCCTCATGCATAAGTAGATTTTCATTCATACTATCGACATAAGCCATTGGAGGGCAAGGTGGGTAGTTAGCTTGATGAGGCGGTGGGTCACGCAACACCTGGGGATCAGCTGTTCCATCCCGGAGGCCGTATAACAGCTGGTGCTTTCCTCGAACCATCTGGATCATGTCTTGGCCTGTGGATTTTCCGCCAGCTGTTTTTGGGTTGTGTGAACAGAAAAGAAAATTAATAAGGATAGATGGAATTAAAGAAGAGATAGGTAGAAATACCCGTTTAATATCCGTTTATAGCATAATTAGAGATATTTCGTTTATTCTCGATATTTCTAATCACTAGTTGTTTCTGTTAAGCGTAGTGTA
>NC_051419.1:15992143-15992223 GCF_015228065.2 Penaeus monodon | reverse complement strand
AACTAGGTCGTCGGGGTGAATCAGGCCCGAAATCTCTAACCTGGAGGGGCAGAAGAAGGAGGCTGGTTATAAGGGTGGGG
>NC_051419.1:15989274-15990107 GCF_015228065.2 Penaeus monodon | reverse complement strand
TTCGCGTTCGGGGATTTTGCCTAATTCGCAAAATATATGTGAAACGGTGTGAATGTTTACAATCCATTGTTAATATCTAGTAATCATTTTTAAGTCCTTATCAGTAACTAATCTGACTCACTTTAAAATTCATAATCAATCTTTATCAAAAAAAACGATTTATAAATTTATTTTATAAAAATTCCCCATTAATTTAGTGATATACACGGGCATAAATTACTTAATTTTCCTTTATTCATATTTTTTGTTCAGTTTTTTGGGGTAAAAAAATTTGGTAATTAGCATTTATTTATCTATCAATTATATACACACAGTTTATGTTTACATTCTAATTATTGATTTGATGTTGTTTCTAATTCTGATTTTTTTTCTTTCTTTGTTAGTATTAGTTACAATTTACATATCTGACATAAAATAAAAAAAAAGACAATGTCAAAGGAAAAAACAAGAAAACAATTCAAAACAAGACAGAAAGAAAAAAAATCAAACAACAGAATATTAATTAAAACTGAAAATTAATCAAAACAAAATCAAAAACAACAGATAATTTAACAAAAAAATAACAGAAAATTAATCAAAAAACAAAATCAAAAAGCAAAAAACAAAAAACAAACCAAGAGAAAAAACAACAACAACAATTACACAAAAAATAAATAAATAAATAAAAAATAACCTGTATTTGTTACGCCTCGGCAACGCACTGCCATTATCCTCGACAGCGCTACAAATTTTTATTTACCATCACCCTCAGGGCAGGGGTGGCAGCGAGAGTTCCCGAGGTTGGGGGACGTCCCCACAAAAGGGTGAAGGGGGACAAAAAAACACCTGTAAAA
>NC_051419.1:15987713-15987901 GCF_015228065.2 Penaeus monodon | reverse complement strand
GGGGAAATTTTTATTTAAAGTTTTAAATTTTTAAAAAATTAAAACATTTTTAAAGCAAAAATCCCATCCAAAACAATTAAAAAATTTTTAATAATAAAAGAAGAAAAAATAAAGAAAGAAGGGGAAAAGAAGAAAAAAGAAGGAAAAGAAGAAAAAAGGGAAAAAAACAGGGAAAAAAGGGAAAAAAG
>NC_051419.1:15987151-15987281 GCF_015228065.2 Penaeus monodon | reverse complement strand
TCGTCTCTGGCTGTGTCTTTTCGCCGACTTGTATTTCAGGCCGAATTTCGTTCCCGGCAGGAGATTTTCGCCATGGACGCGATTTCCTCCTCTCGTGGACAAGTTTAACGCCGTCGCGGAGCTCATTTTG
>NC_051419.1:15986438-15987088 GCF_015228065.2 Penaeus monodon | reverse complement strand
TGTAAAATGATTATTTGTTGGGAGAGAAATCTCGCGGATTTTTTCTTTTTTGCAAATTTCCCGCCAATCGTGACGTCATGATGCAACGTCTGCCTACTTTGCGTGGATTATTTTTAAGTCGATTTTGAATCCCGTTAATCAAGATTCAGAGAATATTTAAATGTTGTTCAGAAAGTAAATGGATATTTATGAACCTCATGAAAAAGTAATTATTACTACATTCTAAAATAATCATCCCAAGAGTTGAAAACCGACCCCCCCCCCTCCCTACACACAAAAAATCCACATAATTGAAATAAAATCTCCCCCAAAAATCCCTTTAATTCAAAAGGAGAGTATATCCCTCAAAGAAAAAAAAACTCAATCGCCCTTAAAAGCGACAGAAACGAGAGGAAAAAAGGGAGATAAAGCGATATTAATTTACCCCGAGATCAGCTGACTGTGACTCTCCACTCCCACCCCGAGGATTGCCGAGACGTGGCGCCGAGGCTGCTCTGATTTCTCGCGATTTTGAGGTGATTTGTCGTGGTCTCTGCGTTATTTGTAGGCCTAGGGGTTGGTTTGGGATGCAGGGGTTCTGGTGGAGGGGATAGAAATACGTGTCATGTCGTATTTTTCGCGTAAGAGGGAAGGTTCAAGAAGACGGTCGC
>NC_051419.1:15986053-15986379 GCF_015228065.2 Penaeus monodon | reverse complement strand
GAGAATTTTAAGGTGAGTTCCGGTGGTGGTTGCCTTTTATTTTGCTATATCCTTCTTTTTTATGTTGGTTGTGGTTTCTCGTTACGAAATAACTTGAAATAATATGGTATTAGACTCGTTTGTGACTCACGGTCATACTTTTTTATTAATTAATTTATTTGTTGTCAGGGTGATGCTTCAAAGTTCATTGTTCATTGAAGCAGCATTCGAAACCCATTTATTTTTTTTCTTCTTGGTAATATTGATTGTTCTTTCTAAAACCACTTGAAAGCTTTGTCTGTGTTATATGGTATAACACAGTATAAAATACCGTGTTCAAAACTCGT
>NC_051419.1:15985474-15985765 GCF_015228065.2 Penaeus monodon | reverse complement strand
CAAATCTCTCTCGTTGGACAAAATGTATTGACACTTTATAGAACCCTTATTTTAGTGACAAGATGCTCGTCTCGGCCATCTTGCCCAGCTGCAAAGAAGGGCCAAAAGATGTCGCAATAGCATTTGTATTTGAAGGATAGTTTATCCTGGGAATGCTCAAACATTGCTGTATGAACCTAAAACCTTACTTAAACCACTTTGCCCCAGTGCGCTCACCCTATTGGGGATACCCAACCCATCGCCATGGACTTGCTCTCCACACAGCATTTGTCACGATCTGTTTTCAGTCGG
>NC_051419.1:15984091-15985176 GCF_015228065.2 Penaeus monodon | reverse complement strand
ATAGAGGAAAAATGTAGATTTGGGTAATTTTCTAGAACCAGTCTGCATCTTGATTTTGATATTGATTAATAGTGATTTTATCAGCGCTAGACAATATTCGTGACACAAAACCTCATAGGTGTGGAGGGCATGAGGCATCGACAGGAAATGATCGGGATAGATTATGTGGTATATATTAATTGTTGTTATAAATGCCATTATAGTTTCACCCAGCCAACAGTTTTTGTGACATGGCGATTGTCTGTCTTGTAATACATGTGGGGCCTTGATTTTGTACCATTTACCCCTCAAAATGTCCAGTTTTCAAGATAAGCCTCTTTTTTAAGCCTTGCCTACCTCCTCATCCTCAGTGATTTAAGGAAAATCAGGGTTTTTGTGCCGGAACATTGAAAGGGAGTAAGAAAATTAGTAAGAAAAATCGGCTTAAATCTCTACCACATGTGACTGGTTAGATAGAGCCATGACATTGCTGAGTAATGTACCTTTTGAGTGATCCAGTTGAGGCAGAGGTAAACATTCCCGAATCCAAGTCACTGTACAATGCATCAGAGCTCTTGGATGTTCATATTTTCATATAAATTCCTGCTCTAGTTGGTTAGTGTGCATTGATAATGAGTCCATTGATATCAAATTTGATGGGTTTTAAAATGTAGACTGGTTCTAGAAGAATACGAATTTTGTTGTCTTAAAGCCAGGGGCATTCTCATATTTGTTTTAAATACATTAATTTGAGAGATGATGAAAAGAGTAAATATGCTGTTACAATTTTTATGTCAAAATCAATTACAAAATTTTATCCTATGATGATGAATTTGTAAATTGTAATTATTCAAAATAGAACATGGTAAATATACAGAAAAAAAGTAGTACCTACATTATAAATACAGCTGCTTATGATTAACCCCAAAGAGCTGCACATACCTGTCTCCCATACCATAAAATGAGTTTATTTTATGTTTCATTAATGCTATGGTGGCTTTTGGAATTTGAAGAGTTCAATTTTACACACCAGAAAATGTATACATCATTGCCATATCACAAATGCAAATATTGCCAGAGTTCAGACTTAATTGATTTGAATGTGT
>NC_051419.1:15983116-15984058 GCF_015228065.2 Penaeus monodon | reverse complement strand
TCCCCTTGATCTAAAACAATATTTATTATGAGGTATAATTAGTAAAAAGATAGTGATAAACTAGAACTACAACTACAGAATTACTCAGTTTCATTTGCAAGAAAATAGAGATGGGAAAACTTGGCAGTCATTGGCTCAGACAGAGGAAGACCAACCAGGGGAGTGAGGGTAAGGGAGAAGTGATATCATGGGTGTGGCTGATGGAAACTTGCCAGACAGTAGGAGATAAAGTAGAGGGCACTCCATGTGTCATTCATCATAAAGAAATGCTTAGGAGAAATCCTGCCAGTTTTTGACAGGTTGGCTATAATCATTGTAGACAGGACTGCACACATTTGATGATTTACCATGATTGTAGCAGATCTTACTTTAGAGATTAAACGGGGTATGCACAGTAACACAGAAGCCAATAAACCATCACATGTGTTAGAGATTTATAACTTGGAGGCAATGTATTCCCAAGGAGTTATACATTTTGGTATCTTTTACCAAAATATTGGGATATTACTGTCACATACAAACATTACCAGTAGTCATAATATTGACTGTCACCTGTGTTTGTGTTCCCTGTCTTCAGTTTATTTCAAACTTCAGTTAAAAATTATTGCCCAGGTCTCTTTGTCCACCAATTCACTGCTCATGTGGTAGTGTGCTTAGTCTATTCTATACACAGGCCTTGTAGAGGCTTGTTGGCATTTACTATAGCGCTAAGCATAGAGACCGTAGTGTTGCTTGATGATCTCCTGATCTGAAAATTTTTCTGATGAATTAATGACTTTGATATTGCCTGAATTTCTAAATACAACATTTTTAAAGATCATTTATCGTTGGGGAAACTTCAGTATTATTAAAAAAGGCATGGTGGTCTATTGGAAATGATTGGATAATTAGTATATAGAGAAAGGGAAAGTTAGGTCCCTGACTGCCATATTGATCTGCAAA
>NC_051419.1:15982905-15983095 GCF_015228065.2 Penaeus monodon | reverse complement strand
CTGATTAAACTTTGAATTTTGTATTTAGCTAATTAGCTAATATTTGCTAAAATATTTTTTTAGTCTGAAAGAAGGTTTCCTCATTACAGAAATAGAATATTGCCCATTATGGCAGAACGAACGTACGACTTGGTTGTATTTGGTGCAACTGGATACACAGGCCAGTTTGTGGCTGAAGAGGTAATGAATG
>NC_051419.1:15981327-15982170 GCF_015228065.2 Penaeus monodon | reverse complement strand
CCCAATTCTTCCGCCTCATTTTGGTAGTACACAGCTTTTTCCCTCACGGTTAGCTTTTATAGCAGTTGAAAAACCTCACTGAAGTACTAATGTTACTTTTATGCTTCATTACTCCAGGCAGTTTTGTTAAATGTAAATAGTCTACATTTCTATAACAACAGAAAGCATATGAATTTCATTTTGGTCCTTCCAGGTGGCCAAAATAGCTGACAAAAATCCAGATGTGAAATTTGCATATGCTGGACGCAGCAAACAAAAACTTGATAAGACCTTAGAGATAGCACGTACAAACACCAAGTTGGAACTTAATGATGTGGCCTTGATCATTGCTGATGTGAGCGATGAGGAGTCCCTGCTGAGCATGGCACAGCAAGCCAAGGTTGTCATCAACTGTGTGGGACCTGTAAGTTCATCTTTTCCAATGTTTGAAGTGTTTGTTTTCTCTTTTTTATTGTTTTCTTGTGCTTCATTGTGTTATGCTATTCATTATCTTCTTGTTGCTCAGTCTTTTGATTAGTTCTTTTTAAGCCCTTTTAAAACTACTCATAGGTACCACTTGCTCTTCCCTCCCTTGCAGTACCGTTTCTATGGGGAAAAGGTGGTGAAGGCTTGCATTGAAGGAGGAGCCAACCATGTGGACATTAGTGGTGAGCCTCAGTACCTGGAGACCATGCAGTTGAAGTATGCCAAGGAGGCTGAGGAGAAGGGGGTGCATATCGTGGGAGCCTGTGGCTTTGATTCTGTGCCAGCCGACTTGGGCACACTTTTCTTGCAGGATTCATTTGAAGGTAGGTGGGGACTGGTTCTGCTAGATGCATTGTGAGTTGACCTCCCTGTCTGCTT